>NC_045765.1:171671216-172015289 GCF_008692025.1 Phocoena sinus | reverse complement strand
TGCAGTAGATGGACAGAAAGTTCCTTTCTAACCAGCCCCCCAGGAGGGAACAGAACTCAGGCCTTGAGTTTTCACCATCAGGTTGTAATGTTCCTTCACTTATGTAGGGAATTTATGTAAATATATTCTATATGTTCTGTTTTATGTATAATACATATTATGCCTTTTATGTATAATAGACATATAATTTTGCTTCTAAGAGCCATCTTATTTGCATATCTTGGGATAAGTTGATGATTTATGTAAATATATCCCCAATTTATCCAATGAGATGCAAATAAGAGGGCCCTTAGGAACAAAATTATATGTTTATTATACATGGGCTACTTCAGAAATAACGTGGAAAATCGCCAATAAGATCTATTAGGAGGGATCAATGTTTCCTTTCTTATTAAGTCCAGTTTCTTGTATTTTGAATTTTCTACTTGACCTTTCATTCAAAATATGCCGTTGTTCCATCATATTTTAACTCTCTATTCACTGTTCTTGAGGTATTTTAAGAGGGTGTGCCTGTAACTTTCAGAAAAGTTTTCATTTTTAAGAGAGTGAAGTGTACAACATCAAGATATTACTACAGCTACAAAGTAATCACTTTGGCCTGATTTAGGGCCCAGGAAAATCAATCCTTCCAGTAACCCAGGACAATAGGAACAGCAGCAAGATGGCGATCTGGGGACACAACACACCCTTTAAAGTTTTCTCAGTGGTGTTAGTTCAAAATCTCACGACTCCTTTACTCCTCACCAAGTTCACGTGGATTTCAGAAAATTGTATGATTTGTTGCCTTTTTACTTTATGACCAAACATTTGAAATGCAACTTTAAGTTGTGTAAAAAAGGTAGAAAATAGAACCTGCAGCTATAACCATAAAGCTTTTATGGTTATATATATATTTATACCATATAAATATACAATGCTTATATATTTGTATGTTTTTAAAATGACCTGAGGGTGGGAACATAGGTTGATTGAAATGCGACACAAGGACATTTTTGGAGGATGGGAATGTTCTAAATCTTGATTATAGCGATTACCTGGGTGTATATTGGGTTGACCATAAAGTTCATTTGGGTTTTTCCATAACATCTTACAGAAGAACCTGAACGAACTTTTTGGCCAACCCAATACATTCGTCAAAACTCCTCTAATTGGGGACTTCCCTGGCGGCACAGTCGTTAAGAATCTGTCTGCCAGTGCAGGGACAGAGGTTCCATCCATGGTCCGGGAAGATCCCACATGCTGCGGAGCAACTAAGCCCATGTGCCACGACTACTGAGCCCACGTGCCACAACTACGGAAGCCCGCACGCCTAGACCTTGTGCTCTGCAACAAGAGAAGCCACCGCAGTGAGAAGCCCAAGCACCTCAACAAAGAGTAGCCCCTGCTCGCCACAACTAGACAAATCTCGTGCACAGAAACAAAGACCCAATGCAGCCAAAACAAACAAACAAAAAAACCCAAAACTCCTCTAATTGGACACTTAAAATGGGTCAATTTTGTTATATGCAAATCATAGTTCAAGATGTTGATTTTTAAAAATCTCAACGGCTGTCTAGTTGATTTTTGAAACTTCCTGAAAGTAATTTTACAAAAGACTCCAAAATTTAGCAAAATTCAAACTCAGGGTTTTTTCTAAGGAAAGCTTTACTTAGAGTTTAAAGCCCGCCAATGAGATTGAGTCATTTATATCAACAGCATTTGGCATTTCCTGCGCTGGCTCCATGCCCTGAACAGGGGAAGGAAGAAGGCTTGGGGAAAATCAACTCTGATGAGAATACCTCCTGTTTTGCCTGCAAATGCCTGCCTTTCAGGGGCCCTGTCAAGGTCAGAAAATCTGGTTTTCCCATCAGACGCAGAGAACAATGCTCTGGAGGGGATGAGTCACAGCAACTGGTCTCTGATCACCAGGGGTGAGAATGGGAGCCCTGGACACCGGGTAGCGAGGGTGGTAGCTCCAGCAGACCAGGATGCGGGCCCTGGGAGCTGACAGCTAGTGTTCTTGAACTCATCCCAACAAACAGGCCCCTTGGGGGGCCCTCTGGGCACTGCCTCCACCTCACGCGCCCTGCTCCCCGCCTTGCCTGGGCCGGCCCAGCGAAGCAGGGCCCTCCATCCCTGGGCCTGGCCTTCTTCCTCAGAGATGCTTTTCTGACCTTGACACCAAGCAGCAGCCCCATCCCTCTCTGGCTCAAGTCCTACTTGACCTTGACTGACCTCTAACCAACCACTTCTCCTAATCCACGCCTCCCTTAACCCAACTGCTGTCTCTGTCTGCTGTCTGTTCATCACATGCCGACTGACAGCTAAGGCCCTGAAATGTTTCTGGAAGTTTGTCCTGACCCACGTGCTGGAAGGTCCGACACATGGGGAAAGCGGAGGCATCGCCCACCGAGTTTATCCAGGGCGGCAAGAAGGCAGTGTTCCTCCCTGCTATTCTGTTGCCTGTCAAGCTAAGCTCTCCTGCCTAACCCCGGCCCAAGTCACCACCTCCCTGTGCTTGGATGAAACAGGCTTCTAAACTGTTTCTCTGCTTTCAACCAACATCCCCTTCCTTTCTTCTCCATGCCCAGACCAGAGGGGTATTTCCAGAATGATATTCTGAGCTTTGCTTTCTCTTGGTTAACAATTCTTCCACCGGTCTCCATGGCCCTTGGAAAAAGCTAAGGTGCTGGGTTGACTTTCAGTTGGCCTTGGGCGACCTGGCCCCTTCTCAGCTCTCTCTCGCCTCATCTCAGATCACTCCCCTCTTTAAATGATGGCTTAGCCTCACGAGCCCCTCCCCACCTGCTCAGCACCTGGTCAAGGTCCCTCTGCCTCAGGGCGTTTGCACACAACCCTCAGAAAGTGAGAGTTGCTTTCTCACCCTCCAGGTCTCAGTTTGGATATCAGGTCCTCAGGGAAGCCTTCTCGGTCCCCAGCCCAGGGGAAGTACGCCTTCCTCATGGCCTTCGCTGAGGCTCTGTGTGCAATTCTACTTCATTCACTGTGTGTGCGACGGTTGGTTCCCGGCCTGTCCGTCCTGGCGTTCCCGCCGCCGCAGGAGCCCTTCCCCTGACGTCCAGCGACAGAGCGCGCTGCTTCTTAGAATCTGCTGAATGGGTAGAGAATGACAGCTCTTTTGCAGCAACACTTGAAATTTGGTAGGCTGTTACAACATTTTTGTCAGTTTTAACAAGCCTTTTGCTACTTTTTGAGAGTTTTATTACTTTCCTGACCAGGAAATACTTGAAGCTTTATTCTGATTGGTGGTTGAATGGAAAAACCGTGAGACAAAAATCCCACGGCCGGGCTTGTGGCTGCTTGAAACTAAAATTTCTCGAAATTCACTGGGAACAGATGCTCCACTTCAGCACCATTGTCATTTGAGGCTGGAACGTGTGTCCTACGGGCAGCTCTGGAAGTCACCTAGCAGCATCCCTGACTTCCACCCACTAGATGTCAGCTATCACCACCAAAAATGTCTCCGTCCAGGTAGGGCCAAGGATCGGTCCCCTGGTGGGCAAAGTTGCCCCAGGATGAGAACCACTGATGTGGAATTCCATCCGAGCAGCTCGTTTCTGGTATATCAAGCCCCATACCTCTCCCACATACACAGACATTGACCCACTCTGTCCACTGCACACACAGACACACGCTTTCTAAGTGTCACCTTGTTGGATTTTCTGCACTCCTACTAAATATTAGGGATTATACCTTATACGTTTTTCTTGCTGGTGTACTTGAATGCTTCTAAATGTACACGGCTTGGAAACTCATATCCTGAAGGAGCCATAAATCCTTCCCCGAGGCAGCTGGTATTGTTGTGTCTACACTGATGCATTATTTCCGTGTTACCGTGATGGCCCAAGGACTTTTGAAACTATTCTTCCATTGCTCTTTTCACTACTGATTATCCAAAATGACTTTTTGAATGTTGGGGACTACGGCACTTGTTTGGAAAGGAAGGGGTTTAAGGAGATAAACCTTTAAAAATAACGAAGGAGAAGGCATGGATGAGAGACTGGGGGCCCTGTCAGGGCTCTGATAAATGGAGGGATTGGAGAGCCTCGCTGTTTGTTCAGCACTCTTATTCTGCTTCAACCGTGCAAAAAACCGGCAGGGAAGTGTCTGCCGTGAAAACATAACACAGCCTGGCCACGGTCAGCCCACAGGGCCTGGCCTGGGGAAGGCCTTGTTGTTCTTCTGTGCCTGGGCCCTGGCTGTGTCCTGAGAGGGGCTGCAGAGCGAGGCCTGGGGAGACTTTCCAGGATGTTAGGAAGGGATGTCTGGCTGCTTCCCGTCAACACTGTCCAGCTCGCGAGTGTCAGGTGGGGAAGCTCGGTCCAGCTCCCTCAGCCGGCAACTTAGTCCTTCTTTTTCCTCCTAAAACCCAGAGAAAGTGGCCCAGCACTTACTTGACCTGAAGGTAAGTGGGTCTGAAAATGTTGGGCGAACCTCTGTGGCTGTTCACTTTGAGGGTCTGCGAGTGGCCGGAGTCAGAGCTCTTTTCTCCCCAGTCCAGGAGTCACCATGACCTTGAAAAAGACTGGCCTTTAGGTTTTCAGGCCACTCTGGCCCCCGAGCCCCAGACTGTCGGCTCACGGTCTTAAAGTGCTCTTTCTACTCCTAAGGAGAAGGAACATTTCAAATGTCACCAGAAGTACTTAATTAATGTTATATTTTAAACAGAGGCAACTAGGGAAATCAATATAAGGTTACTGCATGAGACGCCGATCAAAGGATTGAAGATTTCTGTGGATAAACAACACGTAGGGCCTTCATGGATTTTCGCAAATTTTACTCTGTGGATATCCTGTGTTTGGGTTGTAATTGGATTATGTGAATGTCCCAGGGGTCAATTTCCCACCACTTTCAACACTGTTTCCACCTCTTATGATTTTTTTGAGACCTTGACATCTTTATTATTATTACTAATTTTTATTATTATTACCATTAAATTTTATGACATAACATTCACTCTTTGAACCATTTTTCCGTGTACGGGTCAGTGATATTAGGTGCATTCACGTTGTCCGGCAGCCATCACCCGCTCCATCTCCGGAACTCACTTTGCTTTGCACAGTTGAAACTGCCCCATCGCTGAGATTTCCTTTTTTTTTTCCCATTTGTTTCAAAGGTGCTTTTAATTGTTGAAGCAATGCTATGAGGACTGCTCTAAAATCCTTGTCAGATAATTCTAGCACCCTTATCATCTTGATATTGGGATCTATTGGCTCTATTTTTCATTCAGTTTCGGGGCTTCCTGGTTCTTGGTCTGATGGATGAGTTTTGATTGAGACCTGAGCATTTGGGTATTTTGTTATGAGACTCTGAATCTTAGTTAAACCTTCTAGGTGGGGTGTTCTCACACAGCTTTGGCCAGACAAGCGTGGGTTCTGCCATCATTCTGCCAGGTAGGTGTTGTCCAGCTTCCCCACGTGGCTTCCCAGGACACCTGAGGCGGGGGTTCCTGGAGGGAGTCCTGGGTCCCCAGCAGGCCTCCCCTGATGCATCCCCACGGAGGGCAAGAAGCAGTGTCTCATTGCTGACCCCCACACGGGCTCCACTGACATGTGGGGAGGGGTCATTGCCCCCCAGGGTGAGGGTGGGGAGTCCTGGCTAGGCCACCACTGCCTCGTTACAGTCTCTCAGGCTCTGACCTTTACCTGCACAGGTGCGGATGGGCCACAGATTTATTTCTGTTGTGTTTGGCTGGATGGAGTGACTATTGTCTAAATGTTGTCTCTCCTGCTAGGATGTTCCTTTTCCGGCTCAGTGGCCAGAGAGAGAGGCTTTTGTTGAGTTTTCTTTGAATGCAGCCCCTGACGTTTCCATCCCGAGCTCCTCTATCCCCAAGCCTGGAGTGTATGAGGCAGAAAGAAACCCAGCGAGCTCACCTCTGTGTCTGCCCTTGGTACCCAGGACTCGAGCTGGGTAGCAGTCCTCTCTGTCTTCAGCATCTTCTGGTTAATCTTTTGTGTAATATCAGGGGTTTTCAGTTGTGCTTAGAGGGAGGAACAGGAATAAGTATATCTATTCCATGACTCTAGAAGCAGAAAAGACATTTTATTTTTAAGTTTCATAAAGTCCATATTTTCTCAGACCTACAGATTCGCCAGGTGTCCACACTTTGCCTCATGTGCTTTATCATATCCTCTATCTGCATATATGTGGTACTTTTCCGGAACTATGTGCAAGTAAGTTCTAGATGTTGTGACCTCTTACTTACAAACACCTCAATGTCTATTTCTTATTTGCTTGCACAACTACAGGCTATTTTTCAAAATCAGGAAATTTAACATTGGTGCAATGCTAGAATTTCATCTTAATTCATATTAAAAATGTCACTAATTGTCTCAATTGTGTCTTTTATATCTTTTAAGCTTTCATTATATTTTTTAAAGAACAGGATATCCTTGAGAGGGAGAGGGAGAGCACACACAAGGCACACACAAGAATCATCAGGGCAAACTCAGGTGTAGTGCCACTCCCATTTCAGGACCCAGGAGGGAGCTGGCCTCAGCTAGGAGGAGAGAGCCCATCACAGGGCCAGGAGGAAGGGCAGAGAAGGAGACACGGATGCCTAGAGCCTGGAAGGTTTGGTGGTGGGAGGGCACAGTTGCTCTCTTCTGCCTGCTCAGATTTTCTCAGAGACACAAGAAGCAAGGTGACCAGATGAGAGAGGAGCACATCGGGAGGTATCAGGAGGCTTGTCCAGGGGGATGGAGGGCTCCCTGCCACGCCTGCTTACTGTCTGGCTGGCATCTGAACTCTTTATCTTTTTTTTCTGAAACCATTAAGTATTTTCGAGCAGAAATAGCATGGTAAAATTTTCCACTAATTAATTTGTCTTGCCAGACTGTAAATCCAACTATCAATTTGAATTTGTCTTAGGTTTTAAAAATCCTTGTTCCACTGTTATTGAATGCCTGGTCTGTGTCTGGCACTGGGGGTGCATCAGCCAGCAGAACTGACCAAGCCCCTGCCCTCAGGGAGTTAATAGTCTACAAGGGGAGACAGAACACACGTAGGAAACAAACTAGATCAGTAAATTATGTACAAGTAAGAACACGGCAAATGCTGTGGAGAAAAAATGGAGCAGGACTGAGGTGGGTAAGGAGCATTGGGGGCCTTCGATTGCAATATTAAATGGTCTGGACAGGGCAGAGCTTCTGGAAAGGATGGCTTGTGAAGGCAAAGTTGAAGCAGGAGAGAAAGTGAGTCATGCTCGCAGGGCATCTCCGTGAGGAGCGTTCCCGACGGAGGGAATGTCCGCGGCGAAGACCCTGAGGTGGGAACGTGCCTGGCGTATCGGAGAAACTATGGAACCAGAGTGGCTGGTGTGGAGCTAGGGGTGGATGGGAGGTGGGAGATGGGGTCAGGGGGCAAATCGGGCTGACAGGCCACCCTGGGACCTGACACTCACCCTGGGTGCTCTGGGAGCCTTGAGCAGAGCAGGGCTGGCCGGCTTGTGTGGTGGAAGGCCTCAGAGGTTGGGTTTCTGGGTAACAGGAGGCCACGAGGGACCCTCGCCTAGACGGGGAGGCTGGGATAGTGGTTAGGGCCACAGGTAGTGTCTCCTTCCAAGTGGCAGCAGTGGAGGGTAGAGAAGTAGTTGGATTCAGGAACATCTTGGACATAAAGCTGAATTTGCTGAGGAACTGTGTGGGGTTTTGGGATTTGGTCTGAGACGTGGAGAGGGTGCAGTCTTCATCCGTGAGACGGGGGAATCTGAGATGGTCCAGGGCAGGCCCTGTAGACGTGGCTGTCTCAGGGGTCGATTAGCCATCCACGTGGGCACATAAATGGTCTGCTGGGGTTGAGGAGGGAGGTCTGGGCTAAAGAGACACGTTCGAGAGTCATCAGCTCATGGAAGGCACTTACAGACACGAGACTGGAGCAGGGCTCTTGTCCTGGCTCCAAAGTGTGGGCAGTGGGGCCGCCTCACCTGGAAGCCTGTTAGAGGTTTGGGATGAACATACGCACACGACTATATATAAAATTGATAACCAACAAGGACCTACTGTACAGCACAGGGAACTCTACTCAATATTTTTATAATAACCCATAAGGGAAAAGAATCTGAAACAAAACTATGTGTGACTGAATTACTTTTCTGTCCACCTGAAACTAACACAACATTGTACATCAACTATACCCCAATATAATAATTTTTTTGAAAAAAAGTGTACGTAAACAGAAAAAAAAGAAACACCAGATCTCAGGCCCCCCTTCCCCGGCACCAGGTCCTGCTGAATCAGAACTCACATTTTAACAAGCTCCCTGCTGCCCATTAGGGATTGAGGAGCCCTGGCCTAAGGCTTCTGTGTAGACAGAGAAGAGAAGAGGGCCCTTGGGTCATGGATCTAGCTCAGGAGCAGACCAGGCACGAATGTGGGAGATTGTGGAGGAGTGTTTCACAAGATTGGGAATAACGAAACAGAAAACAAAACCGTAAGAGCAGAGTCCTTGCCGCCAACAGGACAGAGTGGACGAGGGCCAGGGTGGGACCAGCATGAGGGATGCTGTTTCCAGGACAGAGAGCGGGAAGATTTCAGACCAAGGGGTAAACTGTAGGAGACAGGAGGGCAGAGAAATCAGAGGGGGCCGGGATAGCCCATGCTTGGAGAAGTCTGGCTGCAGGATGGAGCAGAGAAATGGGAGTGGATGCTGGCGGGCCAGGTGAGCTCTAAGGAAATTTGGGGTTTTTCTTGGGCCGTGCCTCACAGCTTTCCGGATCTCAGTTCCCTGACCAGGGATTGAACCCGGGCCATGGCAGTGAAAGCCTGGAATCCTAACCACCAGGCCACCAGGGAACTCCCTAGGGAAACTTCTTTTTACACTGTCTGTGTTTTATTTTAGTTTAGAATGAGGAAAGCAAATGTGCTTCTAGGCTGATGGAATGACCCTGTAGAGAGGAGAAAAGGGAAGCTGCAAATCTGTCACGTGACCCGTGTTAGGATGGCTGGTGTTTGTGTAACGTGCCCATCGTTGACGGCGGCCCGCTGGCTGTCCTGAGCTCCGAATCCCTGGGAGAACTTCACGTGAAACAGTCAGTAAATATTTGTGGGGCTCCTATTTAAGGCACGGCGCCCTTCAAGTGTGAGCGTCAGAACCAATGTGCATGTTGCAGAAAGAACTTGGGTAAGAGAGGATAACAGCGTGGGGATCCTGACCAACGTAAGTCCAAGGAAGAGCTCAGCGCTGAGGACATCAGATGTGCGAGAGGCAGCCAGGCGGTGACTTTAGGTGGCCGCAAGTCCCAGCACATGTACGGAATATACTAACCCCAGGAGCTGTCTGAGAGGTAGGTTTATTCTCGTTGGCCTGACATATGATCTCAGCACACACTCACCCCAACACCAAAAGGCAGGGGTGGCGAGAATTGTTAACACTCTAGTAGTTTCCCTGTGTGAAGTTGCTTTGAGATTTGCGTACCATCAGCCAGTCCTCTGCGAGAATTCGTGGTGCCTCGCCATTGCTTTGGACAGAGGGACATGGTCTTACCTTTGGAAAATTCATTTTCTCCTTTATTGGCGAGCACATTTAGCAACAGGCCCATAGGACTGGGCTGAGCAGAGGTGTCCAGTGGTCCTGTGCGTTGTCACAAGTTCATGAAAGGGTCATTAGCCGGCTGCCCCTCCTCGGTCTCTGTCTCAGAATAGTGTCATAAATATTTTCACTGATCCAGCAGGAGAGCGATCCATCGGGTGGCTCCCACTTCCTGTCTCAGACCGTATGTTCCTGTTATTTATGTCAAGAAAGTGGCATTTACATGCCGGCTTCCAGTTGTTTATAGAAGTTGGGCTCCTCTGATAGAGCTTGATGTGTGCCTGGGCTCAGTCCGCAGATAATACATGAGCTGGTGCATCTGAAGGTGTGTTTCCACTCACCTGAAGGAGGGGACGGGCCAGAGCTGGCAGCACCAACCGTGCAGCGTCTGGGTGGGATGGGAGCCCACAGCACCCCTATACCTACTGTGTTTTGTTGACATGCTACTATGGCTGTGGTCTCCTTCCAGAGGTTCGCAGGTGAAGACCTCCTATAGGGGGGCTTCCAGGAGCCTTGGTATGTGACCAGGGGGTCTCTCTATTCAAAGATGCCTAACGTGGCCCCTTCTCATGGGGGTTTGCATTCTGTCTGTTTGCCAGTGGCGTTGGCAATGATTCTTCTGGTCAGTGGTTCCTCTTTGAATTCAAAGCAGTGGGCTTGCCTGGCCCATGATTGAGGTCTCCTGGATTAAGCTCGCACTTTGGCTCCATTTTCTATAGATACAAACACACAAAGTGGGAAAGACACACATGACATCAAACTTGGAAACAAGATGTAGCGAAATTGTTGATCTCAGATTTTTTAACAAGATTAGGATATCAGGAGTTATTTTTCAATTACTAGAGCATCACACAAGGTCGAGATTTCATGTGCTTCTATATTGTTAAGTATGTACATTACACACACCACACACACACAGGCACACACATTCACATTCGTCCAGCGTTATTCATCTTTTCCTGGTAACCACCCGCCATTTCGTGCTGGCTTACCTCAAATGCCTTTATTTCATTTGGTAGCTCCGAAATTACTTTGATCTCTTTGAAAATAAAATAACTTAATCCTCAAGCAGCAGTCCTGTTCATGATTTCTGTTCATAACAACGATGGCACGCTTAGACAATTTCACTATAACGTTATAAAATGGGATAAAGTAACCGTCTAATTTCTTTTAAAACAGAGCCTCAAAAGCCTGTATAATTTTTGTTAGTGTTATTTATCTTAGTTCGACAATGTGGAGCAACTCCAATTTAGTGTCTGCGGCAAGTTGGACCAAAATTGAATGTAGATCAGATCTCGAGCTTGGCAGTGGAACAAATCGGTCTGATTATGTGGGATTACGTGGTGCATTAATTTTTAAATTAAATAGTTTCTTGCCCTATTAAATAATGTCAACAGTATTATTGTTGGGCCTTATTTTCATTTCTTGTCTACTTTCATGTACATATTTTTTTTCTTTTATTAACCAATATTCCTTTATTTAGATTCGATAACACCCAGGACGTCACCACTCTCTCTGGGGACTCTTTTCATGTCAAGTACAATCTCAGAGCAGATTCATTTTTTTTCCTTTTGGTATGTTTTATCACATCATTCTCTGGGATTCTCTTTGGTTTTGTTAGAAAGTCAGATTTTGTCTTTTTACTGGAGCAAATCAATGCAGAGACTTTCTTCTTTGGGGCTCCTGCTAATATTTACTGACTGCTTTTTGTCTGTGATCCAGTTTCAGATGATGTCCTATTTGCCACTGGTGTTCCCAGTGCCCGTGTCCCTCCAGGAATCTGAGATTCTGAGAGCCAGGGGCAGCAGGCTTCTGGCCCGGAAGAGCCGTGGGTGAGAGGTGTCCATCCTGAGAACCCAGCTCACGCCCTCTCCCTGTGGCCACACGCAGCTTCAAATGCCAAAACAAGCTGTCTTGAGCCCTGGGCTGTAAGCTGCGGTCTTATCCTTCTGCAGGGGAAACACAGTTTGGCAAAACTACATGCTTTGGCTTTAGTGTATTCAGAGTGAGTGTAGCCAGAGGAGACGGCTTAACTCAACAGGGCCATGGTGGCCTCCTCCATCACTGCTGAATGTCTTTACTGCTGCTTTTCCTTGCTTTCCCTTTCCTATGTGTGAGCACACTTAAGGAATAATTACTCCAGTTTGTGTATTCCCTTCTCAAAATCGGCCTATGCCATCTCAAGGACCATGGTCATATTTTAGTCCACGTGCTTCCACGGCACACCACGTGAAGATGACTACTTGGGGTGTCATGGGGTGCCACTCAAAGTCCTCTCAGGGGCCAGCAGCTGCTCCCCCTGGAGGAACACCATCACGCTGAAGCAAGCTGAGAGGTCCTGCAGACCAGGAGGTGGCCATTGGCGACCAGACGCCGGTTCTGTCTCCCATGGGGTTTTGGACTCGCCTCAGGCACATGGCCCATGAGCCACATGGGATCCACCAGGTGCTCATAGGGCTTGGAGGCCATCACAGTGTTGCCGGCTCAGAGTGAACACCAGCCCTGGTCCAGCGTCCTTCCCCTTCATTTCCACCTTTCCAATTGGACCTTCAGGACCAAACGTCACCTCCTTGGTGGGACCTCTCCTCTGTCCCCCTGCCCCCTCTGTACCCATGTCTCGATTTTGCTGGGGTAATAACAACACAGTACTGGTGGTGATGTGAGCAGAGCAGTGCCGGGCATGTCCCACGTCACCTCCACATCCACAGCATGTAATTCTTGGTGGTGTCCCACGCACCCACAGCCCAAAGCACGCTCTGTGAGCTCTCAGTGATGCCACTGTGGGCTAGGGGATGCCACGTCCTCAGGGCCGGATTCTTCATTCCAGCTTTAACCATTCTTGTATCAGGCATGTGATAGCGACTTCAGAATTTGTCCCATTACTTTGATATGGTGATCACATAAATGTTGTGTGTGGGACGGTAGGACTTTAGGGGAGAGCAGATTCCAGAATTTCTATGCAGACACGACTTAGTGATCACAATTTGCTTGGAAGAGTTTTGGGGAAATTAGTCATAAAGCTGTTTTAATATTAGTTAGCAAGTAGATTGCTTCCTTATTTGGGTTGGCTTGGAGAGAAAACTGCAAAGATAGGCAAATGCAATTTAGAAATTGTGTGTGTGTGTTTAGTCGAAGTTAATATAAATATAATTAACTATACTTATATATAAATACTTTTCAAAATGGGTACACGAAATATGGACTTAAATATCTATTTCATCTAAAGTCATTTTTCTTTTTAGGATCAAAGGATTTGTCTTCAGTAAGGAGATGGATGAGAAGGTCTCTTGGAACAACAGGAAGGAGAGACCCTTTTCCTTGTTGCATCCACCAAGGACATTTAGCCCTTGTGATGCAGCCTCTGCCATCCCCTCCTAGCCTGGGTTTCTGTCTCTGTTCCTCTCTGTATTGTCCATTCTTCCCACAATATTTGGGTGTAAATAGTGAATGCACAGATAGTTTGGTCCCATGAGTGTCGACAACTGTGTGCCCATGTGAGCCACACCCAAATCAAGAAAAGGAGTGTAAACCATCACCTAAGAATGAAATTGCTGGTCCATGAAGGAAGTGTATGTTTGATTTTATTTTTTTTTAATGTCAAATATTTTTCCAAAGTAGAATTTATGAGAATTTCAAAAGTATTGGGGAGTTCAATTGCTCCACTGTCCTCACATTTGTAAGACTGTTGCAAGACTTCTTCAATTTACCTGCTCCACTGGGTGTGAAGTGGCTTCTCATTGTGACTGTAATTTGCATTTTCTTGTTGACTAATGATATTGAACACCTTTGCATGTCCTTTGGCCACACCATGAGGCATGTGGGATCTTAGTTCCCCAGCTAGGGATTGAACCCAGGCTCCCTACAGCAGAAGTGCAGAGTCTTAACCACTGGGCTGCCAGTGAAGTCCCATGTATCTTTCTTTTTGAAGTGTATCTTCAAGTAATTTGCCTGCTTGTGTTAGGTTGTGTGTCTGTTTACTATTAAGCTGAAAAGTTTGCGTATACATTCTGGGTACTAGTCATTAGTCAGATATAGGTGTTTGCTCTGCTCTGTGGCTTGCCTTTTGATTTTCTTAATGGTGTCTTCAATGTCACCCATTTTTAATTTTGATAAAGGCAATTTGTCAATTTTTTCTTTTATCGCTAATACACTTTGTGTCTTATCCAAGAAACCTTTACCAACTTCACAGTTGTGAAGATTTCCTTCTGTATGTCCTTCTAAAAGCTTTATAGATTTAGCTATTATATTGATTATATTTAGCTATTATATCCACTTCAGATTAATTATTGAGTATGGTAGGAGGTAAGGGATGAGTTTTATTTGTGTTTTTGTTTTGTCTTTTCCATATGAATATGCACTTGTTTCAACACTATTTGTTGAAAAGACTTTTCTTCATCTATTGAATTCCCTTAACGCCATTGCAGATGTCGGACCATTTCAGGACTCTCTCCTTTTCCCTTTATCTGTTAGACTCCCATTACTTCTCTATCACACTGCCTTGGTTATTGCAGATTTATAGTCATTTCTAAAATTAAAAAAGTGTAAATCCTACAGCTGTATTTTTCTAGTTCAAGTTTGTCTTGGCTAGTTGAGGTTCTTTTTTTTTTTTTTTTCTGCACTGTGCAGCTTGTGGGATCTTAATTACCTCACCAGGGATGGAACCCGGGCCCTCAGCAATGAGAGCCTGGAGTCCTAACCACTGGACTGCCAGGGAATTGGCTAGGTTCTTTTCCTTTCAGTACATATTGCAGAACCAGCTTGTCAATTCCTTCATAAAAAACCTGCTGGGTTTTGCATTCTGTACATAAATTAACCTTCTTATTAAAATTTTCTGTTATGTTATTCTGGTGTCTCACCAAACATATATGGCATGCCCTTATCTCTGAGCTGGCCTAGCCTAGAATTCAATTTGGTCCACGATTTGCAACACGAAATTGTTGTTCCAGAGAGATCATTCTATTCCTTATTCAAGCACATTATTCAATATGTTTGTACTTTCCCATCTCTGTTTCTCTCTTCCCGACTATCCTTCCTTATCATAGCTCCAGCCTAAAGTGTTCCCTCTCTCTCAAGGGTGACATCTAGTCTCAGCTCCTCTGCACAGGTCCTCACTCACTGGGCACCACCTTCAGACCCACTTTTCCCTCTGTAACTGGAACACCCCCATCCACGCATCACGAGGATGTCCCACAGTTTGCTTACCTGTGGCCATGGCTCACCTATGTAGTGATATTTTAAACTACTAAGGTCTAGAGACCGTATTTTAACAGAATAGTGCTTCCAAAACTTGTAAAAGATACATCACAGGTAGGAAATGTTGAATATGTAGACAGTAAACTTGTACACTGTGGACATTAGTAAAATATTTATTACTTTAAAAATTCAGATAAAAGAAAAAAATAACTAGGTAGTATGTCACATTTTGGATTTGTGCATAATTTCAAATAGAATTTTTAAATGTCATTGGTATTGAGAAATTTGTTGTTATTTTCTTTCTTTTATTTTAATTTTTTATTGGAGTAGAGCTATTTACAACGTTGTGTTAGTTTCAGGTGTACAGTAAAGTGAATCAGTTATACATATACATACATCTATTCTTTTTCAGATTCTTCTCCCATATAGGTTATTATTCTTCTCCCATATTATAATATTTCAGATTCTTTTCCTAAGATTACAGAATATTGAGTAGAGTTCCCTGCTCTACAGTAGGTCCTTGTTACTTATCTATTTCATATACAGTAGTGTGTATATGTTAATCCCAACTGATTATTCATTCCAAAATGATGCTGAGAGAGTTGCCAGTGAGACTGAAGTCACCTTTGTGCCTTTCCCTTTCTTCCTGACTCACTTAACACAAGCTTCTTAGGACAACATCCCAAACAAACGACCTCACCCAGGTCCCTGGCTCGGGCTCTGTTTTTGATGGAACCCAAACCTAAGACATCCATCTGAACAGAGAATGCCTCCTTTTCCATCATGGAGAACAAAAACCCTCAGCATTTCTCTGAGAGGAAGAAAAGGCTCACCTCAACACAGAAGGCTGGGAAAGTCTTTTCTTGAGGCATAGAACTAGGAGCTGGACACCTGTCAATCTTTCCCCCCTCCCCCAACCTCCCTAGCCCCTGACAACCACTTTTCTACTCTCTGTTTCTATGGGTTTGACTTTTTGTTTCTTAACATCTTTATTGGAGTATAATTGTTTTACAATGGGGTGTTAGCTTCTGCCTTATAACAAAGTGAATCAGCTACACATATACATATATCCCCATATCTCCTCCCTCTTGTGTCTCCCTCCCACCCTCCCTATCCCACCCCTCTAGGTGGTCACAAAGCACCGAGCTGATCTCCCTGTGCTATGAGGCTGCTTCCCACTAGCTATCTATTTTACATTTGGTACTATATATATGTCCATGCCACGCTCTCATTTCGTCCTAGTGTACCCTGCCCCCTCCCCGTGTCCTCAAGTCCATTCTGTACATCTGTGTCTTTATTCCTGTCCTGCCCCTAGGTTCCTCAGAACCATTTTTTAAAAAAATTCCATATACATGTGTTAGCATATGGTATTTGTTTTTCTCTTTCTGGCTTACTCTACTCTGTATGATGGTCTCTAGGTCCATCCACCTCACCATAAATAACTCAATTTTGTTTATTTTATGGCTGAGTAGTATTCTATTGTATATATGTGCCACATCTTCTTTATCCATTCATCTGTCAATGGACACGTAAGTGGCTTCCATGTCCTGGCTATTGTAAATAGAGCTGCAATGAATATTGTGGTACATGACTCTTTCTGAATTATGGTTTTCTCAGGGTATATGCCCAGTAGTGGGATTGCTGGGTCGTACGGTAGTTCTATTGTTAGATTTTAAGGAACCTCCATACTGTTCTCCATAGTGATTGTATCAATTTACATTCCTACCAACAGTGAAAGAGGTTCCCCTTTTCTCCTCACCCTCTCCAGCATTTATTATTTGTAGATTTTTTGACGATGGCCATTCTGACTGGTGTGAGGTGATACCTCATTGTACTTTTGATTTGGATTTCTCTAATGATTAATGATGTTGAGCATCCTTTCATGTGCTTGTTGGCAATCTCTACATCTTCTTTGGAGAAATGTCTATTTAGGTGCCCATTTTCAGATGGGGTTCTTTGTTTTTTGATATTGAGCTGCATGAGCTGCTTGTGTATTTTGGAGATTAATCCTTTGTCAGTTGCTTCATTTGCAAATATTTTCTCCCATTCTGAGGGTTGTCTTTTCATCTTGTTTATGGTTTCCTTTGCTGTGCAAAAGCTTTGAAGTTTCATTAGGTCCCATTTGTTTATTTTTGTTTTTATTTCCATTTCTCTAGGGGGTGGGTCAAAAAGGACCTTGCTGTGATTTATGTCATAGTGTTCTGCCTATGTTTTCCTCTAAGAGTTTAATAGTGTCTGACCTTACGTTTAGGTCTTTAATCCATTTTGAGTTTATTTTTGTGTATGGTATTAGGTCGTGTTCTACTTTCATTCTTTTACATGTAGCTATCCAGTTTTCCCAGCACCATTTATTGAAGAGACTGTGTTTTCTTCATTGTATATTCTTGCTTCCTTTATCATAGATCAGTTGACCATAAGTGTGTGGGTTTATCGCTGGGCTTTCTATCTGTTCCAGTGATCTATATTTCTGTGTTTGTGCCAGTACCATACCATCTTGATTACTATACCTTTGTAGTATAGCCTGAAGTCAGGGAGCCTGATTGCTCCAGCTCCATTTTTCTGTCTCAAGATTGCTTTGGCTATTCGGGATCTTTTGGGTTTCCATACGAATTGTGAAATTTTTTGTTCTAGTTCTGTGAAAAATGCCATTGGTAGTTTGGTAGGTATTGCACTGAATCTGTAGATTACTTTGGGTAGCATAGTTATTTTCCCAATGTTGATTCTTACAATCCAACAACACGGTATATCTCTCCATCTGTTTGTATCATCTTTAATTTCTTTCATCAGTGTCTTATAGTTTTCTGCGTACAGGTCTTTTGTCTCCTTAGGTAGGTTTATTCCTAGGTATTTTATCCTTCTTGTTGCAATGGTAAATGGGAGTGTTTCCTTAATTTCTCTTTCAGATTTTTAATCATTAGTGTACTGGAATGCAAGAGATTTCTGTGCATTAATTTTGTATCCTGCTACTTTACCAAATTCTTTGATTATCTCTAGTAGTTTTCTGGTAGCATCTTTAGGATTCTCTGTGTATAGTGTTGTGTCATCTGCAAACAGTGACAGCTTTATTTCTTCTTTTCTGATTTGGATTCCTATTATTTCTTTTTCTTCTCTGATTGCAGTGTGTGGCTAAAACTTCTGAAACTATGTTGAACAATAGTGGTGAGAGTGGACAACCTTCTCTTGTTCCTGAACTTAGAGGAAGTGGTTTCAGTTTTTCACCATTGAGAATGATGTAGGCAGTGGGTTTGTCATATATGGCTTTTATTATGTTGAGGTAAGTTCCCTCTATGCCTGCTTTCTGGAGGGATTTTATCATAAATTGGTGTTGAATTTTGTCAAAAGCTTTTTCTGCATCTATTTAGATGATCATATGGTTTTTCTCCTTCAACTTGTTAATATGCTTTATCACATTGATTGATTTGCATATATTGAAGAATCCTTGCATCCCTGGAATAAACCCCACTTGATCACGGTGTATGATCCTTTTAATGTGCTGTTGGATTCTGTTTGCTAGTATTTGGTTGAGGATTTTTGCATCTATGTTCATCAGTGATATTGGCCTGTAGTTTTCTTTCTTTGTGACATCCTTGTCTGGTTTTGGTATCAAGGTGGTGGTGGCCTCGTAGAATGAGTTTGGGAGTGTTCCTCCCTCTGCTATATTTTGGAAGAGTTTGAGGATAGCTCTTCTCTAAATGTTTGATAGAATTCGCCTGTGAAGTCATCCGCTCCTGGGCCTTTATTTGCTGGAAGATTTTAAATCACAGTTTCAATTTCAGTGCTTGTGATTGGTCTGTTCATATTTTCTATTTCTTCCTAATTCAGTCTTTGCAGGTTGTGCATTCCTAAGAATTTGTCCATTTCTTCCAGGTTGTCCGTTTTATTGGCATAGAGTTTCTTGTAGTAATCTCTCATGATTCTTTGTATTTCTGCAGTATCAGCTGTTACTTCTCCTTTTTCATTTCTAATTCTATTGATTTGAGTCTTCTCCCTTTTTTTCTTGATGAGTCTGGCTAATGCCTTATCAATTTTATTTATCTTCTCAAAGAACCAGCTTTTAGTTTTAGTCATCTTTGCTATTGTTTCCTTCATTTCTTTTTCATTTATTTCTGCTCTGATCTTTATGATTTCTTCTGCTAACTTTGCTTTTTTTTTTTTTTTTTTTTGTTCTTCTGTCTCTAATTGCTTTAGATATAAGGTTAGTTTGTTTATTTGAGATTTTTCTTGTTTTTTGAGGTAGGATTGCATTGCTATAAACTTCCCTCTTAGAACTGCTTTTGATGCATCCCATAGGTTTTGGGTCGTCGTGTTTTCACTGTCATTTGTTTGTAGGCATATTTTTTTTATTTCCTTTTTGATTTCTTCAGTGATCTCTTAGTTATTTAATAGTGTAGTGTTTAGCCTTCATGTGTTTGTATTTTTTACAGATTTTTTTTCTTGTAATTGATATCTCGTCTCATGGTGTTTTTGTCCTAAGAGATACTTGATAACATTTCAATTTTCTTAAATTTACCAAGGCTTGATTTGTGACCCAAGGTATGATCTATCCTGGAGAATGTTCCATGAGCATTTGAGAAGAAAGTGTATTCAGTAGTTTTTGGATGGATCGTCTGATAAATATCAATTAAGTCCATCTTTTTTAATGTATCACTTAAAGCTTGTGTTTCCTTATTTATTTGCATTTTGGAATATCTGTCTATTGGTAAAAGTGGGGTGTTAAAGTCCCCTACTATGATTGTGTTACTGTTGATTTCCCTTTTTATGGCTGTTACTATTTGCCTTATGTATTGAGGTGCTCCCATGTCGGGTGCATAAATATTTACAATTGTTATATCTTCTTCTTGTTTTGATCCCTTGATCATTATGTAGTGTCCTTCTTTGTCTCTTGTAATAGTTTTTACTTTAATGTCTATTTTGTCTGACATGAGAATTGCTACTCCAGCTTTCTTTTATTTTCCCTTTGCATGGAATATCCTTTTCCATCCCCTCACTTTCAGTCTGTATGTTTCCCTAGGTCTGAAGTGGGTCTCCTGTAGACAGCATATGTATGGGTCTTGTTTTTGTATCAGTTCAGCCAGTCTGTGTTTTTTGGTTGGAGCATTTAATCCATTTACATTTAAGGTAGTTATCGATATGTATGTTCCTATTACCATTTTCTTAATTGTTTTGGGTTTTGTTATTGTAGGGGTTTTCCTTCTCCTGTGTTTCCCTGCCTAGAGAAGTTCCTTTAGCATTTGTGGTAAAGCTGGTTTGGTGGTGCTGAACTCTCTCAGCTTTTGCTTGTCTGTAAAGGTTTTAATTTCTCCATCAAATCTGAATGAGATCCTTGCTGGGTAGAATAATCTTGGTTGTAGGTTTTTCCCTTTCATCGCTTTAAATATGTCCTGCCAGTCCCTTCTGGCTTGTAGAGTTTCTGCTCAAAGATCAGCTGTTAACCTTATGGGGATTCCCTTGTATGTTATTTGTTGTTTTTCCCTTGCTGCTTTTAATATTTTTTCTTTGTATTTAATTTTTGATAATTTGATTAATATGTGTCTTGGCATGTTTCTCCTTGGATTTATCCTGTATAGGACTCTCTGCACTTCCTGGATTTGATTGACTATTTCCTTTCCCATATTAGGGAAGTTTTCAACTATAATCTCTTCAAATATGTTCTCAGTCCCTTTCTTTTTCTCTTCTTCTGGGACCCCTATAATTTGAATATTGACATGTTTAATGTTGTCCCAGAGGTCTCTGAGACTTTCCTCAATTATTTTCATTCTTTTTTCTTTATTCTGCTCTGTGATAATTATTTCCACTATTTTATCTTCCAGGTCACTTATCTGTTCTTCTGCCTCAGTTATTCTGCTATTGATTCCTTTTAGAGAATTTTTAAATTTAATTTATAGTTTTGTTCATCATTGTTTGCTTGCTCTTTAGTTCTTCTAGGTCCTTGTTAAACATTTCTTGTACTTTCTCCATTCTATTTCCAAGATTTTGGATCATCTTTACTATAATTTCTCTGAATTCTTTTTCAGGTAGACTGACTATTTCCTCTTCATTTGTTTGGTCTGGTGGTTTTTTACCTTGCTCCTTCATCTGCTGTGTGTTTCTGTCTTCTCATTTTGCTTAACTTACTGTGTTTCATGTCTCCTTTTCCCAGGCTGCAGGTTCATATTTCCTGTTGTTTTTGGTGTCTGCTCCCAGTGGCTAAGGTTGTTTCTGTGGGTTGTGTAGGCTTCCTGGTGGAGGGGACTGGTGCCTGTGTTCTGGTGGATAAGGCTGGATCTTGTCTCTCTGGTAGGCAAGACCACGTCCAGTGGTGTGTTTTGGGGTGTCTGTGACCTTATTATGATTTTAGGCAGCCTCTGTGCTAATGGATGGTGTTGTGTTCCTGTCTTGCTAATTGTTTGGCATGGGGTGACCAGCACTGGAACTTTCTGGTCATTGAATGGAGCTGGGTCTTAGCAGTGAGATGGAAATCTCTGGGAGAGCTTTTGTTGTTTGATATTATGTGGACCCAGGAGGTCTCTGACGGACCAATGTCCTGAACTCAGCTCTCCCACTTCACGGACACAGGACTGACACCCAGCCGGAGCACCAAGACCCTGTCAGCCATATGGCTCAGAAGAAATGGGAGAAAAAAAGAGAGAAAAAAAGAACAAAATTAAATTAAGTCAAAAAGTTATTAACATAAAGAAATATTAAAAATAAATTTAAAAGTAATGAAAAAAGAAAGAAAGAAAGAACAGAGCAACCAAACCAAAAAAACAAATCCACCAATGATAACACGTGCTAAAAAACTATACCAAAAAAAAAAAAAAAAAATATGGACCGACAGAACCCTAGGACAAACGGTAAAAGCAAAGCTGTACAGAGAAATTCACACAAAGTCCACTGCCTCAATTTTGGGATGATTCATTGTCTATTCAGGTATTCCACAAATGCAGGTACATCAGGTTGATTGTTGAGATTTAATCCGCTGCTACTGAGGCTACTGGGAGAGATTTCTCTTTGTCTTATTTGTTGGCACATCTCCTGGGGTTCAGCTTTGGATTTGGCCCTGCCTCTGCATGTAGGTCAACTGAGGGCATCTGTTATTTGTTCAGAGACTATGGGGTTAAAGTAGCAGCTGATTAGGGGGCTCTGCCTCACTCAGGCCGGGGAGAGGGAGGGGTATGGAATGTGGGGCGAGCCTGCAGCAGCAGAGGCCAGCATGACATTGCAACAGCGTGAGGTGTGCCGTGTATTCTCCCGGGGAAGTTGTCCCTGGATCACGGGACCCTGGCAGTGGCGGGCTGCACAGGCCCCCTGGAGAGGAGGTGTGGATAGTGACCTCTGCTTGTCCACAGGCTTCTTGGTGGCTGCAGTAGCAGCCTTAGCGTCTCATGCCCGTCTCTGGTGTCTGCAGTGATAGCTGCGGCTCGCGCCCTTCTCTGGAGCTCATTTAGGCAGTGCTCTGAACCCCCTCTCCCCACGCATCCTGAAACAATGGTCTCTTGCCTCTTCAGCAGGTCCAGACTTTTTTTCCGGACTCCCTCCCGGCTAGCTGTGGCACATTAGACCCCTTCAGGCTGTGTTCACGCAGCCAACCCCAGTCCTCTCCCTGGGGTCTGACGTCTGAAGGCTGAGCCTCAGCTTGCAGCCCCCACCTGTCTTGGTGGGTGAGCAGACAAGCCTCTCGGGCTGGTGAGTGCTGGTCCGCAGTGATCCAGTGTGTGAGAATCTCTCCACTTTACCCTCTGAAACCCTGCTGCTGAGCTCTCTTCCATGGCTCTGAAGCTTTACCCCCTGCCACCCCCAGACTCTGCCAGTGAAGGGGCTTCCTAGTGTGTGGAAACATTTCCTCCTTCACAGCTCCCTCCCTGAGGTGTGAGTCCCATCGCTATTCTTTTTTCTCTGTTTTTCCTTTTTTCTTTTACCCTACCCAGGTACGTGGGAAGTTTCTTGCCTTTTGTGAAGTCTGAGGTCTTCTGGCATCATTCAGTAGGTGCTCTGTAGGAGTTGTTCTACGTGTAGTTGTATTTCTGATGCATTTGTGGGGAGGAATGTGATCTCCGTGTCTTACTCCTTCATCATCTTGAAGCTCTCCTGTTGTTATTTTCAACAAACATATTTTTAAAATCAAGTTTCTTGCTTGAAATGGCTGCCCACACTTTATTTTCATGGACTGGTGACGAGTTTTTCAGATTATTGATTGTTATTAAGGAGAAATTTTCTTTGCACAAATAGGTACACAACTTTGAAAATTAAGTTTTTGAAACCTACCACCCAAAAATTTACAACAGTTGGAATTATATCCGAAGTACATAAGAACTCTTCTTTACCCTTGATGGATAAATGTAACAAGATTTTATTTTGAGATGATGCGAGTCTGATCTCATGGCCATCTTTAATTGCAGAGTCTGACAGCCACTCTTTGCCCACAGGATGTTGTGTGCACGTAGGTGGAGAGGTACCCAGTGTGGACAGCTCGCCTGGACCCTGGTCTGTAGTGGATAGCGTGGCACTTGTAGTGGCTGCAAAAGGACAAAGACAGCCAGGAGGATGACTGGGGGCAGAGAGTGAGGGGATCAGACTTTCCTCATCTGGAGAGACATGCAGGAGTTTTCCCTGGGAGAGCAGATCTGTCCTGAGGGCCCAGCACACCTGGCCGCCAAGTTGACCCAGCACACCTGGCCGCCAAGTTGACCCAGCCTGGACCTGCTGACATGCAGTCTCCATGTTAACTCAGGGAACTCAGCCCCTGCAGGTCAGTGGGAACCTCTGCCCAGGTGGCCTGGAATCAAGTCGTCCTGTAATAAATAGCTTTGATTAATCGAAGCACATTTTCTGCATTAGTAAGAGGAAGAGGAGAGGAGCGGGGGAGGTTACTATCTATGTTCAGGTTCAGAATTAGGCTTTGCTTTTCTTTCCATTGGTGATGCTCGTTTAGGTGCTGTACTGTCTGCAGGATGCAAATGGGCTGGAGGTGTGGAATGGAATTGATGGGCTGGCCGTTCTCCCTACAGCATGCCCTGTCACTAGGAGAGCAATGGATTCCAGTCAATCACTCTTGATGGAGCCATGGCATTAAGGGGTGACTGTGGATTGTCCTCTGGGCCCAGGCTTGGGACCTGCTGGGACCCCAAAGATGTGTAAATTCTGGCTGGTGCCAAGGCTTTCCTCTCTCCCTGGCTGAGGAGTGGGGTATCTATCATTTGAATAAGGAGGTTGTGGGTATGGATCTCTCCTCTCCTCTGGGATGATGTTTTAGATGTTCTGGGTTTGAGAAACTTATGGTGTTCCTAAGATGAAATGCTGGCTGTTCCATCATTCTTGAGATAATTGATGTGACTCTGGGTACGTTTCTTAACTCCTCCTCATCTGTGAAGTGTAAACACCCACATCAAAACTTTTTGACTGTTAGGGATTCCCTGGTGGCACAGTGGTTGGGGGTCTGCCTGCCGATGCAGGGGACACTGGTTCGTGCCCCGGTCCAGGAAGATCCCACATGCCATGGAGTGGCTGGGTCCGTGAGCCATGGCCGCTGAGCCTGCACATCCGGAGCCTGTGCTGCACAATGGGAGAGGCCACAACAGTGAGAGGCCCACGTACCGCAAAAAAAAAAAAAAATTGACTGTTAAATGCGTCTAAATACAGAAGGCATTTCTCAAGTCTGGCACAAAATCAGGACTTGAAAAGTATTAGCTATGTTAAAGATAGAAACGTTAAAATTAAAAAGCCACTGTATTTGGAATAAATAAGCTGCTGGATATTGTGCGTGTGTGTGTGTGTGTGTGTGTGTGTGTATGTGTGTGTGTGTACCCTCTATACATAGAATGATTACATTAATGCAGAGTTGATAGAACCATATTTTCAAGAGCGAGGCTTTCAGAAGCTAAGCTTTTGATGATAATTTTTTTTTTTTTCGTTTTTGAGATTTATCTTACGGAACACAACCTTGCCTTCACTCAGTATAGACTGAGGATTACAGACACGGTGATGGATAGATTTCTTATCTTTCATAGATGTCATCGGATGTGTGGCTCCCGTCTCCCGAGCATCAGCAGCAGAGATGGAGACAGAAGTGGTTCAATAAATAGTTGCGGCATTGGCTCGAGTCAATCGCCATTTGCAGAGAGAGAATGAATCCAGATCACTTTAGGCACGAGAACCTTCAGATGGTCTTCCATCAGTCCTGCAAACACTGTGAGAATATGCTCGCTCTTCTCCTAACCTATGTTTCTCCCCTGCAATATAGAAACATCACAATACAATTTCACTTTACTGGAAACCCACAGCACTAACAAATGCACCTGTAGCGAGCATGACCAAGAGTCAGAAAGCACACGTGAACATTTTATGCACAGATGTACAGGGATCACGGCACCTAGAGGTGACTGTCCTGCACGTTACATGGGAAGCCCTCAGGCTGCTCTTGAAGGACACCTACTCTGTGCACGAGTTTCACAAGCTCACAGACCATTTCCCAAACCCACTGCGGGCACAGGAAGGAAGAGGGGGTCCCCCTGCAGGGGAGGCGAGAGCTGCCCAGTGATTGGTGTGGAGCTTGTGGGTCAGACGGTCTGCCCAGCTCTCATCACCCCTGGATTCTCCCATAGTTTTGCCCCCGCTTCGTGAAGCCTGACTCTATCCACAGCCCAAGGACCCAGGTTCCCCACTACCACTGCAGGCTCCTTCTTGAGCTCCAAACCCACAGATCCAGCTGCCTCCTGCCACCCCTTCTTAGATGCCCCACAAGAGCATCACAGAAGTCAAAGAGTCCAAAGCCCTACTCACAATCCCCACCCCACCCCACCCTCAATGTGCTGTTTCTCCTTCTTTTCCTAACTGGCCGTTCAAACCATAACCCTCTCTTTCTATAGCACCCCGTTCAGCCTATCACCACAAATCCGTAGTAGTGTGTCCCCATGCTGTCCATTTTCCTCCATCCCCACAGCCCTATCCCAGTCAAAGCCTCCATCCCAGTTTGCTTGGGTCCCCACACCAGACTTCCACTTGCCTTTCTCTCTCATGCTTCACTGGCCTCCAATGCCTGCTCCACTGTGACTGAGCTGTCATGCTCAGCATCCTGTCTAGTCACGTCACCCTTCCTCATGTTTCTCTTTTTTCTAAGCACAGAATCCTGACCGTAACAGGTCCCCAAGACTCTTTGTGACATGTCCTCTGGCTAACTCTGCCCCCTAATGTCCCCATCGCCCCCTCTGCCCTGACCTGTGCCTCTCCAACCCGCCAGGAAGCAGCCAAATTTCATTCTGTTCTTCCAGGTTCAATCTCCCCCCACTTTTGAATATGTCTGGCAGAAGCAGATTTTGTTCCTCCCCACACTTTGCCCTCACTAATGGCCACACTATCCTTTGGTTTCCGGGATGGATGCCACTCCGCCCCCGACATCTTCCTAGATCTCCAAAACATGGGATAGACGTCTTGTGCCCCATGTTTTCTTGGTCCCAGCGGTAAGCCCACTGCCCTCGTCCTTACGATAAAATATTATAGCTGCTTGTTGAGTTGCTTTCTTCTCCCTTAGTCTGCAGGAAGAGAAGGAGAAGTTGTGATAACTGGGCACCATGCTGAGTGGTTTGAATATATTTTCTCATTGAGTCCTCAGGCAATTTTCTAACATCAGTACTGTTATCAACCCCACTTTACCAATGAGAACACAGATTAAGAAGGAAGAAGTAATTTTTTCCAGAGTTATTTAGTGCAGTGGGGCTAATGTTCAAGCCCAGGCACTGGGTGAGATTCCTACCTGCTTCTGACTTTCTTCTGCGGGGACCTGGCCCCTTCTCGCTCCCGCTCATCCTGTGTCCCCAGGTCTTAGCACCACACATGACACAGAAGCCACACTCAGATTTCTTGGGGTGTTAGCAAATGAACAGACAGTGGCCACGAAAGCCTACAGAGGACCTGCTAGAAGAGAAGCAGTTGTTTCATGGAAGAGCCCATCTTGAAGGGTAGAATCTGGGGCAGAGACTGACTCTCAGGGAGCAGCCGCTCACAAACAGCATCACGGGGGCTGCTTCCTGTGAGAGGCAGCCCCGCTGCATTTACTGCCCTTGCAGACTCCACCCAGGACTCAAGTCCTTGAGAGGAGAGCATCTGGGGACCTGACATGTGTGCCATCGTAGAATGACGGACAGTCTCCCCAGGACTCTGCAGCTGGGGGAGGGGGTGTACCAGTCATCTCTACACGATGGTGCTTCACAGCCCATAGACTCTCGAGGCAGACAGTCAAACACCGACTTGGTCCTGAGTCAGACTAGCCTAGGGAATGCTGACCTCACTGGCATGGGCATAGGTGGTCAGGGGCACGTGCTTAGGTGGTTTTGCAATTTTGGGGCTGTGCTTGCCCACCAGCAGGCTGATCTAGGATGGTCTGGCTGGGACATGGGTGATTCAGCTCTGCTGCACGTGTGTCATGCTCCAGCTGGCCAGACTGGTAGCACCCTTACTGCAGGGAGCAAAGAGGAAGCCAAAATCCCCACCCCTGCACCCCCGGTGCTTTGCAAGCCTCTGCATCTGTCACGCCTACATCCCATCAGCTGAAGCAACCCACACACTGAACTCGGAATCCAGGAGCAGTGAAATGAACTCCACGTCTTCATGGAGGACTTGCAGGGCATGCATACAGGGAAGGGCAAAGATGGGGTCATCCATGCAGATAATCTAACTCAAAGAGATTCCTCCCCAAATCAGGATGTTGCTTTTGGAAAGAAGGCACCAAGTGCTAGGTTTTTCTTGGGGCTTGACCAAACATGGTGACCATGGGGGACACAGAGGCCCAGCCACACTGGGAACGTGGAGCTATGTGGTCACCGCTACATTAACAGCAAAATCATCTGGTCACTTTGGGGAAACAAGTCTGGAATTATAATAAATTACCAAAAAATAGTTTCAAAAGTTGTTATGATGTTTGACTTGGCTAAATAATAAATACATACGTACATACATACATTGCTGATAGATGAAGTCTTACCTTTTATTATCTCAATAAGTAGATAAATATTTATAATTACTATATATTTTAGGGGGATACATTTTCACTTGTTGATTTCTACAGAATACGCTTCACCGTACATATATATCTTGAGAATCATAGTTTTAAAATAAATCCTTTGGTTTACAATGATTAGTTTATAAGAAGGATTCAATACTATTCCCTTACATATGTACGTATAGAATTATGACTTATGCACATAGATATTACACAAATTAAAGTAGTGTAAACAATTTTGTGAAAATCTTGTTCATATACGTACCTATATAATTTTTTACAGTTGGATAGAAATTTCCACACTAATTGCTCCACACTAATAGCCAAACATTCCACAACTGAGGCTTCCAGGAGATGTATTTTAACATAAGATGGTTCTGGATTTCCAAGAGAAAATTAAACAAAGGAGATTAAAACAATGAGTCAATAATTTTGAAGGGAAAATTAAAATTTCAGAAGTTCCTGCTGTAAGAGTGGCTGTCAGGGCACATACTCTACTTTATCATTGGAGCACCAGGTTCCCAGAAGCCTCTGCAGCCAAACTGTGGGCTTCAAGTGGGAGGTGTTCTTATTTGTACCAACGCAAAGTCCTGGATTGTCAGAAATCCAACATGTTTGCATACTTGGAAGTAATACATGGACTTACACAACAAAACAAATGAAACAACAAAACAGTATGTGTGATCTGGAATTCTGAGTTTATTTTTGATTCTTAGGACACTCTTATAAGAAGACAGAAATCCTGTTGGTGGACTGTGTCTTGGAGAGACCAAGGGTCTTAGTGGTGGGTGGCCTTGGCTGGTGCACCATCAAGAAAGGGGACAGTTGGTCAGCAGGTGTGCTGGGAGTGGGGTAACTGATGGGAGGGAAGGGGAAGGTGGTGCTGCATCCATGGGTTAAACAGTAAAAAAAACAATTCTCCAAAGTTGCAGCACATTTGATTAGAAAATGCACTTCCATTTTTGTGCATTGGCAATAATGATTTCACTTTTTTTCTGGTTGTTTTATTCACAAGAAATAAAGTCAGGGTAGTAACCTGGGAAATGATGGGTTGATCTATTTAATCAAATACAGGCTCCTCCAAAAGTTTTTGCTGCTATTGGGAAAAAATAATAAGAAGAACGAAGTTGAGTAAATTTGGCATTTATCTATCAGAGCCTGATGTTCTCTTTTCTAAAATACCACTGCAGTCATCAAGATGATACACAAGGAGACAGTTAAAACAAAGGGAGACTGTAAACCCATTCTGCCCGGATTTCCATTCTTGTGTCATTAGCTGCATGGATTTGTGACATCCTGTCCCAAACAAAGATCTCACCTTCTTGCCCAGAGCAGCCTGGAGGGATGTGCTTATCCAAACACCTCCTCTGAAACCTGATTTCTGGACATGGCCCTGCCCAGAAGACAGGTGGCTGCCCACCCCTCTTTTCTCCCAGGACTGTGTCCTGGAGCAGTCTGGGTCCTGCTCTCCACCCCTCACCACGCAAGACCAGCACAGCAGGTATGTATACAGGATGCGATCAGCCTTGCCTTGCACACCGTTGGGTGGGGGTGGGGCAGAGGAAGGCTTCGTTCTTTGTGTACTATGTGTACACGTACACGATTCTCCAGGGTTGCAAGAAAAACACGTTGGAATAGGAATAGATTTCACTTCAAGCCATCAGGATTCCCAGTGGAGAGAACACCTTTAAGGCACTGAAACTGGTTTAGGTTCTTAGTTAGACGTGAAGTGTGGAGCCCGCTCAGTGGACAGACGGGACAGAGTGTGCACCACGCCCCCTGCAGGTGAGCAGAAGACAGTCTTCAATCCACCTCCTAATGTTCAAAGAGGAACAAACCCAATAAGAGGTCAACATGTGCTCCCTACAGTGGGCAGGCAGTATTCTCACAAAAATGGGGAGAAACAGCCACCTCTAAAATTGGTTTGTTGCAGGTAGCAGAAGGACATGTTAGAGTCCTTTCCCCTGATTTTCCCATTTCCTTTGGGAGTGGGCAAAAGCTATAGTCGCTATGGTAGAGGGCAGGATGCAACAGGAGGAGAGAGGCCTGGTGAACAATGTATATTAGAGAATCTAAATTAAAGGAGAAAAAAATGAAGGAAACCCCAAATTAATAATATAATTAAATTCTTATTCAAAGCATAAAGACGAGAGCTTCTAGGACAGAATGTTGAATCAGCAATGTCAAGGATAAACTTCAAATTCTTCTAGGATATCGAGGGAAAAACTCCAAAGACTTGAGAAACAATAGATGACAAGGACAGAGCAAGGATTTCTACAATGGGGGTAATTGTGACTATTA
The DNA here is from genome assembly GCF_008692025.1 of Phocoena sinus. Classification (NCBI taxonomy): domain Eukaryota; kingdom Metazoa; phylum Chordata; class Mammalia; order Artiodactyla; family Phocoenidae; genus Phocoena; species Phocoena sinus. The sequence goes on along the minus strand of NC_045765.1, from coordinate 171,985,291 downwards.
GAAATCACACTTAACAAAGCAGAGTAAGTTACCAACATATCAGTATTGATAACATTAATATCAATAATCAATAAATTATCTAGAAAACTTTCCTGGACTGATAAAAAGTTTTCTATCTTCAGAATAGTTGAGTCAAAAGGAAAAGTAATATGTTCAGGCCTAATCATTTTCTGCTGTTTTATATTTTCAAGTATAGAGAAAAAAATCCTATGAACTTCCAGAGAAAATTAAAAATAAAGCCCAAACCAAACTGGTCTCAGACATCTCCCCAGATGATAACAGAAGACAGGGGTGTTATGAATCCAGAGCCTTGGGAAAAAGGGTAAAGACAGTCTAAAAACTCAACAAAAGTGAACAATAAAGGACTTTTCTTCCTTAAGAAATCTGTACTTGCTGGAGTCATGACTCAAATATAAAAGTAATATATATTCTCAAGTATGTAAAGAATTAGAAAATTCTATGTAATTATTGGAGAAAAAAATTATTTGAAAGCACACTCCAGTTAACTGTAAAAAGAATCAAAATTGAAAACTTAAGAACAGAATAATAAAAATAAATTTATATAATAACATAATAATATATAATAATATTATTGTAAAGAATAAATGGCTAAACACAAGTGACTATGACCACTATGAATTCACAATTAAAGCAAGTGCCAACAATAATTCTTGAAAAAAAATCATATGTCAACAGGTAGATTATAAAATATGATTAAATTAACAAAGACTAGGAAGTAGAGGAGATCATAGAATAAACTGAGATTAGAAAAGTCAAACTTGTTACACAGTTTGAACAATAAAAGTCCTACATAGAAATGTATTTAAATCTTGACAATTGATTTAAAAGATATTTTTCTTTATGACAAAATTCACCCAAATAATTTAGAAGGTGTATCATTTCTTTCTTTAGATGCAAGTTGTTATATGTTCCAGGCTCCTGAAAGTTAAATCACTGAAATCCTTGTGGAATGTATGTATTTTACAGCATATCAGCAGCACCAGCCCCAGAGCTATGCCTGGTTCCAGGCTGCGGGCTCAGGAGATAGGGATTAGGGCAGTGAGTGTGGGATCACACGGTCCACTGCCATAGAAAGTTCACTGGGAAGACACCCCGGACACTTTGGACCCATCACCAAGGTGTGTGTACATTTCACACTAAGTCTCCACGACTGTGGGATAAACTGCTGTGCCAACATCTTCACCCTTGTGAAAATGATTTGCTTAACCTGGTGAGTGGAAAGTGTTCTTGCTGTTGGACGTGAATGTCTCATTCTGGTGGATGAATTTTCCATAGCATTTCACCTCTCCAGCAAACCTGGAAAGGTGTCTTTCCCTACCCTCACCCCCACCCTGATCAGGGATGGCAACAACAAGAACTTAGTGAGCACCCACTTTGGACCAAGACCTTGGCAAGTCTATGCACTTGTATCCATGGAGCATATTTTCTACTGTGGACAGAAACAGAGGTCAGATGGAAAGTATAACTGGATAGTACATCAGAGGGTGCAGGGGTCCAGAAAACAAAGCAGGGAGTGTCAGGGGAGGGCAGGATTCCATTGCAAAGTAGGGGTCAGAAAAAGGCTCATGGAGAAGGTGACACTTGAGCAAAGACAGAGGGAGATGGGGTGTCCTGTGGGTGCTGGTATACTGAGACTAAGGGGCTAGACCAAGGCTCAGAGGTGAGTGTGTCCCTCCTGATAAAGAAGAGAGAGAGATGGGGGAGGTGAATAACAGACAAGAGCAGAGAACAGGGCTGGATCTTTCTGTTATCACTTTTTAAATTAATATTTTTGGGATCAAATAACATAATCTATATGGTTTTAATTCCTTTAACTTTGCTGAGTTAAATTTTGGCAGTCTAGTATATCATTTATATGTAAAGAACGTGTATGCAACTGTTAATGAGTGGAATATCCCATGATTATCAATTATGCCAAGTTGGTTAATGGGGTCATTGCTGCTTTTTTATTTTTATTTTTTTTTGCGGTACGCAGGCCTCTCACTGTTGTGGCTTCTCCCCTTGCGGAGCACAGGCTCCGGATGTGCGGGCTCAGCAGCCATGGCCCATGGGCCCAGCTGCTCCGCAGCATGTGGAACCCTCTTGGACTGGGGCATGAACCCGTGTCCCCTGCATCGGCAGGCAGACTCCCGACCACTGCACCACCAGGGAAGCCCTAAAAATGTATTTTTTATTCCTGTTAATATTTAGTTTTCCAAGTGTATTTTGTTTGCTATTAAGTTAGCCAGGCTACTCTCTTATGCTTAAGATTGACATGATATCTATTTACCATACTTTTACTTTTAAATTATATGTCATATTTACAGTAGATTTCTTGTGTAGAATAAATATTTGAGTACAATTGATCCTTGAACAAAAGTGGGGATGAAGGGTGCCATGCACCCCCACTTCCACCCCACCATGCAGTTGAAAATCCAAGCACTGCTATCTCTGCCACAAAAACAAAGAAACTGATTAATGACTCACCTAGGGGCAGGATGCTGAAACAGTCTGGTTAGAATCAGGACTCAAATCCTAGTTCTTTTGATTCCACATATTATGATCTCTAAACAAACACAAACTTTCCCCATACTTAAAGATCTGTAAAATGAAAATACAAGTACTATATTTATTGAAAAAACTCCATGTAAAAGTGGACCTGGGCAGTTCAAACTGGTGTTGTTCAATGGTCAACTGTATTGCTCTTTTATGCAATATGACAATCCCTGTCTTTTACTTAGAGATTAGATCATTTACATTTAATGCAATTTTTATATCACTATATTTAAATCTGCTGCTTATCTTCTATATATCCTTACTATTCTTTGTACCTATTTTATTCTTCTCCTGATTTCTTAGCTCACCTTCCAACTTTCTTTCCCCCATTTTACAAATAAGGGTGTAACTCTTTCCAATCCTCAGTTGTACCTGTGGTACAACTGCAATTTAAATCCTCTAGAGAAACAAACAAAGGAACACTTTGAAATACTAGTGTCTTTCATTGTCTCATGCCAAAGGCAAAATTAGAAAGAGGGTGTTGGACGTCCCTGAAGTAAGGGAGAGAATAGTCATGATGATCAATATTTAATAATCTTACCCATTCTATCCATCATATTATTGTTAGGAACACAATGCAGCTGGGGTCTTCCCGTGCAAACACAGCTGATTGTGTCAATAAAAACTAGTAAAGGTTGTATAGAACCTTAATCCATCACAGCAAAAAACATATGGCAAGGTTTTGAACCCTGTCTACCTATGTCTATGTCTGTTTGTTTATCATCTATCTGTCTATCATCTATTTACCTACATTTATCCTATATTTAATTTAGAAGTATAATTTATAAAAAGAATGCTCTGAAGAATCACTTTTTCTGTGAGTTGTCTCCCATTATTTTCTCCTTATGTGGCGATGAGAATCATATACCCCACACCCGTGCTGTGCCATGCAGCATGTGGGATCTTACTTTCCCAACCAGGGATTGAATCCATGCCCCCTGCAATAGAAACACAGAATCTTAACCACTGGACCGCCAGGGAAGTGCTGAGAATCACATCTTGATATTTGTCTCATCTGTACATTCTCTGTAATATCAAGAAACAGGAGGGACTTCCCTGGCAGTCCAATGGTTGGGACTTCACCTTCCAGTGCAAAGGGTGTGGGTTCCATCTCTGGTTGGGGAGCTAAGATCTCACAAGCCTCATGGCCCAAAAAAACTAAAACATAAAACAGAAGCAATATTGTAACAAATTCAATAAAGACTTTAAAAACGGTCCACACCAAAATAAATAAACAAATAAAAGAATGTACTTAAAGAAATAGGAAATAAAATTTCCATATTATTTTTTGACAGAACGATGCCAGGATCATATATTAGAGGTAAATTAGCATTTTCTGTTTTATTGAATATTGGCATCATTTTGTCTAAAGATTACTGGTTACTGTAAATTTATCACCTAGACCCTTACAAGTACAGAATATTTAAAACTTTTACCATCTATTTATTTTGTGGTATTATATGATGGGGTGATTAATTTCCAACAAATAAATAATTAGCATAAATTTTTTAGGGGGAAGTGGAATAGAAATATAAATTCAAGGATGAAAAGAAACAGTAAAACATTTCTGAAAACTAGAGAGGTTTTCCATGTATTTTATTGTGGATGATGGTGGGTATCATATGATATTTGAATTTCATTAAACTTATTTAAAAATGAGTGTAACAATTTAATTTTAGAAATTTAATATTTATAATGCAACAGAAATGACTTTTTTTACAATAGTGTAAACATATCATAAAAAATTATAAATATGTACATAGGATTTTACAATTGTTTTAATGAGAACACAACAACAAAGTTTCAAAAACTATCAATCCAGAATGAATCCCTAGAAGTAGAATTGCTAGCTCATAGGTTTTGGTCATTTTTTACTTTATTCCAAAGTGGGTTTGCTCACATACATGCCTACCAGCATTGATCTTGCCAATTTGTGAATAAAATATTTTTTACTGTTGTTTTACTTTGCATTACTCTGGCTAGTGAGATTGAGCATGCGTTTATGTTTGTAAGATTTTTTTTCATCTATAAATTGCTAATATTTGTCTTAAAATTGTAAAGCTTTTAATATTTTCTAGATGCAATTATTTTTGGTCAAAAAATAAATTTTATTAAATATAGCCTATATTTTAATTTTAATTATGTTCTTTTTTGTCATGAAAAAGTTACAAATGATAATGGAGCCAAATTAATTATTTCCTCTATGATATATATATATATATATATATATATATATATATTTTTTTTTTTTTTTTCTCATTCAAGAAATTCTTCTCCATCTCAAGATTACCATGTATCTTGCTAGATTTTATTTGCAAACATTTTATTTGGGGATACATATACATATATAAAATAGTACATTAGGATATATAAAATATTAACATATTATAATATTGCATATAAAATATATTTTATAATAATATATGCAAGAATGTATACTACAAGAGTGATTAGCCTATGCATTTTCTTTCCTCACTTTTCCAGGTATGAGACCTTGAGCAAATTATTCAAACACTCTGCTTCAGTTGTCTCATATGCAAAATGGAGATTATAGTATTTATATCTGTGTTGAGGTCAGTATTAAATGAGTTTATAAAGTAAAGTGCTTAGAACAATATGGGGTGTATTAAAAAGCTATTAAATTAGGTATTATTTTGTTATCACTTTTTTCACTGTATTTTGGCTTTGCTGTGAAGGTTACAATGGCATTATAAAAGGGCATACATTTTATTTTTGTGTGATTAAAAAAAAATCTCTAGTTATATTTCACTTTACATTCAAAATATTATTTAAATATACATGTTTTCTTTACCAGCCATTTAAATGGTTATATATTTTCATTAATCTTTTAATGAAAAGACTGATTTTGTTCATGTGCTTTTCTTGATGTTTTTATATTTAATTTATATTTATACTCATTTTTCAAAATCACCTTCTTTGAACTTTGCTATTACCCTATTTTTCTAACTTTTTGAGTTGATTAATGTTCACTCTATATCCTTTTGTAGTATATGAACATAAGTTAATAACTTTCCTGCTAAATATTATGTTGGTATACCTTAATGTGTTTTCACTATTATTGTTTGAATTATTTCTAATTTATATTATAATTTCTTCTTTGAAACATAAATTATTAAGACCTGATTTTAATTTCTAATGCTTTGGTTGGTTATTGTTTTGTGTTCCTTTCTAATGGTATTTTTTGTTGATGGAAAATAGCCTGATATAAAATTGTTTGACCTTTTAAATGCTTTTTTGAATTTCACTGCATATTAAGCTTTCAAAAGTTGAATATATTTAAAGAGTGAATGAGAATTTTCAGATAATTGAGTGAAGAGTTCTACAGATATTTATTTGATCAAGTTTTATATTTTGTGTTATTCAATTTTTCTCTTATTATAACTGATTTTATTTGCTTGTTCTATTTTCAGGATATCTTGGTAAATTTACCAATTATGATGGTGGATTTTTTCCTTTTCTTTCCTTGTATTTATTTTGTCAGTATATATTCTAAGTCTGTGTTATATGTGCATATAATATAAGCACTTTTATAGTTTTTTGGTGAATTGCTCCTTTTATCATTAAGAAATTACCTTATTTTTATTATTGTTGTTTTTATTGGTTAGCATTAGTACTATTATCTTTTATTGGTTAGTATCTTCTGTGTACATATCTTTTACTTTTACTATTCCCTCACCTTTAAACAGGATACTGAATTATTTTATTTTGTTTCTCCCTGATAATATTTATCTTAAATAAGGCAATTTATTATTTTACATTAATTTTAATTACTACTATATTTGGGATAATTTCTGCCAAATTATGTTAAATTTTTCATTTACCATGTATTTTTTTTCTTCTCTTTTAGGGTCTACTTTTATTTTTTTCCATTATGCTAAATTAGATTTATTTATTCATTTCCCCCTTCTTGTTAATTTGGAAGTTTTGTGTTCTATTTATATAAAAAATGAAAATGTTTACTTAGTGTATACAATCAATCGTTTTACATTAATTTTATCATTAAATTCATTATCTTTTTTACTAAGAAAAATTTAACGTTTAACTGATCATTTCTTCATCTTCAAAGGCATTTTGTTTCGTATGTTATTTCCCTATTATTTCTTAACTCACAAGTGACTCATTTTATAAATAATAATTATTAAATTAAAATAAATAACAATTTATCTATATATTCACAAATGTGTTTAACATTTTTTCCTATCACACTTTTTGTTTCTGTATTCAAGTGTACTATATTGAAGTAATAAATATTAATATTCTCCTAGCTTTGGTGAGAGAATGTAAAGATTCTCAGTCTTGATTATTTTATTATATTCTTTAATCTCTCAATCTCTACTTTATACTCTCCATTTATTTATTTTTCTGGGATACGTTGTGAGTAATTTCCTTCTCCTGTCCTCCAGTGTATTAATTCTCACTTACCCATACATGACCACATATTTAATTCTTGATTGTACTTTAAAAATTCAACATTTATTACCATATATATATATATACACACAATATATTATTAGTATTACTATCTTTTGTTGTATCAGTGATATAAATTTCTATTTCATCACATTTATGACCTTTTTGAAATTCTTTATTCCTTTTGGTTGTTCTGTCATTTCAGTTCATATTTTTTTTACCAAAAGAAACCTCTTCTTATTATTTCTTTTTGGTATGTATACTGGTGGTAAATTTTTTATGTTCTCAATGTTTCTATGTTTATCTGTACATATATTTATTTTAATTTTTGCAGGTCATTTTTGTTGGTTGCACAATTCTAATTCTGCAGTTATTTTTCTCCAGCAATTTATATGTACAATTTCATAGCCCTATATCTTTCATCATTTCTGTTGAATAGTCAGCTGTAGATCCTGTATCAAGATTTTTTCTCTCTGAGTTCTTTTTGGCAGTGCTCCTATGATATTCCCATGTATGGATTTTTTCATATTTATCCTGCCTGTTGTCCTTAGACATTTTGAATATGTGGACCCATATGTCTCATAAGTTTGACAAAAATGTTTAGCCATTATCTCTGCAAATATTTTTTTCTGCCTCATTTCTCTTTTCTCTTTCTAAGTCTCCAATTACATGTATGTTAGTTTCTGTCACTGTGTCTTGTTTGTAGTTTTATTATTTTCTCTATTTTTTATCCCTCTTTCTCTGAGTTTTAGTGCAGGTACTTCCATTGACCCATCTTTTAGTTGTTGAACTCTCTTCTCTCCATTTAATCTGCTTTAAATTCATCAACTGAGTTTTAGTATCCAATACTGTGTTTTTAGTTATAAAATTTCTTCTCCTTTCTCTTTTTTTGAGATTCCAGTCTTCTAGTAAAATTTTCCATTTATTGATGTTATTTTTATCTTAATTTTTTTTGAAGAGGTTATTGATAGTTATTATACAGTCCCTAACTGACAATTTCAAGGTCTCAGTCACTTACGAGTCTTGTAAATTTTTTCTCATGGGTTTTGTTCATAACATTCATTTCCTGTATTCTTGATAACTTTTGAGTGAACACCAGAGCCTGTGAGTTAAACATTATGGAGTTTCTGAATGATGTTACTTTTTCTTTTGGAGAGTATTTCTTCTTTACTTTGATAGGCAGAGAGACCAAGGACTGGTCACCTTTATTCATTCAGGAACTTACTTAGAGTTGCCTTTATTATGTTTTTATTATCAAATATCATATTTTTCATTTCTAGAAGTTCTATCTGTTTTTTAAAACTGTTTCTTTCCCTTTAGTGTCCTTTTTTTCAAGATTTTTCCATCCCTTCTTATATCTATAATAATTTTGAATATATTTATTTTATGTGTATATCTCTTTCAGGCTGCTTATTTATTGACACTACTAATTACTTTGGTATATCATTTGACTTTCAGCATTTTTGTTTGTTTGTTTTATAAGTTTTATTGTGAGTTTATCTTCCTCTTCCTCAGTGACAGCCTGTATGGTGGAAAAATCCTTATGTGACAATGGTGTGTTCACCTGGGTCTCTGAGAGTTGTAGCAGTATGGAAACATGTTTTCACTTTATCAGTTTTGGGATCTTACACATAAAGCGTAGTACAAATTTGAACCTGCTACCCGCTTATTCATGATGACCACTTGGGATTTTTTTCTCTTAGGAGGACAGTGGTTCTAAGTAGTGCCAGAGGCAGTGATCAGCTTCCTTGCTGCTTTCCTGAAATAGTGAATTGGAGGGTTTTTTTCCCCTCCCCCTCCCCAACCTGGTCATTTAATGAATGGTCCTTTCATCATCCTGGTTTATGCTAGACTCTCCATTGCACTTTCTTCCTTGCATGGTCTTTTCTCCTGTGCTGCTGGGTGGATCAAATCCAAGCTCCTGGGCCCTGAACTGTATTGGAGTCTAATGCCTTCCTGGGTCAACTCCACAAGAATCCCCCACTTATCTTTCTGGCTTTACATTTTAATTTACTTTGTATTGTCTAGAGATTTCAGTCTTTCTTTTTTAAGCCTGTCATTTGTTATGTCTGTCTATCTATCTATGTATCTATCTAATTGTATTTCATCCATGCTTCATGTTTAGAATGAGAAGACATCAACTTTTTTTTGACTGCTTTTTTTTGTCAGAATCTGCAGTCTATTGTCTGTTGCATAAAATTTATCCCTCAGTACTTTGAAACTTAATCTTAAATTCTCAAAATCCAGGCTTTCCAAAATTAAGTTTTGACTTTTAGGACAACATTCTCTGCAATGTGATGCAAAAGTCTTAAAATCCAAATGATGGAAATTGTTTTATTTATCCCCTGGGTCTGCTGTGGCGTCCCTTTCCTGAGACACGGAAATGGAAATTATAACATTATGGCTGGAACAGGTCACAGTATCTAGTGAACTGGAGGGGAGTGTGTATTAAATATTAACATTTCAATTTGTTATACTTCTAAATGTGCTTTATTTATTTATCATTAAATTGCCATCAACCAATACTTCACATATTTATTGTCACTGATTTGAAGCCATACCTTGAAAGAAACAAACTGATAATACCCATTAATTATCAAGTAATCACTCAGTCTGATTTGTTTTATGCTAAAGCTCTCAGATTACAAAAATGTGTTTAAATACCTTAACGATTAGCCTTGGGTGGAAATTATTACTTTTCAGCACTACTCAACTCATGTTGATGTGTTAAATCCCCTTCATGAAGATAGTAACCATTCATTAAAATTAGAAAAAAAATTCTCCCATAATGGAAGTGCGAACCCATGTACAATTGATATTTGTAAGATAATATCATTTATCCATATATTTTAATAGATATGTAATATCACAACCCAATTTCTTAGTGTACTGAGACCTTGTTTTTTATTATAATATTGAATTAATCATTTGGGCCAGCAGAGTAAGTCAGGTCAACTGTAGTTGTATGTGACCTCCTGAAGATTTCTAAGACGTGGTCACACACGCAGAAGGGATTCCATTAAATCAAAATTAAATTAGAAATCTAGGTTTACTGTAAAAAAAACTTACATGTGGATGACAGAAATTGAAAATGATAGTGTAGCAATAAATACCACAGATATACCTTCTGTTAAAATGATAAATGTGTGTGTATAATATATGCATTAAAATATACACACATTTTGAAGAAAGGTGATCAAGGTATGGACTTTTTCTATTTGGCCTTTCCCACTCAATAGCCTGTCCAAAGTACTTAAAAAAATTCTCAAAGTCTACCTCAAAAGGTGATTGAATAAAACCCAAGATAAGTAAAGACATGTGAGCTGTATTCAGGAATATGTTTTGAGGGATAAACAACCTGCAAATATTTCTATGTATTAATTTGAAAACAAAATAAATAAATAATTCAGTATAAATACACTTGATTTTTCTCTGCTGCATTTTATTTGTGGCAAATTCTCTAAATTTAAACTTGGCAGAGCTTTGAAAAATCTGTTTCATGTTTTTTTTTTTTTTTTTTTTTGCCGCTCACTGTTGCGACCTCTCCCGTTGTGGAGCACAGGCTCCAGACGCGCAGGCTCAGCGGCCATGGCTCACGGGCCCAGCTGCTCTGTGGCATGTGGGATCTTCCCGGAACGGGGCACGAACCCGTGTCCCCTGCATTGGCAGGAGGACTCTCAACCACTGCACCACCAGGGAAGCCCCTGTTTCATGCTTTTAAAATATAGTTTTATTTAAGAAACCTGGAATTTCTTTAGAAATATAAATCAAAATTTCCCTATACTTGAAATCGCTTAACTACTGGGTCTTGGCTGCTATGGGCAGACACTTGAGGGTGAGTAGATGTTTGTACTAGACCCAAATTCATTCTGTGTTGGGGAAGAGAATGATCAATATTAAATGATCAGTACCAAATCCAACTTAAGGATTAGGAAGTTACTGTATGGCCTTCCCTGGATCGGAGTGTGAACCAGACCAGGACTGTTGCAGGTTTGTAAATGAGAGAGGAGAAGCCTGCAGGTCCGGTGGGCTGTGTGAGGGCACATGGGGAGCTCAGACTTTGGAGGTGTATTCTGGGAGGAACACAGGAGGAAAGCAAGGGGCTGGAGGCTGGTCCATGTGGTGGGGCTGAGTCTAGAGGTGGGGGAGGTTTTGCCTGTGGAGTTGGGTGATGGGGCCCCATCCACGCAGTCACTGGACCACATTGTAAAGTTACAGGAAGGATCACGTTCTGGTCCGACCACGTGGTCCACACTCTTTATACGTCATCCCTGGCTCCCAGGCAATCCTGAAAGCAAATCCCCACTTTCTTCCTTTAAAGATGGGAAAACATGTTGTTCCAGGTGAGATCTCAGCTCAGATCATCTGGACCCAAGTCCTGGGCTGTTCTCACTACCGCGCTCTTCCCACAGGGAATGCGAGTGGGGAAACTGAGAAAGGAAGGAGTGGGAATGTGAGGAGGGGTGGGTGACAGAGCCAGGGGCTCATTCCTACCGCCTGGCAGAGCCATCACTTTCCAAAGAAAACCACTGGGGGTCACGAAGTCCATGGTCATGTTTAGCTTCCCAGATGCTGGGGCTCAGTTTTCTCTGCCCAAGGCTGTACTCACTGTTGGACCCCGGCTTGGCACTCAGGAGGCACTCCTTAAACAGATGGTACTGGGGGACTACCAGGGCTCCTTAAAAGAGATTGAATTATGTCGTGTTTATTCTGGATTAATAGGAAGAAATCTCCCGAGACATTTGAGAACATTTGAGACAAAATAGGTGAGGGGAAGCGGCTGATATTCAGGGCTTGCCAGGCTTGAACATGCTTTCTCATCCTCCCCAACCTGAACTCTGCCTCTGAGCACACCCTGCAGGCTCAGGGGAGCCCACACCTTGCCAGGCCACATGGCAGTGCTGGGGAGCAGTGTTTCTGTTAATGAGGGTCCTCAGAGCCCTTTATTACCGAAATACGGTGAAGGTAGGTTAGACCATCAGTTAACAGAGTTGCTAGATTGGAAATCTGATCTGCAAGATATCAAATTATCTGAACCCATAGTGAACACATGGCCAAGTTTTGCCTGATCAAACAAATCCCTTCTCATAAAGAGTCACCAACAGAGCTTTACCTGTTCATCATTGTGTCAATGATCTAAAGATGGTGCGTCTTTGAATAAAGCCAACACTCAGCTCCAGAAGGTTGGTTTTACACACGTCTTCAGACCTCATTCCAGACACTGAGCACTACTGTTCTTCACAGGAGAAGAAATATGTCCACACATGCACATACACACATGCCCAACACACGCGTGCACACACAGGTATGCACACACCGTGCAGGCTTAATTCCGTGCAGAGGATCAATTGCCTGAACAAGAGTGATTGGAAATTGAGGAGCAAAACGAGCAAGAGCCAAGGAGGCGCACGGCCCCTGGGAGGGAAGAAAGAAGTCGTCTAAGGAAGCATGTGCTCCTTTCCAGCTGCCCCCTGCCTAAAGATAAGAGCACCAAAATGACATCTATTTTGCCTTTGTTTTTCCCTCGAAATGTTGAAGCTTTCACCAAGGATGGATAGCAAACCCCTTGCCATAAGATGCCTAAAGTGTCCTTAGAGCAAAGCATTATTTGTAACCAGCACAATCCCTTTCCAGAGAAAGTGCTCCTGGCTGAGTGTCTCCTCTGGAGAGTCCTGGCCTGACCGTGTGTGTGATAAGCATCTCCTGGGGGCATCTTTCGTGGATGACAGCAAACCCAGGGTACATGTTGCTCCAGGGACTCACTTCAGGCCAGATGAGCTGGTGATCCCGAATCTCTGTTTGAGAAAACAGAGCACAGGGATGAAGGAAGAGGTAGATATCTTCCGGATGAGGTCAATATGGCGCCCCAGCTGGGAGGTTTCCAAAGCACATCCAAGTCTAGTGCAAGGAGCCCCCCACCCCCGAAGAGGCAGCCCCTTGGGAACACAATCTCACCTTCACCGTGAGTCAAGCACTGCCTTAGGAGGCTGTGGTCGTTGTCTTTGTAGCCAGCACCCCTCCCCTGTGAGGGTAAAAGAGGACCATTAGGTCCTCTGTCCAACACGATTCTCTCTCACACGGTCCTGTCCACAGCCTCTGCTGGAGATTCGCAAGCCCTACACCCCAATGAAAGACCCCAGGTAATGCAGACGGGGTTCCCCAATGATCCTGTGTGATCGTTTAATAACTATGCAGTTGGGAAACAGGTAAGTGACGGGCGTCCTGATTTAATTAGAAACTCCCCTAACCAGCATCTTTCCCTCCAAGAGCAGATTTATCTGGTTTCCCTGCATTGGTCGCACTGGTGAAATCTTTCCCGTATTTGCTTGCAAGCCCGCTGCAGCCGACACGTCGGGGGGTGTCAGCTTTTAATTGTAACTGTCTTGCAGAGTGGTGTTGTTTTAATATCCTGTATAGATTTTTATGTAATACACTCACTTGCAGGCAGCCCGGAGCAAGAATCAATTCTGTGAAGGGTTCTTCTTTTGTTAAAAGCCAATCTTGTTTTAATGATGCATGAAGAAATATTCGCGCATTGACATTTTTCTGTCAGGTTTCTTTTGAAAAATCAATTAAGATAATACTGCTTTGACCTAGTTATCTAGTTAATGCTTATTAGGAATGTAATATGATTTACTGTCAGCATAGTAATTTTTGTATCTTATCCCATTAGCTTGTGCATATTTCAAAGTGTATTACACAATGGTCACTTCTTAAAACGTAATGTAGCAGAATACATTAATTAGATTGACTAGGATCATTAGACAGAAACTATCTCATTGGAGCCTTGTATCAAATTTGTATATAATTTCTATCAGGATATGGCTTTATTTACATGGCTAAACTCCCACTGCGTAATCAGAGTAGATGACCAAGTCCACTGTCTTGATGTCCATCGCCAACTATTCTTCCACAAGTGACAGAACGTAGATATTTTTGCTTAAAATTGATGGGCTTGGGATGACTCACTCTGCGTGGAATTTAAGCAAAATAAATTTCAGACACATGGAAGCCCACACTCCTGGTTTCAGTGCTGGGTGGCCTGGGGTTAGGAAGGCAGGCTGCTGCCTTGAGAGTTGCGAACTGTCCACAGAAAATGCAGAATCAGGTGCTATTTCAAAACAGACCTTGGGATTCTTTGTTGCCTTTGTATTAAGCGCTGTCGATGTCTCTGTCAGAAGGGAGTGCTCGAAGAGACCCTTCCGGGGAAATTATTGATTTCTGCCCATTCGGGATTCACTGCTGGCTTCCCCTTGGTAAGTAGAACCCCGATCAAACCTCTCCCTTCTTCCCTTAGAATAGACGGCCCTGAAAGTCAGGCTCTCACCTGGTTAACAGGAATGTCCTTAGTGCTGGTGATCTGCCCGAAATGTCACAGGTGGCAAAGCGACGCGACATTCTGCCGAAAGGACATTAGTGAGCTCAAGATGAATAATGTACTTTAAGGTATCGGGAGACAGGACATTACTTATGTCTTTTATCCTGACGGGCACCAACCTCCGTGCATGTTTACCTGAGCAGTGAACGCTGCTCACTTTGTCTAATTCCTTTTTTACCTGCTTAGAGAGTTGCCTTTGGCACTTTTATTAACACGGTCCTTACCCTCCCCCATCTGTCTCTCCCCATCTGTCTCATTAACAGTCCACCAAATAATACATACGTAAACACATCCCAATCCACCCTGCCTTCCCATCGCATTAGAGGGTAATCAAAATAAGCCGGTACAGTAGGAAACAATTAAGGTGTCGATTAAAAGGATGTGGTATCTAAAGGACCTCTTACTTGATTTGTACCTTCCTGATTTTTAAATTCTCTCTTCTTTACGTAAACTTTACACTGAATCGTGGGGGCCCAAAGATGCCATTTTAAGTTATATGTCTGCCATACATCTCCAGATTTACCAGTGAAAGATTCACACGTAACAAAAGTGACCTTGTTTTCCAGACAAACATGATGAGTTTATGCAGGCAGCTTAGTGGAGCTGTTCATTCCCAGCCTGGTAACATTTTAATTAATTAAATTAAAAAAAAAAAATCAATGGCCATAGATTCAGTTTTCTATAAGATATTTTACATTTTCTCCTTTCCTATTTAAAATTCAAAGGGTTTTTAAAAAAGTTAACGTTTCGGTTACAGAATATCTTTTCTCTTTCTCTCTCTTTCTCTGTCTTAAAATGTATTTCTCCAGGGGCATTTAGGGTCTTAAAGGTTGCCGATTGTTCTTAGAGCAGACAGTATCTGAATCCTGTAGGTTCTTGATTTGAATAAAGTGAGGAGTGGTTGCACTAATGTGATGGCATCTTGAATTGCTAAGCAGGGATGAGGCTGAAAGCCCAGTATGGCCGCTGAGGAGCACAGGAACCGTGCACAAAGAAAAGCAGAAGGAATCAGGGAAGAATCCAAATACAGACTCAGTGGACGGGCGGGAGAGGGGCGGCCCGCGTGATGCTTCCGTGCCTGTTCCCGTGTGCACACAGCTCCTGGCTGGGACGCGCATCCCCTGGCTCTCTTTAGCACCCAATTAATTGACTCGAGTTCGGGGACATTCCTCCTTTCAGAGAGATGCTCCGGCAGACAGGTTTTAATTACAGAAAATGTTAATCGCGGATTAAAATTGGAAACCTGGAATTACTGTTTCATCACCATTGATCAAACACGTAATCCAGATAAGGAAAATTAGGATGGTAGGCATGTGCGCAAGGACTTGGGTTTTACATTATTATCTCCTGCCTAACTAGGCACTTTTCCTGGGTATCTGAACTCTTTTGCCTTTTAACTGTGCTTGCAGTTGCTATAGTGATGGCATAATTTTGTAATGGTCTAAAAATGACACTGGCATAGATACTGACAGATAGGAATTAATTCACTAACAAGTAATTATGTTGCGAAATGTTGACTGCCATACAGAGGGTGCACGGTGACACATTTTCTGTTTTTCTGGGATGGCAGTAACATTAGCGTTGGTCATTAGTGGTAGACATCTCAGTAGTGTTGGATACAGACTTATATGCAGACCTATTTAGTTACCTCTGTGACAGCCTTGTTCAGGACACCAGAAACAGCTGTCCTAGCCTGTATGAGCCAAAATAATTAGGCCTGTCATCTTCTCCCTCTGATTTCCCCTTCAACCTGCTCCACAAAATGCAAATATTTTGCTTTCATTGTCACATTCACCTTGACATGGATATTGCTTTGGCGCGTAACTGGATAAGATGACTCAGAATTTGCATTGTTCATTCTAATAAATTTGCTTCCCCTCCATCGCATGGCAGGACCCATCAGATAAAGTCTCCCGGAGTGTCATCAATCACCCACCCTGACAGACGGCTTTTGCCTTCATTTGTTACATACGAGAACATGCTTAATTATTTGTCCTGTAATTAGTTGGGAAAATGTCAGGAAATGTCAACTCTCTGTTCGCTGTGGAAGGACTCGGCTTGAAAGCCAGGATGACTGAAGTGTCATTAATGCTGCCTAACTAGAGGAGGATCAGCTGGAAAGTGAACGCTTCTAAAAAAGTAATCACGGTGAGTTACGGAAAACGGAAAATCAGCCCCCAGAACACGATGGGAGTCCTATTAGCAAACAGTTATATTTTTCATCTGCTAGTCTCCACAATAAAATATGGGAGAGCAAACCTCAGAACAAGTATATGGGATTGATATCATTTGTGTCACATCCTCACCGGCATTCCCTGAGCCAGTCATGCTTAATGTATTACTATGGGGGCACCTAATATTTAATTTGCAGATTTAAAGCTTATCTTACCGTTCGAGCCACGCAGTGCAAAATTCAGTGAATATGCAAAGGTGAATGGTTTTGCATTCATCTGGCAAAGTGATGGATTGAATATGTAAAATGGAAACTGTCATTCTGCTTTTAGAAGCCTTTGCTAATAAGGGCAAATTGCCATTAATCACCACTTGGCAACCCCAAACCTCAAACAAAAAATATATGTAAAAAGATGCAAGAAGGATGAAACCATGCAGGCAGTCTTGAGGCACGGAACAAGTTCGCTAGATAGATGTCTTGCCCACACCCAGAATGCCAAAAAGAGCTCTTTGTTAATTCCAGCCGTGGGATAGAAGGCCTTCACACTATTTCCCAGCTAAATCAGAGAGAAACAGATGCATCGGGAAGAAAGAACAATTTTATCACACAACAGGCAATTTCATTTTGAAATGGATGCGCCCGGGTTTTTAATTGTGCTCCGACGTCCTGATGTCTGACTGGGGTGTGTGCTCAGTTGCACTTTGTGAAGGGCCTGGCTGCCTCACCATTGTGTGCAGGAGGCTGCGTTTGTTCATAAAACGCCCCCAGCAAATTCCACATCACAGGCACTGCATTGTTGGCAAAATAACCTGCTCACGTGAGATCTTTCTTGACTTAATTACTGACATCATTTTGTATCTCCAGAACAAGTAAATTATTGTTAGGCCTCTCAAGAAAGAAGAATTAAGATGGCACTCTGCATTTTAACAATTCACAACTTGTCACGAGTAGGGTTGGGCTAATTATCAAACGGTTAAACATTTATTCTGGGGGGACAAGGAGAGCAGTTCCATGCAAGCAAACTGTGTTGAAGGGAAGGCCATCCCAGCCCACAGAAGCTTCAGAAAGCATGGAAAGTTTGATCTTCCGCTCTGTAGATTAGACTTCAGGAAAGCAGATATATTATTTTATCTTTCAAAATCCAACAAACGGATGAAGCCAGCCACTGGAAGCTGTGTGAAAGTTACAGACATCGAAGGACAATTCAGTCTTGATATTCTGGTTTTTGAGAAAGATGAAAACGTAGCCACAATTATTTTGACTAGGCAGGCTTTCAAAGCTTATTCTAATTTAAGCTTTGTCCCTAAAATTCATCCATGTAAGGTACTATTAATAATTGTCCTGGGGGAAGGCCTTCATGTGGACAGCATGGGACACTCTCATTCCCTTTTCTTTAAGAAAGGGCCCTGCTAGGCTTTCAAAGACTCAACCATCCATCATGGGGCCGATTTTGAAAATTCTAGCAATTAACCACACAGAAGAACAACATTTTCTTTCTAATATCCTGGGATTTTCTTTCAGTACTTTACAGGTGGAACCAACTTTAATGAACGTCAGGGGGTTAGTTTTTTTTTAAAAAAATACACTTTTTGTCAGTTAAGTCTTTCAGTATTCTTGTCTGGTAGGGTGGGGATGGAGCAAGCATTAGAGACGGTCTAAAAGTCATCTTCTTGGGTAGCAATTGGAGTGGAATTGGAGGGAACACCCTCCTCATTAATAGCTGAGAGAAGGTGAAAAGTTAAGACGTCGATTTTGCGCTGCCCACATTTCCCCTGGACCTTTCGAATTGCCAGGACAGACAGAGACAGTTCTCTCTGAAGGTGGCAGGAAGCATCACACTGACCCGTGCAGCTTCCAAAGTTGCTTTAACTTCCGGGAGGTTGAAATCACTTAGACTCACCTCAGGCTGCAGGCTCTGTCCTCAGTGAGGAGGTGGGGAAGCGTGTCCCCTCAGGGTTCGGGGTGCCCTTCGCAGCAGCCACTAGCAAGATTCTCTTCCCATTTATACCTGGACGGGGTTTACAAACAAATAAACAAATGTGATCCCTCCTCAGTAACCTTGATCATTGCTGCACATGAAAGTGACTTGCGCTGATGTGAAGAGAAAACCCTGAGGATGAATTTGCTCTAATACTCCAGGGAGCTCGGGCACACCCTCATTGCCCTGCAGCTTGGGTGGGTACCCCCTGTGTACAGTGCCACGGCCCCGAGCTCGGGAGGGGACTGCGGGGAGACGGCTGGGACCTGGACACTTTGCCGAGCTCTCCCGGGGATGCCCAGGCGTGTCACCGGGACGGAGGCCGTCCACCCAGGCAGCTGCGGGGGAAGAAGCCGGCAGTGGGAGGTCCAAAGGCTGCCGGGAAACCTTTCGCTGACTTTCCTCCAGCTGCTGCCTGTGTACCGAAGCAGCTGTTCCCGGCACTTCCAAAAAGACAAATCTCTTTTCAGGGGATTTTTATAAAATAACTCACCATCACTGGGATAAGGCACATTTTGTTAGTGACAAAAGCCCACTGGCAAATTTGTTTTCTGTTTTCTTAAATGCAATGTAGCAATGCAGGTTGTCACATGTAAAGTCTGAAAACACGACTTGTAGCACTCTGTATTTACCTACGTACGTATTTGTCTTTTTACTTCTACCTTTATAACGAGTCTTTACAGGGCGGAGGAGGGGTAAATGACTCCTTTCTTTAGGGAGACGGCATGGCCTTTTCTTTTTCTGGAGAAAGAGAAAAAGGCTAGAGAAACGGTCAAGAGCAGTTGCTCCTTCAGAGGCAGAAAGGAAACCATTCTTCCTCTGGAGTGAAGGTGTTTTGAATGTGCACCAAGCAAGATTCTTGCAGGCGGTGACTGCAGAAGTGTCAGGATGGGAGATGCCTCCTGGTCTCCAGATTTGCAGGCTCCCGGGAAAGAGTGTATCTTTTATGAAATGATTAATGCCGGCCAGGAGCGCAGGTTTTTACATGAACATATTTAAGCCTACATCATAAATTGGGAATTCTTACAAACAGATAAGAAGGGTTTCATGGCATTCTGGACAAATAACGATGCCATAAGCTTGAAACAATACATTTAAGAGGAAAAAAAGCAAAGCTGTAAGGTCAGACAATATCTCCCATAACATTTGGAAAAGGCTGCCAATTGTTTGGATAACGGTACAATGGCAAAGCCTCTTAGAACGTCGTTAAGTCTTTATTCAGTAATACATTACCATGCATATTTCATAGCAAGGATTACTAAGACAGAATTGTGTGTCATTTTTGTTGTATGTCTTTATAATTACACCTTGAAGCCACAACTCGATTTTTTTTTAAACTACATATTCATGAAAAGCGGACTTGTAATTTGATAAAGGGGAGCTTGTGTTCCCGTCTCCATTCAAATGGCATCACGAAGCAGAATTAAAGTAGGCATCTGTGTTCTCCGGCATTAATCTCCTCAAGCACATTCCAGCTGCTCTGATGTGCCGGAGAGAGATAAGTCCTGCGCGGACGGGAGCTGTGCGGGCCAGACAACTCTATTATTGGCTTCATAATTGCTTAATTAAACTTTTGTCACTAATCATTATGAGGGCAATAGAGCTGTTATACTGGCTTCTGTTAAGCAAAAAATCAATAAACTGTTGGAGTTAATTTCGCCGTATTTTTTGTCCTGCAAATGAAATTCATTGCTGCCGGTTAGTGATCTGTGTGGCTGGCGCCCGGCTGATAGGAACAGCCATCACCATTTGAATTGAGGTATTCAGTAGCACATGAATATGAACAAATGGCAAACATAAATCTCTTGCATGAAGTACACCTTCTATCCCTTTATTATGGAACAATTGACCCATCCAAAATGAATTCTAATGGCAGGAAAGCGTTTAGATTTAAATTACACCATGGTCTTCTGGATCTGAAAGATGGCGGCATAAAAAAGATTAATATGCTAATTATTTTTCTCCTTATTTTTTTCCTTCAACATCCATGGTGGGGTATTGTGAAGCGTGTAAATAAGATGACTGTTTTGTCAAGAAATGGCTCAGAGGCACGCTATATTCCATTGCAATTTAATTTGTTTATTCAAAACCTCACTCCAGATTTTAACTGTGTTTGCAATAACACTTTATTTTTCACATAATGTTTTCCTTTCACAAAGAATTCCTAGAATAAGGAGAGCATGTTTTTTTTTTTTATTGAAATAGATTTAATGGTATTATGAGTGATGATATACTTAACCAAGGCTGTGTTTATAAATTCCTGTCAAACTTTTATTTTCTTCCCTCTTCTCCAGCTTACGGAAATGATCTGAGGTTGTGCTGTCTCTCCTCTGTCCCTTGTATTGAGCAGGGGAGGGACGAGGTGCACAGGAGGCTTTGTTATTTACGCCCCGTCCCTCGTCCAAGTGACCCAGGACCACCCCCTTCCCCTCTCCCCCCAGCCCCTGATATTCTTAAAACAAAAAATAAACAAACAGAAAACAAAAACGTAACCTCACTGGATGCATCAGCCTGGTGTGTAGTTAACACTGAAAATCTTATGCGTCTGCGTCACTGTATGATCTGAAGTGTTCATTCTGCTTTTTTCTCCAAAATGGCCTTGATGTTGCCAATAACCACGGCAAGAAACACAGGAAGGAGCGGAGGGGCTTTCCTGCACCGGCGGTTTTGGTGTCACATTGTACCTTTGCATCACACCTCTGCGAGCACCTACTGTGCTGGGGTCCTGCAGCTGGCTGGGTGGAACCACGAGTGGACGTGGCAGAGGATGCGAACGAAGTGCGGATCCACCCACGTTCATCCCGGAGCCTGTGAAATGACTCTGAATCCTTTCTGGGCTTGGAAAGTCAAGTCTAATTGTAGAAAGAAAATTATTTATTCTTTGAAGATGAAGAAAAGAGAGAAAATTTGTTCTGAATGGTTGGATGCTACGTGTACCTAAAAGAGAAGAAAAATAAAAACAGTAAAAGATTAAAAGAAAAATCCCATCATGTTATTTCTCAAAATTGGCACACCATGGATTTATGACACAGCCTTCCTCTGTCCCTGAAAAATATTGAAAGTTGTATAACTTGATTATCAAGAGCGCAGTTCGGGGTTCATTCTTTGACACAAGCAGCTTATTTTATGCTCACGTAGATGGGATGTCCTCAGTTTTCCATGATGTCTATGAAAACGGTTTGAACAGAATAGGTGTTCAGTTAATGGTGTATAATGAACAGATGGATAAATACGGCCCTGAATGGCTTCATTTCTACAGGGGTGTGGATGGACAGGTCACTTGTGTCCCCAAAAGCTTGATGGTGTTGATTTTTTTATGCTCAAAATTGTAATTCCTGGTTTTCTGGGATTAGGGTGGCTAAAATAGTGATAATAAGAAACCAGACATACAAGGGAAAGATACATGATCTCAATGCAAACTACCAGAAATTTACTTCCTTATTAATTTGGTCTGAATCTATTTCTTTATTTACCGGAATTATTTTTAGCTATTTTCTTTGTTATCCCTATTCCCACTCCAAGAATCAGTGTTTTATATGAAGGGAGAAATGTTGCACAAGTTATTAGCACGATCTATGCCATTATTACAGTTATTATTATTTATATAGTCTGCGATTATGGAGGGGGTGTGGATAAGTCCCCTTCTAATAAGAAAAATGTCTGACATCGTGAAACCAGACACTTATTTTTGAGACCCAAAACAAGTTTCACCAAATTAAAGAATAGACTCTTAGGAAATACTATTTAAAAACCACACATAGATTAAAATCACATGCAGTCGTGTATATTGGGATTTTAATTTTCATTATTGCATTCATTATATGATTTAAATGAGATTGCAGTGTAAAATACGCTGTACTCTGTGATTAAACAACGAAAATTAAATACCCTGTAAGTCTTTTAGGTTATTCTTTTATATAATTGCAACTTATTCATTTCAACATGCATTATGTATTGAGTTTTAAAGCTACATAAAGCTTGTATAAATATATGATTTGCCTCTAAGAACATCTAGAAGTAAAAGGGATTAGAAACCTCTTGACCGGATTGAAAATGATGTAGTTGGCTGGGCTGAGGAAAGCCACCAGTGGCAACCAAATTAAGGGAGCTCCTTCTCTGGAATTTTCCTGACAGAGTGACCCCACAGGGCAGGTCCTAAGGGAGATTTTTACAGATATCTCAAAGGTACCATGAATTTCTACTTTGAAACAGTAATCTTTGCTCTGTGGACCTGGATCTTAAGTAAAGCTGCCCTTGAATGTCAGCAGGTGTGTTCTGTATACTTTCTTAATTTTTTTTTTTTTTAAATGAGCTTTTTGTTGTTGTTTAACCAAACTCAGTAGTTGAAAGCATTTAACGCCACAGAGTCCAGTTTCTTGTTTACTTTCCTCTTAAAATGCACTCTTTTCCCCCCTGTGCTGCTCATCCCTTGACGGATGAAAGTGATTTCAATTTATCCTAACATTCTTTTATGGCTATACTGGAATTCAGTCATCGTGCTGGCATTGGAAGAAAGAGGGCTCGTAGATTAAGTATCTTAGTGCAATTTATGTGTAAGTGCGTTTCCAAGATAATTATTTGCCTTGTTTTATGTATAGATCCATTCAGTGTTGGGCTTGGTTATGATGGATTTGATTGTAACTACTGGGCAACATTTATTAAGAGTTCCTAGTGTTGTGAACATTTAAAATATAAGGGTTTTCACTTCAAATAGCTTATTAAAAAATAAAACCTTCAGAGTCCAAGTAGATAGTTGGATACAATGGGAAGAGAAGAGAGAGAAAATAGACTTAAATATAAGAAAGAAAAGGAAGAATACACGAAAGCATAAGTATACTAAGTGTATGAAGATTATGTGCATTAAGAATACATTTAAACACGAGAAAGGGAAATCAGTTTGTTCAGATCATTTTTGATGACTATTTTAATTTGGTTTTGGAATTTTAGTTTTTATTTTATTTTGAAGTTGGTGAGCATTGTTCCTTCTAAGTCTAAGGACTTAATACTTAAGGTAAATTTGAAAGTCAAATTGGAAAACGAACCAAAAAAAAACTTCAATAGACTCAGAGATAAAGGAGAGAGAATATGATTCTAAGAAGAAATTGCCCACTCACCTCACTCCAAACTCCTTGGCTCTGCGCTCAGGCCTTTTGTGCCCCAGGCCCAGTTTCCATCTTCCTGCTGTCTGACACTGTTTTCCGGCCGGCGCTCGACCCGTGAGGTCATCACAGGGAGGCTCCCCAATGACATCAGATCGTGCTGCCCCTCTTCACCTGTGTCTCTGGACCATCACCTTTGTCCATTCAGCTCCCGTGAGCCTCCCTGTTGTCACTGGCACAGAACCACACTCTTCAAATAGTATTTATCGTACTGTTTTCTCCTGCTAGCCTATTAACTATTCTTTGTAGAAAGTAATAGAACAAGGGAAAACAAAGCAAGGAAAATGAAAAACACCCATGATTCCCAACTCAGAAATAACCGCTACTGGCATTTACATGTATAGACTCATATGATATACATACATGGTTCCATAAGCGTGTGTGCGCACGCGCGTGTGTGTGTGTATTTGGATGGTTTTATATTCTGATGGGGAGGCGGCTCAGTGTGTCCAAATTTGTATTTTGGCTGACACTTGGCACAGGGGCGTGGGCTTCTGGTACCCTCTCCGTAGATAGTTGCTAAGTACGTGGATAAGAAAGGCAGATTTAAAGCTTTCCTTTGATTTTTTTTCTTCACGGTAACTTCTTAATAGTCTGAAAATAACAAGTGCAGTTATTTTGTACATGTCAAGCCAAGTCATTAATTAGATTAGTGTTCCCAGGAAATGTATCCACCTTTTGACTAAATAAACTCACTTGCCTTTGCAAAGATCCCCTTGTGGCTGGGTTTACCTTGCACCTGTGCCCAAGGAGGAGAAATGCCTTGCGTTTGCGTTAAGAATCGAAGGTTTCATTCCTTAAAATACTTCTCACGAGTGAAACGTCTAACGTGTTTTGACATATGATGCTATGGCTGAAAACCACTGTTTAGAAGATTATCTTTGTATTAATTTTCTAACCAGCTTCTGACCCCAGTCAGTGCCTGTTCACTCAGTAACTGGATGAAGATTAGAGGGTGCCTTTGCCACTGAACCATGTACGTTGAATGTTGTTGGGCCCTCATAAGGGCTCTGGATGAATATGCTTTTATAACTTAAAAGGAAGGAAGACTCTCATCTTTGGCAAAATTGTCACTGGCACAGCCGTCACGTGTCCCTTCTGATTTTACTGGCGGGCGCCGTGGCCAATGCAGTTCAGTGCAGAAATTAGGGACATGGGGCTTTGGAAGGAGTAAGGAGGCCACCCCTTTTCCTCGCAGCGTCTGCTCTTCCTCACACACAGAGTGAGGTTGGACAGCTATTTCTACTACTGTTTGACTTACTGATGAGACTTTAGAAACAGATTTGAAATAACTGGATGGGACCTTTCTGCTTTTCTCAAGCCGGGAGCGAACTTAGAGGGAAACTAGGATACTGAGTGTGACTTGAGCAAGCTGCTCCCGGACAGCCCGGGGCCTCTGGGTAAGAGGTTGCTTTCCGAAAGTAAGAATGTGCTTTCTATTCTTTAGGGGAAAACGTCCACCCCACCCTGCACTCAACCCTGTGTCTCCAGACCATTGTCACTGTGCTCAGGGCCCCCTCGACCTCCCGAGTGAGCTCTTTGCTGGAAAATGAAAAAGCAAAATCTCGACTCGTATCTGCATTTACGCTGCTGGATACTTCTGTTTCCTTCAATCACATACAAATATCACGTAGACTCAACAAGGAAGAAAATGGTTTTAAAGTTGGTTGAGTTTAATAACGTGATTCCAAGAACGATAGCTTTCCCACCACAAGGCGGGGGCCCCTGGAAGGCGGTTTTGTGCCACTTGAAGCAGGACAGACATCAAACCAAACGTGTCTATTTAGTGGGGACTCAGAGCCCAAGGTGGAATGGTGACTTTTACAGAATTAATCATGGATTTACAGGGTGATGTTGGTACTTCTGGGCTAGAGCTTTTCTCTAGTGAAAGTGGGGTTATTAATAGACTGAAAATATACTTCATTAATTTTCACTGAAAATAGCAGAAGGTAGCAGAGTCTGGGAAGAGAAAGTCGGGGCTGTGACAGATGACTGTCCCCGGGTTGCTTCGGAAGGCAGTGGGGCTGCCAGGGGCCTCCTGAGGCCCATCCACCTCTCTTCCCAGCTCCAGAGATGGGCAGCAAGGGAACCTTTGCCGACAAACTCCACGGTCCCGAAGGAAGCCCCTTCTGGAGGACCATTGATACCACTGTTTATTCACGGAAACTCCTGAGGCGTGGCAAGCATGAGAACATGACATTCAACGTGGAAACTTTCATTTTCATCTCATTAAGAGGGCATATGAATTGAATGCTAATTAGAGAAGAGAAATAAAATAAAAACGGCTGCTCCAGGTCATCCGATGAAACCGGTTCCACGTTGGCTGCATTCGTAACAAAAACAACGATTTCATGACATGTGTTTAATAAGCAACCTGCACTAGTGGCCGGTTTAAATGATGCTGTAAGAGGATGTAATCCAGCTTCCAGGGGACACGCATTGTCCCGAGACCTTACTTAGGACCCCTCATGGCCATAGATTTTCAGCCGTGCTTGCTGCTAATCTTGAAGTTGACAATTTAAATTTCCAGATGCCTGCAGAACTCCGTGGTTCTGCACATAGATTTACTTTCTCTCGAAAGCGTAATCAAATAGCTTCAGAGGACGTTGTAAGTCAGTGCGTGTGATAAGCCTCATCCCTGAGTATGCGTCCTCTGGCCCCAAATCTGCACCTGGGAGCATCCTGGCTGCCAGGCTTTTCCCTGGATGATGGATAGTCCCCAAGGCTGCCGATGGGGAAGGCTACCATCGCCGGCAGGGCGCCCCCTGCCCAAGCCCAAGGTGAGGTCAGAGGTCACTGGGCTCAGCCAAGCAGATGCAGGAGGAGATGCAGATGGTTCATCCAAGCATCTCTCCTTGTGGACACAGCACAGCGCCCTCTGCCGGGCCTCCCACGGGGGCGGCCTCCTGTCCCCTTGCCAGGGTCGTGTCAGGCTTAAGTGACAACAAAAGATCAAAGGCTCACCTCCACCGTGAGTGAACAGAACTCTCAAGTCCGGGAACCTCTGTTTATTATTTCAAGAAATCGGAGTTAATTTCTTGAAAGACAGGCAGCTGGCACCTCCCTGCTCCGGATGAGCTGTGCGGTTTTGCAGGACAGGCCGGCGCTTGTCCTTTGGAATCAGGAGCATCGAGTTTGTAGCCACATTGATGTCTTTGTAAAGGTGATACATGCGGTCTGTCTGTCAGACAAATACCCCAACAAGTACAAGTGTTTATCAAATTCCCTGTAAACGCGCAGGTCTGAGGACCCTTTCAGGCCGGCGTGGGAAGGCTTGCTCGTCTTCTTCACACAGAAATCGCTTAATGATAGTTAATATCGCCCTATAATCTCAGCAGCTCCCATTTAATTGCAACGTTTTGAAGTCTGTCTGTACCCCCGGAGGATGGTGGATCCCTGGTCTTAAGCATCATTCAGGTGGTCCCGGCTCCCAGGGAGGCAGGGGTCACCTGCTGAGAGCACTCCTGGTCCAAGTGTTGCCTAGTCCTTCAGAGAAGCTGGTCCCACACTGCCCCCAGGGGAAGACCATCTCTGGGGAAGGCCCGAGAATAGGCATGGGGCTGCTTCATGGGGAAAAATCTTTTCTAAAAAAAACCAAAACCTCAGCTTTTGAAAAAAAACATGCAGTTCAGCATGGACTTGTTTGGAAATGCCAATAAAATAGTTTAAACACATCCAGCGCCCCTCCTTTGTGTGAGAGAGAACCGTGCAGTGAGAGATTGGCTGGCCTATGTAAGGGAGGGTTTCATGCATTTTCTTTATCTGGAAAAGTTTCTCTCGGGGAGGGTCCTCCTCTGGGGCTGGTCTCCCCTCTGTCCCCAGAAGGGAGGATGCCTTGTTCATCTCCCCGACAAATCCAGACTGTATTTCCCTACTGGGCTCCATAAATAAACTCCTGAATGAAAACTACTGACCTCAACACGGTTTTCAGCGCATCTTCTCTATTTTGATGACATAGAAGCAGACTTCATGGCCCATCATTGCTCAAAATACATGGGTAAGTGTTGAACTGAACTTTTCCAACCAAATCCATAAAACCATCAACAAATGAAGACTCACCACTATCACTGAGTTTTCTCGAAATTTCATAGATTGATTTCATATGCATATGCAATGATTTACTTTTCAATGTGAGGAAAATACATTGCAATGTGAGCCTATGAACACCTGTCAAGAATATCAAAGTATCTGGGTAAATCTAATGGCGATTTGGCCTGTAAGAGTCATTGGATACTGTAGACCACATGACTGGCAAATACAATTTTAACCTCAGGCATGAAGGCCCGATGTCTAGGATTATGACAGAAACCTTAATGTGTTGAATATTTCATTTGCTTTTTGGAGCAAAACGGTATGTAATTTTTTAAAAGTGTGAACCTATTTTTCTCAGAAGATGCATGGCTTAGGGGTTCCATTGGTTTGGGAATTACCTTAATTAAAATTATTTATATGAGCTGCCATAAATTTCCAATTTTTTGGCTTTGGTTTACATTTCTTTGTGGTTCTGGGTGAATCCTTTCTATTTACTTCTTTCACTGGATTGAGCAAGCCATTCACACACGTAAAGTAACATTCATTCTCATCCACGCTTACTAGGCGTTTGCCTTACATAACCTACCTTTAAGAGGGATGCACCTTTTTGTTCTCCTGAGTTAGGAACCACGTGGGGGAGGTCAGGAGGGATGGCAGGTTGTTTTAACTCTTGAACAGCATAAGTTAAGACTGTCTCTTTCAGCAGTGTTTCCCCAGGCATCCTCCATGTCGGATGGCAGGTGGTACGGAATTGAGAGCATCTCTCAATGTCTTCATTTCTTATTCCTCCACTTTTTATTACAAAATCGATACCAAACACAAGTGGATTACTATACCCCAAAAATTCTTCAGGTAGGTGAGCGGCTACCTGACAATTATCTCAAAGGATGAATATACAAATTAATTGATTAAATAAACCCGTGTCTACTGCACCTCAGCAGGGCCTTCAGAGGAACAAAGGGTCTACCTGCAAAGTCTTCCTGAAGTGGAAGGGGGCATTAATTACACCCGTGCTATGGGTTGATTTGTGTCTAGTTTCCTTTTGTCTTGGAGTTGACTACCTGAACTTCAAAGCACGCTTTACAGCTGAATCTCTTCTCCACGGCAAAAGCCAGTGTTAAAAGACAGGGATTACAATAAAAGTTCTTCAGTTAAATACCCAAGCTTGTCTTTGCACAAACTTCACAACAGTTAATGACATACATAAAGCTATCAGCATTTTCAAGACAGACCTCTTTTAGAGTTTAGCATGGGAAATCCACACACGTTATTTAAAGACTATTACAACGTGCTCTCTTTTTCCTTACCCTAAAAGCCTCCAGAGGCCTAGGTTTCCCTGATCCTGACAACGTTGCTTCTGAAACAGGGTCATGTAGACTAAAGTCCGCTGTCTACATGGACCTCGTGGTTATTGGTTGGCCTTTTGTCCAAACCCACACATTGGCTCCATACAACCCTCCTGCATCAGACGAAAGCATTTATCAATTTCCGGACAAAGTCCTTTAGGGGTGAGTGCTTTTCAAATCTCTCGTCCATATGTGGGTAAATAGATTAAAGCAAAGGATGAAGACGTTTAGTGATTTATGTATTAGTACAACTTGTTCGGTCAGACACTGACTATAGGATCCTATCACCTATTACTGATCCCTCCCGAGGTGTGAGCCTCTTTATTCTAACTAGTCTGATGCCCCTGCCAGCATCTTTGTGCTTCTTAATAACCAGTTTCTCCTTTTTATGGAGAGAGTGCTAATTTCCCCTTCATTGTTTTCTGAGACGGTCCCTTGGTGAGTTTTGCTAACAGGGTCCTGTCTCTTGTACAATATCGCATCACAGCGGTCCTATGCAATTATTTCATGTTGAATACATTAACCGGTGCATAGTTTGCCTGACTCAAGGTCTTTAGAACTTTATTTTCTGTTTTGTTTTGTTCCGCTGTGCCGTGTGTGTGTGTGTGTGTGTGTGTGTGTGTGTGTGCGCGCGCGGGCACATACATCACCAAGGCTATGCCTCTGATGTTCTCAATGGCTTTTGTTAATTACTTGTTGTTGGGGCCACTTGATTTCCTTAAGAATGAATCTAAAGAATTCCCCGTTCTGAAGAATGACTTCCCCTCACTTATTTTCTTAGGAAATTAGGGGGAAATTCTGGAGGTTGAGAGGAAGCATTGTCACCACACTTGGCCGTTGTCTTTCTGGAGAGTCGATCGTTCACGATTATCCCCCGCTCAGCACAGCTCAGCTCAGTTCAGCTCACCGGGCTCGCGCTCCGGTCCAGCCACACAAAAGGCTGCTTTGCTCAATCTCAAGCTTGGGTGCTCACCGAGACGTCCACTCGCAGCTGCTGCTCGTCCCCCGTAATTAGCCTGTGATGGCTGCTGCCTCTTGTGGCTTTGCCTGTGAGAGACATTTGACACAGCAGACATCAGAGGGATTTTTCAGGAGGCTCTCGTGGCGTCCGAATGGCTCTTAATTAACCACTTAGGTCCCCCTCCTTCACTCCCCTGCTTGGCACTTTCCAAATGGTAGGGGTTGCACCGTGGATCTAAACTCCGGGGGAAGCGTGCTATCAAAAGATCTTGTAAATGAAGGCTTGTGTAAATTATTTTTAATGATTCCCTCCTGGCACATCATTATGTTTGTAGCTACACACAGGCACTTCAGAGATGGCTTGTCTTCCGTGAGGTCAGCTGCAGGACCACCATAACTAGCTGCAGTCAGGAAATGGCTTATTAATTAGCGCAGTGATTTTACATTGCTAAGAGCTCTGATGTATGGAGCTAGAATTGTAATTGTGCAGAATCGAAATAATAAGCCATCTCTGGGCTCCTTATGTAAATTGGCATATTATAAAATCATTACCTATCTAAACACTGAGTTTTAATAAGAATTACAATGATGAATTTTATGATAATTGACACTCAAATTTTAATCTCTTGGATTTTTATCATTTTGGTGGTTAAAGTGTGTTTCTAATTAAGTGTTGCTTAAAATGCAAAGGATTGTTTAACGATTCTGTTCCCTTCCTCTAGTTCAAATTAGGTTATTCTCTTTGGTCACAGGAAAGAGGCCTTCTTAGTAATAGATCTGCAACATTATGTAACACTTGTACAGAAAGATGTTTAATCATCACTTTTTTATGAATATGATTTTGATGACGCTATAGTGTCAACCGTGAGACAAGAAACGCTAAACGGTGTTGGACGTGGCTCCCATTGTAGGAGTGACGTACAGAGAAGAAGTAAAATCAGGGAAAAATAATACATCTGTATGAGAGCTCATGGATTTGGGGTGGTGATTGAATTTTTAAATAATTACGGTTTCAGAAGCAAAAATATTTCCTAAAACCTATGCGATGCAATTTAGTTTTAAAATATTGATGTAAAATCACCAGTATTATGATTTATGAATGACATCATACAATAAATGGCTATTACTGTTGTTTCCAGAGCAAACCCCAATAGGAGAAAGAAGAACAATTTCCCTTTTATTTGATGTGGAATAAACCATTGCTTGAATTATCGCCATTACCTATGAAGTATACCTCAGTGAAATAGTCACACTTACTATAATCACCGCCCATGATCCGACTGGAATAAGAAGCTCTTTTCTTGAAGAAGAATACAATTGGAGTATGGAAGTATTTTCTGTCTTTATGATGTTGAATTGATCTCATAGAATACCTGGCATGTGAACTAATACAAGATTGAGTGACCTGAAAAAAAAAAAATATTGGAGTTAAAGAACAAAATAAACTGAAGCAGTTTTTAGAAAATCAATGTTACATCTTTTTGGAAGTAATAGATATGCAACTGGATCTTGAAGACGTTATGGACCCGTTGCAGATAAACTAAAAATATTTAAATGGCTGCTTTCCCGTTAATCCCCTGGGGAGATTTGAAGAATCTGCATGGAAAATGGGAAGTGCCCCATTTCTACCTCCAGCCACCTGGAAGCGGACTGTGTGAGAGTCCTGGAACCCCGTCCAGGGAGGCTGGGGAGCCCTGAGGGTCCCTGTCTGTGTGAAGGCATCACCCACAGACCACTAAGCTGGTGGCCAGAACCAGAGATGGGAGCCACTCCAGCTTGAGTTCAGCAGGGCAGGGGCTGCAGGTTATCCTTCACTTCCCTGAGACCTGGTCTTCCCCCTACTCCATCTCCATGCACACGCTGCTTGAGGTGGGTCCACCTGTAGAAGTGCCTCAGGCCCCTCTGCATGGACCACCGTGGTACCTGACCAGCTCACCTGCTCAATGTCTGCGGCTGCACAGTCACCAGCCCAGGCAAGGCACCCATGTTTAAGCTTCGAGTAAGAAATTTTAATTGCAAACAGTAAAACCGCAGCTTCCCCACCCCATTAAGCATCCCCTTTGGTCTGTGTGCCATGTGTCCATCTCAGGAATGATGGTTTCGGGCATGAGTCTTGGCAGATGAGTTTCCCAACTCCTCCTTAAGACCTGCACCAGGTGTAGGGATCCCCAGACACAGGCACCTCATGATGACTCCGCCCTCTCGTGCAGCCCGGCTTAAGTGCACCCTTTCCTGCAATTCCACTGTCCTGCTCTTTGCAATTTGCCCCACGGTCAGGATCTAGTGTTGGTGTCCCAGCCACGTCCACTTGCTGATCTGACTCGTCACGTGGCTGCCTCAAGATCCTCAGTCTGCAAACCTAACCCCTCCTCCCATTTCACAACATTCTGACCTTCAACATGGCCTTGTGCTCTTTCCACTAAACCGTGATGGCCTTATCCTCATGGGTCTGACATTCTGGAAGTATGCTTGTAACAAATCTCAGCAGGAGGGGGCTGCCGTCCCCTGAGAGCTCTGCTCCAAGGGATCCAGAACCTTTGGCTGCAAGCTGGGTTCCTGCTCTTGGCTCTGCCCAGGGATAGCAAGCCAAGCGTGGACCACTTTTTCCTCCTGCCTGTGCTTCTTATCAGTCAGGCATCTGCATGGTGATCAGACCACCTCTGAGCACTTGGCTGGCCAGGGTGTTGGATGAGTCTCTGAGCTGCTCCTCTGAGCTCAGCCCTGATTCACAGCAACACGGCTGCGGGCAGCCCAGTTATATGTGCATAGCCAACGCTGGGGACAGACATCCTGAGAAGGACATGTCCCATTCCTCCATTTCCTTGGCTTGCCCCGGGATTCAGTATCGAGCGGCTAATTTAAGGAGATAGACCCTTGTGTAAAAACACAAAATTTGTTAGATGTGTTCTGTGGAAGAAACGAGGTACTTGAGTAATTGCAGTGTAAGCATATCACATGGCACTGTCTCAGGCAGCAGGAGGATGGAGCCAGGAGATCTCAGGGCTGTCAACCTACACCTCCATCTCAATCTCGAAATCAACCTGCACCTCCATCTCCACCTCCACCTCCATCTCCATCTCCACCTCCACCTCCATCTCCATCTCCACCTCCACCTCCACCTCCATCTCCATGTCCAACTCCACCTCCACCTCCACCTTTACCTCCATCTTTATCTCCATCTCCACATCCACCTCCAGCTCCATCTCCACATCCACCTCCATCTTCATCTCCATCTCCACCTCCACCTCCATCTCCACCTCCACCTCCATCTCCATCTGCATCTCCAAATCCACCTCCACTTCCACCTCCAACTCCACTTCAACATCCACCTCAATCTCCAACTCCACCTCCACCTCCATCTCCATCTACACCTCCATCTCCATCTGCATCTCCAAATCCACCTCCACTTCCACCTCCAACTCCACTTCAACATCCACTTCAATCTCCAACTCTACCTCCACCTCCATCTCTACATCAATCTCCATCTCCACCTCTATATCCATCTCCATCACCATCTCCATCTCCACCCTCATCTCCACCTCCACGTCCACCTCAAACTCCACCTCAACCACCACCTCCAACTCCACCTCAATCTCTACCTCCACCTCCACATCTACCTCCATCTCCATCTACAACTCCACCTCCATCTCCATCTCCACCTCCATCTCCACTTCCACCTCGACCTCCACCACCACCTTCATATGAATCTCCACCTCCACCTCCATCACCACCTCTACATCCACTTACACTGCCATCTCCAACTCCACCTCCAACTTTACATCCATCTCCAGCTCCACCTCCATCTCCACCTCTGTCACCACCTCTACATCCACTTACACTGCCATCTCCAACTCCACCTCCAACTTTACATCCATCTCCACCTCCACCTCCATCTCCACCTCCACATCCATCTCCACCTACACCTCCACCTCCATCTCCACCTCCACATCCATCTTCTTCACCTCCATCACCACCTCCACCTCCATTGCTACCTCCACCTCCACCTCCACATCCCCCTCCATCTCCCCCACCTCCACCTCCATTTCCACCTCCACCTCCATCTCCACTTCCACCTCCACCTCCACTTCCACCTTCATCTCCATCTCCACCTCCATCTCCAACTCCACCTCCATCACCACTGGCACTTCCACCTCCACATGCATCTCCACTTCCATCTCCACCTCCACCTCCATATCCATCTCCACCTCCATCTTCACCTGCACCTCCATCTCCATCACCACCACCACTTGCACCTCCACCTCCATCTTCACCTCCATCTCCACCTCCACCTCCATAACCACCTCTACCTCCACCTCCACCTCCACCTCCACCTCCATCTCCACCTCCATTTCCATCTCCACCTACATCTCCTCTTGCACCTCAATCTCCATCACCACCTCCAATTCCACATCCACCCGCATCACCACCGCAATCCCTCCACCTCCACTTCCACCTCCACCTCCAACTTCACCTCCACCTCTACCTCCACCTCCACCTCCACCTCCAACTCCACCTCCACCTCCACCTCCATCTCCATCTACACCTCTATCTCCAACTCCACCTCCCTCTCCACCTCCACCTCCACCTCCACCTCCACCTACAACTCCACCTCCATCTCCAACTCCACCTCCCTCTTCACCTCCACCTCCACCTCCACCTCCACCTACAACTCCACCTCCACCTCTACTTCCATTTCCATCTCCACCTCCACCTCCATCTGGACCTCCATCTCCACCTCAATCTCGACCTCCACTTCCACCTCCTCCTCCAACTCCACCTCCAACTCTACATCCATCTCCACCTCCACCTCCAACTCCACCTCCACTTCCACCTCCACCACCAACTCCACCTCCATCACCACCTCCACCACCAACTTCACCTCCACCTCCACCTCCATCTCCACTTCCACCTCGACCTCCACCTCCACCTTCATCTGAATCTCCACCTCCACCTCCATCACCACATCTACCTCCACCTACACTGCCATCTCCAACTCCAACTCCACCTCCAACTCTACATCCATCTCCACCTCCACCTCCATCTCCAGCTCCACATCCATCTCCACCTCCACCTCCACCTCCATCTCCACCTCCACATCCATCTTCTTCACCTCCATCACCACCTCCACCTCCACCGCTACCTCCACCTCCACCTCCACATCCACCTCCATCTCCTCCCCCACCTCCACCTCCACTTCCACCTTCATCTCCATCTCCACCTCCATCTCCAACTCCACCTCCATCTCCACGTCCATCACCACTGGCACTTCCACCTCCACATGCATCTCCACTTCCATCTCCACCTCCATCTCCACCTCCACCTCCACCTCCACTCCACCTCCATCTCCACCTCCATTGCCACCTCTACTTCCACCCCTACCTCCACATCAACCTCCATTTCCATCTCCACATCCACCTACACTGCCATCTCCAACTCCAACTCCACCTCCAACTCTACATCCATCTCCACCTCCACCTCCATCTCCAGCTCCACATCCATCTCCACCTCCACCTCCATCTCCAGCTCCACATCCACCTCCACCTCCACCTTCATCTCCATCTCTACCTCCACCTCCATCTCCACCTCCACCTCCATCTCCACCTCCAACTCCATCTCCACTGCCATCTCCACCTCCATCTCCAACTCCACCTCCATCTTCACCTCCAATACCACCTCCACCTCCACCTCCACCTCCACCTCTATCTCCACCTCCATCTTCACCTCCATCACCACCTCCACCTCCATTGCTACCTCCACCTCCACCTCCATCTCCACTTCCACCTCCACCGCCACCTTCATCTCCATCTCTACCTCCACTTCCACCTCCATCTCAACCTCCACCTCCATCTCAACCTCTAACTCCACCTCCACCTCCATCTCCACTTCCATCTCCAACTCCACCTCCATCTTCACTTCCATCACCACCTCTACCTCCATCGCTACCTCCACCTCCAACTCCACCTCCATCTCCACCTCCATCTTCACCTCCATCACCACCTCCACCTCCATTGCTACCTCCACCTCCACCTCCATCTCCACCTCCACCTCCAACTCCACCTGCACCTCAATGTCCAACTCTACTTCCATCTCCATATCCACCTCCAATTCCACCTCTAACTCAACTTCCATCTCCATCTGCACCTCCACCTTGACCTCCAACTCCACCTTCATTTCCACCTCCATCACCACCTCTACCTCCATCTCCACATCCAACTCCACCTCCATCTCCACCTCCACCTCCACCTTCATTTCCACCTCCATCACCACCTCTACCTCCATCTCCACATCCAACTCCACCTCCATCTCCACCTCCACCTCCACCTTCACCCCCACCTCCATCACCACCTCCACCTCCATCTCCACTTCCACCTCCACCGCCACCTTCATCTCCATCTCTACCTCCACTTCCACCTCCATCTCAACCTCCACCTCCATCTCAACCTCTAACTCCACCTCCACCTCCATCTCCACTTCCATCTCCAACTCCACCTCCATCTTCACTTCCATCACCACCTCTACCTCCATCGCTACCTCCACCTCCAACTCCACCTCCATCTCCACCTCCATTTCCACCTTCATCACCACCTCTATCTCCATCTCCACCTCCACAGTCACGTCCATCTCTATCTTTACCTCCATCTCCACTTATATCTCCAATACCAACTCTCCTCCATCATGACCATTCCCTGACATCCTCAAGGCCCAGCACTCTCCATCTCCATCTCTGTCTCCATTTCTCCTCCATCATACCATCTCGGCCTTCATCCTCACCCCTACAGCCAAGGGCACAGAGAAGTGGTGGACTCTTGCACCTGAACCTGACACCTCTCCTGCTTTACTTGACCTGTGCTGCTGTAATTAAGTGGCACAAGTGGGGCAGCTTAATCTATAGGAATTTAGTCTCTCACAGCTCAGGAGACCAAAAGTCTGAATATAAGGTGTCAGCAAGGCCTTGCTCCCTCAGACAGCTCTAAGGAGGATCATTAGTTGCCTCTTCCTGCTTTTGGAAGTTGCCAATAATCCTGGGGTTCCTTGGTTTTTAGACACCTCACTCTAGTCTCTGCCTTCATACTCACGTAGTGATCTCACCCGTGTCTGTGCCCAAATTACCCTCTTACAAAGGTACCTATCATTGGATTGCATTGAGACCCACTCTGACCCAAGACTACCTCATCAAAACTTCTCTGATTACATCTGCAAAACCCTACTTCCAAGTAAGGTCACATCCTGTGTGGGTGGACAAGAATTTGGGTGGGGACATCACTGAACTGACTACACCATCCTATTCAAGGAAAGAAGAGGCAGGCAAGGGATACCCCAGCCGGCTCCTCTTCCTTGTCCTTTTAGGAGGAAAGCAGAGACCTTCACACAAGCCCATCACTTCCACCTTCACAGGTTTAATTTCTTTCTCTTATCAACTAAAACAGGTTTATGGCATGAGGTGTTTTTGTACAGTGTCTCCCCAGATCCTAGAGAAAGATGGTGGCTGTATTAGGATTTTCCTGAGCAACAGAACCAATAGGAGAAATACATACACAAATATTTATATAAGATATACAATATCATATTAACCTACTTATTATGAGGAATTGGCTCACATAATAATGAAAAGTCTCCCAATCTGACACTCAGGTGGAGACCCAGGAGAGCTGGTATTGTAGCCCCTCTGAGTCAAATCTGAGAGTAGGAGACGGATGTCCCAGCTCAAAGTCAGGCAGAAGAAAGGAGCAAATTCCCTCTTCCTTTGTCTTTTGTTGTATTCAGGACCCTGGTGGATAGGAAGATGACACCCACATGGGGGAGGGCCATCAGCTTTACAGGGTCCCCTGACTCAAATGCCAGTCTTATTTGGAAACACCTCCCAGACACCCCAGAATGATACTTAGCTGAATATCAGAGGCCCCATGGGCCCATACATAAGCTCATTTTCTCCTTGACACCTCCTTTGCCCTCACCCTGGTCCACACTGATCTCACCTGAGTGATGGCCCAGGTCTCCTGACCCATGACCCTCCGGAGTGTGCCATTTGTAGTCAGGTGACCAGTACGTTGGGCCAAGTTACTTGTTGAAAGACTTTCCATAAAGACCGGCTGCCATGACAGGTGGCCTCCTGGAGCCCCAATCCGTGTTTCCCCCTCACCCTGTGGTCCCCCACATGGCTCATGGGTCTTCAGTGACACTGTTTGCTGCTTTTGTTTCCTCTGCCTGGGAGGCTGTGTCCTCCACATCCACCTTCTCTGCTCCCACTCCTTCTTTAGGCTCCAGTGTCTTCTTTCTTCCCTCACAAAGCCGTCCCCCATTTCCTAGATGGAGATTATTCCTTGTAGTAAACACTTTCATCATAGCTGTGATTTCA
This sequence comes from Phocoena sinus, assembly GCF_008692025.1. Taxonomy (NCBI): domain Eukaryota; kingdom Metazoa; phylum Chordata; class Mammalia; order Artiodactyla; family Phocoenidae; genus Phocoena; species Phocoena sinus. The sequence continues at coordinate 171,946,922 of NC_045765.1, read as the reverse complement.
TATTCCTTTGTGCTTCTTGAAGTCACCCATGAGCCATCGATTGTCATCACCAGCTCCAGTACTCACAGAGGCAGAAGCCACGCTGACCTGCTCATCACTGTGGCCTCAGCTCGGTGCCCAACACGTGGGTCATAATAATTACTTATTGGATGAACAAGCAAACACCAGCACATCCTAAAAATGCTTTTCATGGTATTTAGCAATCTCCAAAGTATGAGCTGCCCTATCAAGTTTCTCCTTTTAATCTTTTTAAACCTACCTTTTCAAACTTTCTGTTTTCCACCGAGAGTGACATTGAGCTATAAGGAGTCATCGATATCTATTTACACTGTACTGCATATTATAGTTCTATTTTAAGGCGGACCAACCACCAGATTATTTTGAAAAGTGTTACTTGGAAAAGGAAGTAAAGAGCATGACTACTCATTACAAATGAATAAAAGAAATTCTTTCTTCTGTTCTAGAGCTCACTTTTGGCCAAGTGGTCCTGCTACACCAAAGCCAGATAATCAACCTTGTCTTTTTTCAGAGAATTTGTGCCTTGAGGTCCATCCCGTGGGCGTCTAGTGATGGTCCTCTGGGCATTGTCTGCACCTCGCTTGCTCTGGGTATGTGTGTGGCATGTCCTAAAATGCACCCCCATCTACTCACTCCCATCCACCGGTGGATTACGGTAACACACAAGCAGGAAGTTTTCTCAGTATGGCTGAAATGAGACTTATGGCCTATAATTCATCATCTTCCTGTCATCCTTCTGTGTGTTGTCTACTCAGTCCCCAGGCCGCTTGAGAGCACAGAGCAGATCTCCACTAAGTTCTTGACCAGCTGCCAAGGTGTCCCATTGTGCTTTTTCTGGATGCTTCCAGCAACCCCTTGCCTCCCAGCCAAGCTCAACATGAGCTGGTGTCCCCAAAGCTTCCCCGGCCTTGTGATCCTAACCTTTCTAGCAGGTGTTGTCCTGAGACCATCCCAGCCCCTGCAACTGGGATAGAGAAGCCCGGTGAAACCAGCTTGGAGGAAACGGTGAGTAACACAGGGGCCTGCTCTGTTTTCACTAAAGATAGCTATTAAGTTTTATGTTATGAGGGGAAACACTGCTGGAATGTTTTCTGTCTCACAATAAATCCCACGTGGTCTAGAGTATAATGCAATGGTGGATCAGCATCCACCCGACTTTGCACAATAAACCCCCTTTTTTCAAGGATTATTATGTAATGATAGACAACTGTGAGCAATTTTTGAGTTCATTATTTTCAGCCCCAGAATTAATTTTTTTAAAGAAGATCCTAAAATAAAAAAATCCCAGGTCATTGGCATTGGGGGGAGAATGAGAAAGAAGCATGAGGTCTGCTCATCGGCGGGAACTCACCGCCCAGAGTTTCAGATCCCCCTGGGCAGAGCTGTCTCCTCTCTGAGCACCCAGGTATGTGGCTCAGGGCCAAGGGGGGTCCGTGAGGGCAGCAGTCCTTCAGGTTAAAGGCACACACCTTGTGACCCTAGGCTCAGCCGGGACAGGAGCATCAAGGCTGAGGTATGGCTTACCTGTAGCTGCACCCTGGGGGTTGCATTTCAGGGCAGCACCCTGTCTGATTCTCAGGAGTTCTCCTCTCTCCTTCTCTCAGCCACAGTTCACGACAAACCAACAAAAGGGGTGATGGGTCCCAGGACCCATCAGCAAAGTTCACTGACTTTCTGGTCCAGAAGGCAATCTACGGGAGCAGGGCGTCCCCTGCCTCGGTTTGCTGTCTCTCAGGAGCACAGTGTGCCCTGTGAAGGACTGCTTCTGAGAGGCACATGGAACAGAGGGGTCACTTGGAGTCCAAGTCTTCCTTGGCCTCCTTGGCTGGGGGTCCAGATGACACAGGAGGACAACTCCCCTTGTGCCCTGCCTCTTGCCTCTCCTGGCATCACCTGGGACCTCTGCTTTCTTGAAGACCTTCCCTGAATGCCCACAGCTATGCCAAACACACCCTACAAGTGCTCATAAATGGTCCTTTCTCTTCCTCTACTCGGGTTCCCCTTTCTGTCCCTGCCACCGCGAAAGCCACAGGGGTCCCCAACTAATGATGACCAGGCCTCCAGGTAACCCCGGTGCCCCCGCCAAGGGTGCAGCCTCCTGCAGGATCCGCGGCAGTCCCCCTGCGTTCACCCTTTCTGAAAGGGGAAGATACCGCATCCTCCTCAGGTTGGTGTCTCTGTCACCTGGGAGACAGAGTGCCCTCCTTTGGCCCCTGCCTCTCAGCTCCACCTGCTCCCTGGAACAGCCCCTTGGCCTCTGTCTCCCCTTGATGCTCAGAGAACCCAGATAGGGTGGTGAGCTGCACCGTGGATAGAAGCCTGAGGCCCCTGAGCAAAGCCCCCCTTCCCTCCCCGGCACATGGCCCTGCCTTCAGGGTCCCTGCAGACGCTGGTCCTGCTGAGCTCCTCTGGCTCTCCAGCGGCAACCTGGCAGCAGACGAACAGTGACAGGTTCTGGAGGCCATGCAGGGAACACAGGGTCAGATCTCAGACCTGCCGCTGTCTGTACAAAGGGTCCTGCTCGACCTCTCCAGTTTGGGAGGGGTCTGCACAGAGAGCACCCCATGAAGTGTAGAGCATCATGGACGGCATCCTCTCCAGCGGCCGAGCAGGTGCCATTCAGAGCCACAGAGGTGGAAGGGTTGAGAGGCAAGAACTGCACCTTTACAAGAGCAGAGCTGGGTGATGGAGGGAGACACTCCCCTCCCTCTTCACCCGGTCCCCAACCAAGCAGAGGGTTATGGGAAGTTGTGTGGAGCAGGCAGCTGCTCAGGCAGGTCTGCAGAGAGGATGCCGTCTGCAATCCACCTCACTCTCAGCGTGACACTGCAGGCCTTTTCTGGGGCGGAACAGCGTGGCTGTGAGGATGTTCGGCCTCCCCAACCCGCCTTCCTCCCAAATGCTCCTTCCCAGGCTCTCGAGTGGCCAGCCTCCCCTTCCCCTAGGCGCTGGGGTGAGGTTAGTCCTAGAGAAATCCTAGGTCCGTCCCCGCCCCATCACACACCCCAGGGAGGCTGAGGTCTTGCCCAGAGGCCACCGGAATCCTCTGACAGAAGGAAGCTGGAGAGCCGGGCTTCAGTGTTGCATTACGTAGACCCGATTGCACAAAGCTTCCTCCAGACCTTGCCTTGGAAGCTGCTCTACTCAGCAGCAGATGTGAAATGACATTAACCCAGCCAGACCGCAGCCAGTCCCTGACCATCAGCCGAGGAGATGAGGTACGTCGCAGGGCACCTTGGGGGTAAATGGCCAAGCATGCCCCAGGACCACTGCATGATGGCCAGCAACGGCCACACAACGGTGGGCAGCCAGCGCTGGATTCCAGGGCAAATCTTTACCAAATATTCCAGTTCAAAGAGGAGAGCCCAGAAATTGAGTTTTACATAAAGTGTTGTGTGTAGCTAGCTCTGTTTGATCAAACATAAGTCTGAGCTTTTTTTCAAAATCTCTTTTCAAAGAAGAAGAATCCGATTCTGTCTTGTTTTAGGTTACGGTATCCATGGTCCAAATGAAATTTGGTGATTAATCAGAACAAATTAGAAAGATGACGAGCACAGAATTTCATTTTACAGAAATTGGACAAAAAAAGAAAAAAAAGGCTTGAGTTTTATGGAAAATTTTCCAAATATTTATATAATTTATGGGATATAAATAAATAAATAAGTGAATTTTATGTGTCATTTAATCTATGCATCAAATGACTAACTTGGCTTTCAGGAAGTCTCAGGGAAGGTCACTAGAATTATGGAAACTAAATCTTAGCATTTCCGGTTTTCAGGGCTGTGTTCTCTTTCATATGGCAACCTGTAAGAATACATACTTTTGATGTTTGTTTTTACTTTAAATGTCAATATTATTATTTTTTCTTGCCTATGTGATTGGTTACTTTTATTTTGAATGTTAATATTATCATTTTTTGCTTGATTATGTGGTGCTCCCCCAAGCAACTTTTTTCTTACTGACATCACGAGTTAAAGAGCTCAAAGGAGGGTGGGAGGGAGGCTCAAGAGGGAGGGGTATAGGTATACATGTAGCTGATTCACTTTGTTGTACAGCAGAAACTAACACAACATCGTAAAGCAATTATACTCCTATAAAGATGTAAAAAAATAAATACAATTAAAAAAGAGAGCTCAAAGGTGTCTGGGCATTTGTGTGGAATTATTCTTGGGAGAACTGCATGCGAGACAGAAGTTTGAAATTTTGCGCGGGCTATGAAGAAGTGTTCTGCGTGGTCTCCTCCAAGAAGACTTGGAGACTCTTGTCTTCCTGGGCAACTGGAAGATGCGAATTGTTCTCAGAGTCTGGGTGAAAGTAGCAGCCTCCGTGCCTTTGGCTGCAGAATGGTTATGCAAGGCTCCCTGTGCCCCTGTGCTTTGTGCATCTTCCATGGGGACCACCTGCCTGATGCCGACGCTCCTGGACCCGTCAGTGGCCCCTGATGGCATCAATCCTGTGTTTCTAGCACTCTGTCCTCCATGTAGGGGGCAAGAAATACTTTATCGGGGTTCTGCGGGGGGTTACAGACCGGATGTCCTATTCCACATGGAACCCAGGCTCAGGGAGGGCTCCTGGTTGGACGGACACGGGCACTGCAGCCAGCCTCCTCCCAGAATCCATCCTGGCTTTCTGGAGGTCCAGGTGTCATCCATCTACCATTATCGTGTGACCCAACTTTACCATTTTAAATAAACTCTGACTCAGAGCAGCCCAGGTTGAGCCAGGTAAGTAGGTGGACACAGGGAGTATGGGGCCAGGGAAGAAACCCAGTTGTTTTTATTTCAGTTTTCCGTAGCTTCCCTTAGGTTTCTTTCTTTTTTTCCCCTTCCTTTGGCCACACGGCATGGCTTGCAGGATCTCAGTTCCCTGACCAGGGCTTGAAGCCGGGTCATGGCTGTGAAAGCCTGGAATCCTAACCACTAGGCCACCAGGGAACTCCCAGCTTCCCTTAGTTTTTTTTTTTCTGTACGTGGGCCTCTCACTGCTGTGGCCTCTCCCGTTGCGGAGCACAGGCTCCGGACGCGCAGGCTCAGCGGCCATGGCTCACAGGCCCAGCCACCCCGCGGCATGTGGGATCCTCCCGGACCGGGGCACGAACCCGCGTCCCCTGTATCAGCAGGCGGACTCTGAACCACTGTGCCACCAGGGAAGCCCTTCCCTTAGTTTTATTAGCAGGGACACTAAGAGGAGACTGCCTCTGTTGCCCCTTCTTTTGCTGTGATGCTCTTTCAGACACTCAGGTATTTTATTCCAGCTCTAAAACCACTTATAGCCGCTCATCCACAAAATGCACACCTGTTATCTCAGATTCCAGAATTTTCCTCTGATTCTGAGGCTATAGTGCTGAGCATGAGATGCTTTGAAGGGGAGAGGGCGGGAGGAAGTTGCTATTTTGGGCTCCAGAGCCCCGTAACCTATTGGGGGAATCAAAGCAGACACACGAGCGTCTCTGAGGCAAAGAAGAATAAAACAACTGCTGTGTCAAGTGCTCGGGGCAAGCGGCCTGAGTGCTTAAGCAGAGCTTGGTTCCGAAGGAAAGTAAAGGTGGGTGGAAGTGGCAGGGTGAGGACCCGGGTCTGGGTCTGACTCACCTGGAGATCTTGACGCCCCAATTCCTGAGAGACACCGCCCACCCCTCCCGTTTCTTCTTCAGTAGGTCTGGAGTGGGCACATGGAGAGCGAGGATTTTGTTTTTTGATACCTTGTTCGTCCTACCTTGCTCATCAAGACAGCACCTCCTCTGCACTGGAACCAGCATCACGTCTGGTTCAGAGGCCCCCAGGAAGTGAGGAAGCCTGCGCCAGCTACAACACCCCACTTCCAATGGTCACTCTTCTCCAAGGACCCACATGATTTAGCAAAGACATTATGCAAGCATCTCACAGAAAGCCATGAAGAAACTCAGCAGCATTTCATAGAGGCCTGGAGAAGATGAGCTCTAGAGAATCTCTGTGGGATGGGAATAAAGGAGATCAGGAGACAAGGGGAATGGACGAGGGTCCACCGACAGCTGATCTTCCACTTTCAGGACTGCAGGGGGGCCCTGCATCCCCACCCCCTCATCCTGAACCTGTCCTTTCATCTGAGTTCTGCTGTGTGATGACATCCCCCTGTCCGCCCTGAGTGTCCTCTGTCCAGAGGAGGACGGAGCGGGAGCTGCCCACACAAGCTTTGGAACAAGGACATGGACCTGGAGGGAGGGTCCTGGAGGCCGTCGGTGCCCTGGAGACAGACCAGGAGGCGCCAAGCTGGCTGGTCACGCTTTCAGGCTCAGTGTGGCCCAGAGGGGCTCCCTGGCCACACAGACCTCAGCTCACCTGCAGGAAATGCACTTAGAAGAGTTGCAGAAGTCCAGAACAGGACACTCGATGCCAGCAGGCCTGCTCGACAAGGCTGGGCCCATCCTAATCAGGGAGAACTGGACCCAAGACTCAGGTGGGGAATCTGGGTCAAGGCACTTGAAAGTCTCAAATTCTTCAGTCTCCGGCCCCTTTGGGGCTCACAAGTAGCTCACCCCTCCCTGCTGATAGCCGTAACCCTCATCCTGAAGAACGATGTGCCTTCTCGCCCAGACACACACACACACGCTCTCGTGCTCAGGAGCCCCCCGACCCCTTTGCCTGCCTGGGGGTGAGCCGAGCCTGCCAGGAGAGGGAGGGCCTACAGGACCCTCCAACACACACTGGCCTGAGCACAGGTCTGGGTCCCACGAGACCTCATCAAGCGCCATGGAATATAAAGTTGGATAAAGGAAATTTTGCCTAAATAGGGGCTTTGTCTCACAAAGTGGCGTTGAACACCCTGGCCAAGACCCCCGAGAGACAGCGCTAACATGCTGCCATATGGGCGATGGAGAGCTTGGGAAAGCAGCGGCCCGGGCCAAGTGGAGTGGAAACCAGTCTCCAGGGCAGATGGCAGAGGAGGGATCAAAGGGCCCTGAGCAGTGAGGTTGGGGCAGCGACACTAACGCACAGTCGGGACGGTCAGGAGGTCTGCGGCCGCTGGGATCCCCAGGGAGAGGCTGCCACTCTGCACCAGGCTGCTCTGAGGAGATGCTGTCCCATAGCTGGGGCCCCGACGGCCACAGGACGAGAGACAGGTGTGGGGATCACCTGTCAGATGCACGGTAAGGTGCTTAACATGGGCTGGGGGAGGTCCGTGTGAGAGCCAGGAGGGCCCGACCTGCCAGGAGCTGCGTGGGGTGGCAGCAGGGACACGGCAACCAGGGCGAGATGGGCAGGCAGCCTCCAAGAGCAGCGTTCAGTCCCCACCTGGAGAGAAAGGCAGAGTCATCTGAGAGCTGCCAGCAGCCGCCCTACTCAAGGTCACAGTCCCGACTCAGATCCTGGACCAGAAGCTGACTTTAGACCCAGAGTGTGTTGCCCGAGGCCGAGTCCCCATGAAGGGCCCGTGACACTGCATGGCAAGAGTCTACAGCGGTGATTCCCAGAGGCCTTCCCAAGAGGAGACTGCAGAGCTTGGGACAACTGCACATGGCAGGGAGGGACCACCAAGCATTGTGAGGACTTGTCACACGGCTTGAAGGGACGCTGGTGGCCTCACCAAAGCTGCCCCATGGGAGTGGAGGTATATGGGAGACACTGATGAACACAGAGGCCGGGTCAGGGTTGGCTCACAGGGGTCTTCTGTGCTGTGGACACGCCCAGGGGCAGAGTCCTCAGGCCCCAGGTGTGTAACCGGGACACACATCCTTTGAGGCAGGCAGGGCCCTATCCTGGCTCCTCGGCCAGTATCCTGGTGGGAACTTTCAGTGGGGAAGGCCAGGAGGAAAACTTGCTCAGCCAGGATGGTAAATCCAAACGGTATAGCAAACTGGGGGTGGCTATAGGGGCGGGAAATGGCGGAGTCAGCGGCCATTTAAGACCAAAGGGTGTGGAGGTGATGGTCCCAACGTGTCCTCAACTAGTTTGAAGCCTGGCTTCCACAACACCAGGCAAATCCCAGAACACCAGGGACTCCACCGAGTAGCGGCCCAGTCCCTGCCGCCACACCCCATGTGGTGTCTTTGCTAAAGCCGATTAAAGTGGATCCAGGCCCGGGTTTGTGGCCACCGACCTGGCAAACGCATTATTTTGCAGCCCTATCAAGAAGGGGCACCAGAAGCCAGCTGTGTTACGTGAAATGGGCAACAGGGCCCCTTTCTGGACTGCCCCCGGGGCTGTGTAGGAGGCTGGGGCCCTGGCCACTTTGTAGACGTTTCAGAGGCTCCTCTGTCAGTGACATCATGTGAATAAGGGAGTTGGTCACAATGCAGAGAGAAGTGAAGGCTCGGGTGGGACAGATGTGCCCCTGAGGGTGGGGGTGATCCCCGGAGAGGTCCAGGGTCTGCCCCGTCAGGGACATGCTGGAGGGTCTGGGCGCCTAGGACCTGTCCGGGCAGCCCCTTCACAGCAAGGAAGCGCTAGTTCACCATAACCTCCCATCGTTCACAAGGAAGCACGGTGACATTTGTACCCCACACCTGGGGAGCTTTTCTGACTCACTGAGCATCATATGGGCTGCCGGCTTCCAGGGGAGCCCGGAGGAGAGAGGGTGCAGCTGGGGGTCCAGGCTGTGACGCTGGTGCCTCTGCAGTTTGGGTCACTTGATGTGGCAGAATGTGTGGCCTGAGAGGTACCTCTGGGGAGAAATGACACCCGTGCACTTACATCAACACCCCAGAGGAGACTCATCCCCGGCTCCAGGACTTGAAACCGACCCACCTTCCCCCACAGCTTGGAGAAGCAGCTTCTGGGGTGTGGTTGGGCCCTGGTGGTCCTGAGGTTGGAGCTGCCATGGGCTGTGCCCCACCAGACCCCAAGGCTTCCGAAGGCATCTGTCATGAGATGGAAGTTGTGCATGGGGTGTCAGCTATGAGCTGGGCCAGTGGGCTGAAAGGCAGGCGGCTCAGACCCTGTGTCTCCATCACTGAAGCCCTGGAACCTCACCCAGGGCACACCTGTGTTACATGGGGGGTCTCGGAGGGGAGGCTGAGGTAGGAGGGGACTGCTGAGCTTGGTTCATGATGGGTCTGCCTGGTACATGGGTGTGAGCTGGTAGGGGTCACAGCTGCCCTGCTGCCGCCCTCGGGAGTGGCTCTGTAGGCCAGCAGGGAGGGACGTCCTCCTGATGGTCATAGCCTCAGGCGATGCACCTGGTTCTCTGATTTGTACGGACACTAAGCGGCCTCACCCTGATGTTGTGGGGCCTTTAGGGACTTTCCACCCCCTCACTTGTTCCCGTAAACCAATTCTTCTCCCTATCGTGCGCCACTCCTTCTCCCTATCGAAACCAATTCTTCTCCCTATCGTGCGCCACTCCTTCTCCCTATCGAAACCAATTCTTGGAGTTTTTCAGTTGACGGGGACTTGCCAGACAGCGGGTAATTTTCCAGTTGCCCGTAACAGGTATACGCCCTAACCGCCACAATGAACAAACAACTATAACGGCCAGAAGGTGGGACAAAAGTTCCTAAGCCAATGAATTCAAAAGTCACCACATTTACCCAATCATTGTGAGAATATACCCGCCCTATGAGTAAATAAACCTATAAAAAGTATGCGATTCCGCTTTTAGGGGTTCCCCATCGGCCTCCTGCGTGAGGTTCAGGGAACCCCGGTGCATCGGCTCCTAATAAACCTCTTGCGTGTTGCAACGGCTCTCGACTCTTGGCGGTTCTTGGGCGAGTTGGAATCCCTCGTAGACCGCTTGGGTCTAACATTTGGGGGCTCGTCCGGGATCCCCACTCGCCCCTGGGTCACAAGAACATCGGGAGTCGGAGGTATCAGGTAGGCTCGAGCCCAATTGTCTGTTTGTTTGTCGTTTGTTTGTTGCTAGCCGCCATTAGGAAAAAGCCGTGTGAACCGGCTTGCTGTGGAATCTGTATTGGACTCCTGGCTAGGCAGACGTGCCGAAAGCTGGTGTCCACGGGCCCCGGGGGACGCCCTGGTGGTCCATCTGGAAGGAGAAACAAATTTTGTCTCCCCTTCATCTGGTTCTGGCAGGTTATATAAGCTGCCATCTGAATTTGAGTTGGTTTCGGGTTTAAGTTCGCGGCGGCTGGTTCTGGCAGGTTATATAAGCTGCCATCTGAATTTGAGTTGGTTTCGGGTTTAAGTTCGCGGCGGCAATATCAATGTGTGTCTTTTGAAATTTTATTGTTTTTCTGTACTATTATCTTTCTTTTGACGGACGACAATGGGACAAACTATGACGACTCCTCTTTCTCTTACCCTAAGCCACTGGATCGAAGTTAGGGCTAGGGCCCACAACCTTTCGGTAGAAGTAAGGAAAGGAAAATGGCAAACGCTGTGTACCTCTGAGTGGCCTACATTTCAGACAGGGTGGCCACCCGAAGGATCTTTTTTGTTAGATAAGGTTGGGCTAGTCAAGTCTAGGGTCTTTAACACAGGACCCCACGGACACCCAGACCAGATACCATATATCTTGGTCTGGGAAGATCTAGTTCTCTCCCCGCCTCCGTGGGTCCGGCCCTTTGTTTCCTCAACAGGCACGTCTGCATGCGCTCCAGCACAATCGGAGATATTGGCCCTGAAGAAAACCCCAGACACGGAAAAGTCATCTGCTGCCCCGGACCCGCCAAAGGCGATATATCCTGACCTGCAGTCTGATTTGCTTCTTCTAGATTCCCCACCTCCTTATCCTCCGGCCCTAAATCCCATGTCGCCCCTAGGACCCCCAGCTTCACAACCCTCCACACCAGTAGGGCCACCTGTTATGGCGGAAAGGGGGGGTCCCTCGGCGGGCACCAGAAGCCGGAGGGCTGTTTCCCCGGATTCTACTGCTTTACCCCTTAGAGAATATGGCCCCCCCGATAACCACGGGAATAGGCCCCTTCAATACTGGCCCTTTTCCTCCGCAGATCTTTATAATTGGAAGATGCATAACCCTACTTTCTCTGAAAACCCACAGGCTCTTACTGCTCTAATAGAGTCTCTTGTCTTCTCCCACCAACCCACCTGGGATGATTGTCAACAGCTCCTCCAGACTCTCCTCACAACTGAGGAGAGGCAACGGGTTCTCCTGGAGGCTAGAAAGAATGTGTTAGGCGCCAATGGACAACCTACCCAGTTGCCTAATGAGATTGATGCCGGTTTTCCACTCGTCAGGCCGAATTGGGACTTTAATACCCTGGAAGGTAAGGAGCACCTGAAAATGTATCGCCAGGCTCTGGTGGCGGGTCTCCATGGAGCGGCCAGGCGCCCCACGAATTTGGCTAAGGTAAGAGAGGTAACTCAGGGGCCCCAGGAATCGCCAACCGTGTTCCTAGAACGCTTAATGGAGGCTTTTAGACGATTCACTCCTTATGATCCAACCTCTGAGGAACATAAGGCCACCATAGCAATGGCCTTTATTGACCAGGCGGCCCCTGATATTAGAAAGAAGTTACAAAGGCTGGATGGCCTACAAGGTTTCTCCCTTCAGGACTTAGTAAAAGAGGCAGATAAGGTATATAATAAGAGGGAGACAGAGGAAGAAAGGGAAGAAAGAAAGCAGAAGGAACAAGAGGCTCGTGAGGTAAGACGAGATAAGAGGCAAGAAAGACATTTGAGTAAGATACTGGCCACTGTAGTCAGAGGAGGAAACAGTAGAGACAGAAATAGACAGGAAGGGCGAACAACGGATAGAAGGCGGCCATTAGACAAGGACCAATGTGCCTACTGTAAAGAAAAAGGTCATTGGGCAAGAGAATGCCCTAAAAAAAGGAACGGGGGAAGGCCAACCAGAGATAAAATCTTAACATTGGAAGAGGAAGATTAGGGAAGTCAGGGCTCGGACCCTCTCCCCGAGCCCAGGGTAACTCTTAAAGTGGAGGGGGAACCCGTCCAGTTCTTGGTGGACACCGGAGCCCAGCACTCAGTCCTCCTTCATTCAAAGGGCCCCCTTTCAACTAAAAGGTCATGGGTCCAGGGGGCCACTGGAAATAAGCAGTACTCATGGACCACCCGAAGGACAGTAGATCTTGGGGTGGGACGAGTAACCCACTCATTCTTGGTCATACCTGAGTGCCCATACCCTCTGCTAGGTAGAGACTTACTCTCTAAGGTGGGGGCCCAAATCCACTTTCAACCAGAAGGGCCCACCATAACTGACAACCAAGGGAGATTACTCCAAATCTTGACCATGAAACTGGAAGATGAACACAGGATATATGAAACACCCTCGCCTCCACAAGCTGACATGCAGGATTGGATGACTAGGTTTCCACAGGCTTGGGCAGAAACTGCCGGTATGGGAATGGCAAAATATCGGCCCCCTGTGGTGGTAGAACTTAAAACAACCGCCACCCCAGTAACGGTCCGCCAATACCCCATGAGTAAAGAAGCCCGAGATGGCATCCGTCCTCAAATACAAAGGTTACTGGAATTAGGGATCCTGGTAAGGTGCCAATCTGCATGGAATACCCTCTTTTGCCAGTTAAAAAGCCAGGAACTAATAATTACCGACCGGTACAAGACCTACGAGAGGTAAATAAGCGGGTGATGGACCTCCACCCCACGGTACCCAACCCCTACAATCTCTTAAGTACTCTTCCACCTCAGCACACTTGGTACACTGTTTTGGATCTTAAAGATGCTTTCTTCTGCCTGAGACTTTCTTCTCTCAGTCAGCCTTACTTTGCCTTCGAGTGGAAGGATCCAGCCTCTGGGATGTCAGGCCAGCTGACATGGACTCGCCTGCCACAAGGATTCAAGAACTCCCCCACCATTTTTGATGAGGCTCTCCACCAGGATTTGGCATCTTATAGAGAATCCAATCCCCAGGTAACTCTACTTCAATATGTCGATGATATTCTTTTAGCTGCTGAAACCCAAGAAGACTGCATCAAGGGAACCGAGAGGCTGTTAACAGAACTGGGAACATTGGGATATCGGGCTTCAGCAAAGAAAGCACAAATATGTCAACGACAGGTTAGTTACCTGGGGTACTTGTTAAAAGGAGGACAGAGATGGCTTTCGGAAAGCAGGAAAGACACTGTTGCCCGGATACCGGCCCCCAAGAGTCCCAAACAAGTTAGGGAATTTTTGGGGACGGCCGGATTTTGTAGGCTATGGATTCCGGGGTTTGCTGAATTAGCAGCCCCTTTATATCCCCTGACCAAAAATGGCATCCCTTTTGCTTGGGGTGATAAAGAACAACGGGCTTTTGACCGAATTAAACGAGCCCTACTATCAGCCCCGGCTCTGGGGCTACCAGATGTTACTAAGCCTTTTCATCTGTACGTGGCCGAGAATAAAGGCATCGCAAAGGGAGTACTAACTCAGAAACTGGGCCCCTGGAATCGCCCGGTTGCGTACCTATCAAAGAAATTGGATCCTGTGGCAGCAGGATGGCCCGCCTGTTTAAAAATAATCGCCGCGGTGGCCGCTTTGGTCAAAGATGCTGACAAACTGACTTTGGGGCAGAACCTAACGATAACAGCCCCCCATGCATTAGAAAATGTAATTCGCCAGCCACCCGACAGATGGCTAACAAATGCCAGGATGACTCATTACCAAGCCCTGCTGTTAAACTCAGATCGTATTAAGTTTACCTCAGCCACAGGACTCAACCCGGCCACCTTGCTACCCGACCCTGACCTGGAAAGCACTACCGTCATCCATGATTGTCAGGAAGTACTGGCTGCAGCACACCGTAGCAGACCAGACTTGATGGATCAGCCCCTCCCCAACGCCGACGTTACCTGGTTTACTGACGGAAGCAGTTTCCTAGAGGAAGGTAAGCGTCGGGAGGGAGCTGCCGTGGTAGACGGGAAAGAGGTCATCTGGGCAGCCGCATTACCACAAGGGACATCGGCCCAACGGGCTGAACTAATCGCCATGACTAGAGCATTGGAACTAGCAGAAAACAAAAAGGTAAACATCTATACGGACAGTAGGTACGCATTTGCTACCGCCCATGTCCATGGGGCCATTTACCAACAAAGAGGGTTGCTCACCTCGGCGGGCAAAGAAATTAAAAACAAAGAAGAAATAGTGGCACTGCTAGCTGCCCTCATGCTCCCCACTAAAGTCAGCATCATTCATTGCCCCGGACACCAGAAGGACAATACCCCGGTGACAAGAGGCAACAACATGGCAGATAGGGTGGCACGAGAAGTGGCTCTACGGGAAATCATACTAGAACTATCAGATGAGAGTCCTGGGAAACCAAATGATAGGGGAACAATTACCCCAGCCATAACTAAAGGAACATTATCTCCTCAACAAGCAAAATCCATGCTACAACAGATTCACAGATGGACACACTTGGGAACCAAGAAGATGGTATCCCTATTACATAAGACAGGTTATGATACCTCTGGATTAACCAAAATAGCTGAGCAGATTGCACGAGAGTGCATTCCATGCCAACAGGTAAACTCCCATAAAGGAAAACTTGAGGTCGGAAAAAGGCTCAGAGGAGACCGCCCAGGAGCCTATTGGGAGGTCGACTTCACTGAAATATGCCCTGGAAGGTACGGTAACAGGTATCTTCTAGTTTTTATAGATACCTTCTCAGGATGGGTAGAAGCTTTCCCGACGAAGAAGGAGACAGCTACTGTGGTGGCCAAAAAGATCTTAGAAGAAATTTCCCCCCGGTTCGGGGCACCAAAGGTAATAGGATCAGATAATGGTCCCGCCTTCGTCGCCCAGGTAAGTCAGGGTGTGGCCAAATACCTGGGGACTGATTGGAAATTACATTGTGCCTATAGACCCCAGAGTTCAGGACAGGTAGAGAGAACGAATAGAACTCTAAAAGAGACCCTAACTCAATTGTCCATAGAGACTGGCGGTACAGATTGGACGGTGCTCCTTCCCTTAGCCCTGTTCCGGGCTAGAAATACCCCCTCCCGCTATTATCTTACTCCATTTAAAATACTATACGGGGCCCCACCTCCTCTTTTTACGCTAAGGAAAAAATTAAGTCCTGACTGCCAGAATAACACTGACTTATATGCTAGGCTGTTGGGACTCCAGTTGGTTCAAAAGGAGGTGTGGTCCCAGCTGGCAGAGGCTTACCGACCAGGAACACCAGCAGAGGCTCATCCCTTCCAAGTCGGAGATTCCGTGTACGTCCGTCGGCACCGAACCCAGACTCTAGAGCCTCGGTGGAAAGGACCATACATCGTCCTGCTCACCACCCCCACGGCTATAAAGGTAGACGGCATCGCTGCGTGGATCCACGCTTCACACGTGAAGGCCGCACCAGCATCTGCAACATCGGAATGGCGAGCCCAAAAGACCAGCAACCCGCTCAAGCTCAAGCTTCTGCGATCATCAGATTTATAACTTTAACTCTGTTACCCCTACTGACTGTGAGTAATTTTAGTCCTCACCTGCCCCAGCATTTAACCTGGCAGGTAATTTCCCAAACTGGAGATGTAATATGGTCTGTTAGCCATACTGCTGCTCCTTGGACCTGGTGGCCAGACCTTTTCCCCGATGTTTGTAAATTAGCCATAGGAGCTCCCAATTGGGACACAGCACACTCCCATGATCGTCAAAATGCCCCATCCATACCCGGTCGGGCCGGCCAATACGGCTGCCAAAACTCGGGTACGCGACAGAAACTTAGCAACCCTACCTTTTATGTATGCCCGGGATTTCATCGCCATAGGTCCCTAAATTATCAATGTGGGGGAAAGGAACATTTTTATTGTAAAAGCTGGGGGTGTGAAACCACAGGAGACACCTATTGGAAGCCCACCTCTGGCTGGGACTTTATTAAGGTGACAGCCAATTATACACACCCAACCAACCCCTTAACTTATAGGCCTGAATGTACTAAATGGTGCCATCCCCTTAAGATCTCTTTTAGTAAACCAGGAAAAAAGGATAAAAACTGGATAAATGGCCATTCATGGGGAATCAGGTTTTATAAAGAAGGATATAATGATGGATTACTAATGACCATCAAACTAAAAATTGAAACCCCTACTCCAGTTCCTATAAGCCCCAACCCTGAGATAGGGCACTCTTTGCTACCTTTGGTCCCTCCCACAGCGTTACCAGAGATAAGAAACCAAACTTCTGAGCCAAAAGGAATAACAATCAAGCCCAAGACCCCCCAGGACCGAATGCTCTCATTGGTCCAGGAGGCTTTTGAGGTTTTAAATGCCACAAACCCGGAGGCTACCAAATCATGTTGGCTTTGCTATGCTGCTCCTCCCCCTTATTATGATGCTATAGGATATAATTCTAATTTATAATAATGTTAACACTCCAGATCAATGTCGATGGAAACAAGAAGGAAATAGTAAATTGACCCTGGCCTCAGTATTAGGAAACGGTACATGTGTAGGAAGGCCCCCCTCGTCCCACCGACATCTTTGTGCCAATTTAAGCCTCCCACAGGGCTCAGGGTATCACCTCCCTCCTCCGGATGGATGGTGGGCATGTAACACAGGATTGACCCCCTGCATTTCTTTAGAGGTCCTTAAAGCTTCAACCGATTTTTGTGTGTTAGTTCAGCTGGTCCCCAGACTCATTTATCATTCAGATTCATCCTTTCTAGATGAATATGAGGGCAGAGGAAGGTTTAAGAGGGAACCCATAACACTCACTCTGGCTGTACTCCTAGGACTAGAAATGGCAGCCGGGGTAGGAACGGGTATAACAGCCCTCATCCAACAACCCCACTATTATGATGCCTTAAGGCAAGCTGTAGATGTTGACCTCTGGGCATTAGAAAGTTCCATAACTCAGTTAAAAGAATCCCTCACCTCGCTTTCAGAGGTGGTAATGCAAAACAGGAGGGGATTAGATCTGCTGTTCCTTAAGGAGGGCGGACTATGTGCTGCACTAAAAGAAGAATGCTGTTTTTATACTGATCATTTTGGGGCTATTACCAAAACTATGGACAAACTTAGGGAGCGCCTGGACAAAAGACAACAGGAAAGGGAAAATCAAAAAGGATGGTTTCAATCATGGTTTGATAAATCTCCCTGGCTTACTACTTTAGTTTCCACCTTGTTAGGGCCCCTCATTATTTTATTGTTGCTTTTAACTTTTGGACCATGCATTCTCAATCGCCTGATAGCCTTTATTAGAGAACGCATTAGTACGGTACAAGTTTTAATGCTAAGGCAACAATACCAAAACTCGCAAAAAGAAACTGAAACTCCATGATTGGAATTAGTTACAAAAAAAAAAAAAAAAGGGGGGAATGTGGGGCCTTTAGGGACTTTCCACCCCCTCACTTGTTCCCGTAAACCAATTCTTCTCCCTATCGTGCGCCACTCCTTCTCCCTATCGAAACCAATTCTTCTCCCTATCGTGCGCCACTCCTTCTCCCTATCGAAACCAATTCTTGGAGTTTTTCAGTTGACGGGGACTTGCCAGACAGCGGGTAATTTTCCAGTTGCCCGTAACAGGTATACGCCCTAACCGCCACAATGAACAAACAACTATAACGGCCAGAAGGTGGGACAAAAGTTCCTAAGCCAATGAATTCAAAAGTCACCACATTTACCCAATCATTGTGAGAATATACCCGCCCTATGAGTAAATAAACCTATAAAAAGTATGCGATTCCGCTTTTAGGGGTTCCCCATCGGCCTCCTGCGTGAGGTTCAGGGAACCCCGGTGCATCGGCTCCTAATAAACCTCTTGCGTGTTGCAACGGCTCTCGACTCTTGGCGGTTCTTGGGCGAGTTGGAATCCCTCGTAGACCGCTTGGGTCTAACAATGTGAGAATCTACATAGAATCCTGGGCAGCCGAGGGCTGGCAGGAGAGACAGTGGAAGGTCAGATGCGAGGAGACCTGGGGCAGGGCCATATCAGTGAACCTGCGGGAGTGGGGTCAAGTGGGAAGGTCACTGTGTTGCGTGTTTACGTGTCCCCCAGGGCATCCATCACAGGAGAGGCAGCCAATGGCTGAATAAACAGAACCAACATCAGCCATGCACAGCAGACTCCGGAATGGAAGAGCCACGGTGGGAGGGGTGGAGGCTCCGCGTGGACCTGGGAACCCGGGATCCACTCAGCAAGGCTGGCCCAGTTCCTCTGGGCAGCGGGAGAGACCAACGCTGAAGGGTACCGACCAATGCTGACATGCAGCCATCTCCGTACATTCGGTGTCAAACTGATGGCACTGGACTTCTTCCAACCTTGGGAAAGGGGTTCTCCTTGCCCGGAATTAATGCACGTTCTTGGTAAGGGTTTGCCTTTCCTGCGAACAGGACCTCAGCCGGCACTGCTATCTGAGGCCTTTTCAGGGTCTATGTACTGGTGTGAGGACCCACTTAACATCTCATCAGACCAAGGGCCCCACTCCACGGTGGAGTGAGTGCAGTGTGGGCTCCCGGCCACAGGGCCTACCAGTTTCCTCACATGCTGCCTTCTCGATGGAGTGAAGACCAACTGAGACTGCAGCCATGAGACACCCTGTGGGGATGGGCCACCCGCGAGGACAGTCTACACGCTAAGTCAGTGATTAGCTTACGATGCCATGTCTTCCACACGACCCTGGCGTGGACGTCGGCATGGCCCCTGTCACCAGTGCTGTAGAGACTAACTCTGGCCACGAGCACTTGCTGGTTCACGGCCGCGGGTTCTGTGGGTCTACTGCTCATCGTTCACCAGCAAGGGCTGCTTCCCCTGGGGATCACAGAGGACCATTCACCTCCAGCTCTGTCCGCCTTGTGGAAGCTTTGGGCACCTCATGGCAAGAGAACAGCGAAAAAGGAAGGAAGTCACCCCTCTGGAAAGTAGGAGGAGGTGGGGCTGCCACTACCCCGTGGGAGCAGGGAGTGACCCACTGTCACCCGGAGAGTTCTCTGGGGCACATTTCCAAACTCTTAGACTAAACTGGACAGCAAGGGGACCAAGGCTGCAGTCACAGCTGAGAGGGGCATGGCCACCAGGAGATAAGACCTCCCAGGATGAGGCCAGGCGTCACCCCACAGATAAGTCACTGGGCTTGCAGCTGAGGGCAAGGGGGCTCTGTACTGGCTGTCCTAGAAGAAGGAGAAGAAGGGCTCAAAGCTTTGAGCCCAGCTGCAGTGGCAAAGGCTGAAGTTTGCCACTGACCTGCTTCTTAGAAGTTTTGCCAGGAAAGCAAACCAAGCCGTGTCCTGGAGGTGCCGTTTCCAGGGGAGGGAAGTCCAGGTACAGCACACGTGGGTCTGAACAGGGCAAGGTAGGGCTGCCGTGCTGCCAGTTCTGCTTTCAGGACTGAGGCGGTCACTCCTCAGCGGCCAGGACGCTTCCTGCTCGGTCCTCCTCTAGACACGCCCTTCAGTAAAGAAGCCGTGTCCTCCCCGGACGGGAGCAATCCCGGGGCAGCACACCTCAGCGACAGGTCAGCGTGAGGAGGAAAGGCCTGGGCCTGCCCCCGAGGAGGGACACTGCTGAGGGGTCACCAGTTCCTGGACCCACACCCCCCGCTGTGGGATGGGCACCCCCTCCGGCCCGCCCCCATCCTGCCCTGAGTGGGCTTCATGGGGCTCCCTTCACCCCCCACCCAAGTGCCCATTTCCCAGGGGGCTGGCTCCTGACACAGAGAGAGCAGAAAACTGGGTTGGAATTAGATGACACCGTCCTTTCCCTCAAGCGGTGGTCAGGCTAATGAATGACAGGAAGAGCGCACAGCCACGGACACTCATCCCTGTCCCTGGCTTTCGGCTGCTTATTTAACAATCAATCATGTACAAAGAGCTTCCTTCACACCACGAGGTACAGCGTGCCAAACGCTTGACCAAAGTGGCTGCACGTCATCCTTCTCTGGGCTCCCCGAGGAAGGAGGACGCTGCTCGTCAGGCAGGACGGAGGCACAGAGAGCGCGTGACCGTGGGGCTGGCGAGGGGCGGGACCGGCTGGAGGCTGTGCGCGTCCATGCAGTGTCCACTCAGTGCCGCCCTGCCCACCGCTCCTGGGCCAGCTCCCTCTGCCTCTGTTCTAACCCCTCACCCCAGCACCATCCTCACCAGAGACGCCAGTTCAATGGAAGCCTGACTTGGGAACTGCACCCAGAAGCCCCTAGGGCTCTTGTCACCCGCAGGATGCATGTGGGATCCTTAGCAGGACCTCCGAGGTCCGCAGCCCTTCTCCCCAGCACCCTCATGTCCCCAGCTCCCAGCTCTCACAGGATGTGTCAAAGGCAGACTCTTCACCTCTGTCTGCTGCTGCTTGGTCTCCTGGGAAAGCCCTCCCCGTTGCATACCTGCAGGACTTCTCAGGTGTGTCACCTGTGGCTGCAGGCATGTGTCAGCATGACCTGTCTCAGAGCTGATTGCCCCCCCCCCGCCCCCTCTAAGTCCATGGGCAGCCGTGCTTGCTTCTTCCTCCACCCTGTGTCCCCACTGTCAGGACACAGGCGCCTGAGACATACCTGTTGATGTGAATTGAGTGGCTAACCAACGATTACTTACATAAGACAGCACGGCCCGGGGGCCCCGGGGTCATGGGGGGGACTCTAAGTTCCAAGGAGACAGAAGTCACATCCAGGTGCATTCAAGGCCTCACGGGAGAGCTGGCCTTTGATGAGAGCCCATCAGCTGGAAAGGACTGTGTGTGGAGCGGCTGGGGCACTCTCTCTACGCCACCCTCATCCTTCCCCTGAGCGCGCTTCAGCTCCCCAGCTGAGTGTCTGGCAGGGGACAAGCGTGCAAGGGAGCTTCAGCTGGAATGAGCTGGAATGAGTACCAAGAACAGAGACTTGGAGAACCCAGGCAGACCAGCACTGCGTGCGTCCGGGCGGAGGCTCGAGGGGCAGGTGTGGACTGGGAGCGGGCGACTCCATGCTGACTCGCTGCCCCGGGCCTCCTCTCTCCATCCTGTGTGGTGTCTGATTCTTTGTGGCATCCTGGATCACACTGGCTTCAGAAGTGCTGGAGCCAATGAACAGAGTCCAGCGTTGCTGGGACTGAGCCCCTGGTCCCCTCCTGATGTCACTTCCAGCGCCAGCTCTCCTTCAGGATGCCACTTGCAACCCTTCCTGGGAGGCACCTGGGGCCCTCAATGGTGTTTCCTCATCTCTGAAAGGCAGTCAGCCCCTCCCCCTTCAGAGATGTGCCTTCAACAGCTGTGTGATGCTTACTGTACTGTTTGGAACAGGAAGCACTGATAAATGGTAGCTACTTTTTGTTAGCTTTGGAAATATTAACTTCAAGGGCAACTGCAACCCAGGATTGTCTAATATGAACAATAAATATGCTGTCGGGACCTACAACCTTTCAGCTCTTGGTAGCAACAGCAGGAGTAGGAAAATACAGTCAGCGGAACTAATACGGCAAAAAGAAAGTGAACTTTTGAGCATCACTTATTAGGTCTGGAATCGTTTTCCGCTATTGGGTTGGGATTGTCTCCAATTGTTGGTCTTAAGGGTCTCCTTTGATTCCCCAGAAATTAGTCACAGGAGGCTCAAGGGGGAGATCCCTTAGCAGATGGGTTCCCAGCCATCCGGAAGTAGTGGGTATTGGCAATAGTTTCAACAGCTCACATGCGTTGGTACCCATGGTACCCAGGAGTGCAGGGCAGGGGATGGTGCCCAGAAGCACTGCCTGGCACTGGCATCGAGGGGTGTGCATGGTTTGTAGAGCTCCAACCCTATTAAGCCCTATTGGAAGGTAGTTAGTGAAATGAAGTGTTGAGAATTATCTAGCTAACTTGGGGCATGTTGATGGCCAGTAGAGATAATTTAAATCTTTAAGGGAAATTTCAGTCCTTAATTACACTGAATCACTTTATGTTCAAGCCCATCAAATCATTTTCAACTTTGTTTTCCACTGCAGACATGGAAACATGATGGCAACAATTACAAAACAGGCAAAATTTACAATAGAGGCTTTATATTCTGAGGGTTTTTTTTTTTTTTCTTGTTTTTAGAAAAGTGAGTAGGAAAGATTAGTTTCAGGAAAATGGCACAAGGCTTAGGGGCATCGTTTTGGGGAATCATTTCTCCAGTCCCCAGGATAGACGAGGTAGGAAGCGTGCCCAGGATGGGCACCAAAGGCAGGGCCACCTCTTCCTGGGCAAGGGTGGCTATGGAAGGTTTCTCAGAGGAGGTGGCATTTCTGTGGCAGCCTGGAGGGTAGATTTCATGGACAGAAACCCACCTGACACCTTCCATCCTCCTGTCTACTTACCCTCTGGTCCCGAACTTTCTCTGGGGCCCCCTCTCCTCTCCCAGGTTTGTCTTCTCTCCCCACGCAAAGCAGGTCTCCCATGAGAATCACCTGCTTTCTACCATCTTTCTGGATACTCACAGGATGCAATAGAAACCTACCTGAGTGCAGGGCCAGCTGGACAACTTCAGCACCGCTCGGTGCGTCATCCCCTGAATGGCTATAAATGCATATGGTGTCCATCCTTTAGGTCATTGCTAAGTGCACAGGGAAACCCTAAACCATTAAACTCCTAGACTGTAAAAGAGCACTGGCCTTCCTAAGAGGATGGAGTTCGTGTGTTTTGAAACATGTACCTCATAATTTTGTTTTTTTTCTTTGCTGAGGCTTTTTTTTTTTTTTGCGGTACGTGGGCCTCTCACTGCTGTGGCCTCTCCCGTTGCGGAGCACAGGCTCCGGACGCGCAGGCTCAGCGGCCACGGCTCACGGGCCCAGCCGCTCCGCGGCATGTGGGATCTTCCCGGACCGGGGCACGAACCTGTGTCCCCTGCATCGGCAGGCGGACTCTCAACCACTGCGCCACCAGGGAAGCCCAACTGAGGCTATTTTTTTAATTTTAATTTATTTTATTGAAGTATAGTTGATTTACAATGTTGTGTTAGCTTCAGTTATACAGAATACATGTATATATATTCTTTTTCAGATTCTTTTCCCTTAGAGGTTTGAAGTTATAGGTTTGTTGTTCTTTTATGTATATGTTCATTGTTTCCAACTGGAAACAATGATAAAAAACACATGGTTTTCTCAACATTAGGTGTGAAATTATAAAGCCAGGTTGATAATCTGGGGCATGGAAGATAAATGAGCATCTTCCTTAATAAATAAGTTTAGGGAACAGCTGACTCTATACGGCTCAATTAGCTAATCACGAGGGTAACATTTGCCTGGAATTGGCATGCATGGGATTATTTCCTTTAACTCTTAACCCTTCTTGCATTTAACACCAGGCACCACATCACGGCAGGCTGTATGGCAGGCCTGGAGGAGAGAGCGGGTTGTCAGGGTCAGTGAGTCTCTGTGTGGGTCCTGAGAGAAATGTGTGCCCCCACCCCCAGGTTGCTGTGAGAATTAATGAGCTGATGCTCCAGAGGCCCCCATACAGTGCCTGGCACACAACACACGCTCAGTGAGTGTCAAGATGGTTGTGGCTTACAGATATTGACCGCTGTGGCCTGGACACGGTGTCTTGGCCAGATCCCCTTTGCCACCCTTCGGCATCCTGGAGCACATGCTAAGAGCCTGGCCCTCATTAGATGCTGTGGATCCAAAGGTGAATAGGATGTATTTCCCGCCCCAGAGCTCACCTTCCCGTGTGGTCCTGCCATGGAGAAGTCATGACGCAGCCATGGTCTTGCAGAGATGTGAGCATCACATCTTCTACAATAGAAGAAACTTCACAAGTGGCTGAACACAGCCCTGCCTGGGGGGACCCCTTCCATTCTCACCCATCATCTGAGGCAGGGGTCCCCAACCCCCGGGGTTCCTATTAGGAACCGAGATGCACAGCAGGGGGTGAGCGGTGGGCGGATGAGTGCGCGAATCTCCATCTGCCGCTCCCCATGGCTCCCCACTGCTCGCATCACTGCCTGAACCATCCCCTCCCCACTGCCCAGTCCATGGAAAAATTGTCGTCCATGAAACTGGTCCCTGGTGCCAAAAAGTTTGGGGACCGCTGCTTTAAGGGTCATGATCCCAGGAGTGGGCCCTCTCCTGTCTCTCACATCCTGGGCAGGACGTGTGATGTAACTGTGGGGACTGCAGTGTCCTGGGGCAGTGGCCTCGTTGCATTATATTTGAAGCCGTAAAAACGTTAGTTTGGAGGTTGTTTCTCCCTGAGGGAGTGTAATTAGTTAGATGGAGAACATGGATGAAAGCTGTGACTAAGGAGGCTCCCAGGTCTCCTAAGCAACACTCCACACCTTCAAAAACGCACAGGGCTGGACCGGTGGCAGAAGAGTGATGGGGAGAACCCTCCCCAGGGTGGGCTCTGGCACCGCCTGTGTGTCCTCCCGGGAACCCGCAGGAGGTCACTGGACACACGTGTCTAAGAGCCGTCCTAAATCCAGTCTCATCCATGACGTGGCCTCCTGATCTTGCTCCAGGAACAGGACCTGAGTGCAGGCAGGCCAAGTTTTCACCTTTCGCAGGGAACGAAGGCCTGCTCGGCCTGGGGATCTGTGCTCAGAGCATCACCAGCTGTTTCTCTTCCTGCATCAGCCCCGGGAAGGAGAATTGCCTCAGCTCAGACTTGCTGGTGGTTTACTGATCGGACCACATGGATGCTGGCCCGTGTAGACAACACCTGGGCTGTTCCCACACATCCTGGGACACTCACAGCTAGCTTCCAGGGGAAGGACATTTTCCCACCCTCTAGAGCTTTTCCCAGCTCCCTGGCAGAAGATGGCATCTTGCTGGCCCGGGGGTCCTGCATCCGTCAGGGGGCCCCAGCCCAGGATGTGGGCGGCCAAGACCATCGGGGAGACCGATGAAGGTAATGGGAGTTTTAGGAAGATGTTTACCATGGCCTCCCTCACTGTTGGCTTTTTGTCTTAGAAATTCACTCCCAGAAACACCATCACACGTGCAGCCAGGAAAAAAGCAGAGGCATTTTGCATTAAACATGCCTTTTCGTTTTCAAAGAGTCCGACACATTATGAGCCACTCGGAATTTAATGCCGTAATACTCTATTTCTACATTATATGACATCATTATAGATGCTTTATGTTGTTTTTGTCTGTGGTTCGCAATGGTGTCTGCTTAATCAATTCCATTATGCATTCAACTTCCATGACACATCAAAGGCTGATAACGTTTTTGTTTTTTTTTTAAACTTTGCTTGCTTAAAATGATTTCCCTCCAGATCAAGATGCAGAGCACAAAATATTAATCAGTTTAAATAAATATCAAGACTACCCAAATAATATGAATAACTGGCACGGAATAGCGCCTACTGCCCAGTTCCCAACAGCTGGTCACGCTGGCACGTGGCACCCTCTCAACAGTCTTTTAGATAATGACTTTGGCATCTGCCGATGAGCACTTGCTACTGCCCACAGAATTTACAACTCACAAGAGGGAAACAGAGGCTCCTACAGAACTTTTTTATGCAAGGTCTTTGAAATTTATTAATGTAATGCAAACACAAGCCTTCCAACCCATTAAATTGTTGATGTTATGCGAATCCACTCTGGAATGGCAGGTTCTCATTAACATTATTTGCATGCTAATCTTCATCTTTTTAATTAGTGATATTATTTATGCACATAATTTTCGCCTACTGGTGCCAAGGCTGAAGCGCATTAATTAATCTACTGAGATGCCAAACTGTTTATTTTCTCCCGTACTTTTATTTGTTTACATGGTGTTTTGGATTCAGGGAAAATAAAAAAGAGCCCGAAGAATAAAAGCAGAAAGACAAGATTAACTAAAAGCTCTTTTTGTTTTCATAATTTAAATTGTAATATTCGCCAAATGTTGTGTTTCTTCCCTTAGAGATCGGTTATTCAGTTACATTACCTTGATGTATTATTAAAATTTATAATGGACTCCAGAGGCTTCTGTTAGTTCTCTCCTTCATTTACAGAATATACTCAATGTTATTTTAATCTTCCTACAACGCTTCCATGCATAGGCAATGATGAGCCATCCCTAGCGAGTCACCTGCATGGTTCCACTTCGCACAACTGATAAACATTTAAATAAGCCTTTTCAAAAAAGAATAGCACGTAAAATTATTAACCCATTGATGGAGTTCGCTGCTGCTCAGTGATTCTTCTTTTCTCAAAATAGGTCAATCGCAAAATGCATTTGATTTGGCGACGTCGTGGCATTCCTGAAACCAACCGTGATTACCAGGCATTATCCAAAATTGTGTGTCCACTTGTGTGCACACAGGCAGAACAGGGTTTTTAAAGTGCGTGATTAAAAATGTTCTGCGCCACCCATGCTAAGTGCACACGCTTTTCAAGCCAGGAGACGAAAGGGAGATTGTACACCACTGGGCCTTGTAATAAATGATAACATAATTCAAAAGCAGTTCTATTCTAGGGGAATGAAAGGAAAAAAATTCATTCCACTAACCACATATTTATTATTTATACCACACCAGAGCGTGTACCCAAGAGCAGTGCGTAAAGATACTCCGGTAAGCGTTCGTTCCCTTAGTGGTTGGGCCAAGCATGTCTTTCCTGCATCAGTTTCCCTGGGATATAGGGGGACACCCCTGCTTCCCCATATCACACCTGCCTTCACGGGAGATGCCCCCGGATTTTCTCCGGTTGAACATGACCCCTTGTTCCCCAAAGGACAAGCTCCATCAGCCTGTCTGGAGTAAATCACAACTACAGTCCCATGTTTTAATAAGATGGCTGAAATCTACTGGGTGTGACATCTTGGGGGACAGAAGTTATACCAAGTTCCCGCTCTGTTTTATGTTACTTGAATAGCACAGAATACTAGGTTGTAGCTCACTTGTCAAATGACTTCAAGTCACGTGCTGCCTCCTGGTTCACGGAAGGGTAGAGGAGAGGGTTTGGGCTATGGTGTGTGTGGAAATTCAGGAACGAGGCAGGGCGAGGGTCTCGGGGTACAAACTGGGCATCTCGGTCCATGTTCCCCAAGTGGACTGGGAAGTGAGACCCCAAAGCCAGTAAGCTTTGTTTGTTTGTTTGTTGTTATCTGGAATATAGTTTTTTTTTTTCATTAGCTAGCTTTTATTTGGTAGGGGGAGGTTCATAAGAAGTGCTGTTGAAAGTTTAAATAAAATAATTTAAGGCCAAAGGGAAAGAGCTTCTTCCTAAGCCCTGACTAAATGCACTGATTCTTTTTCCAGAACATTCTATGAATATGTGAGCATGTATCTATTCAGCAAAAATAGGAGTGTATTATGCCTGCTCTTCTGCGCTCTCCTTTCCTCTGAACAATGCTCCCTGGGCATCTTTCAAGGTGCATGTGGCCTCCTGTAATTCTCGATTCCCATGGGGTATCAGCTACAGGGATGCGTCCACGATAAAGTGCACCCCTGGGGGTGATGGGGGGTGTGTGGGAGGTGAGTTCCTATGAAGACTGACTTGTAGGTTGATGAGCTACATTCATTCATATTTTAATTTTTTTCTACTCCCCAGGAAATGGTGTGAGAAAGGTATCCAGAAAAGACTAGATAGGTTAAGCAGTGGAAGACACTTCTTGTAATTCTAGAGATTGCTTTTGTACAGTGATGTCGCATCAATGTTAATACCTATGGGAACATGCAAAGAATGGCCATATTGTACGAACTGTGTACAAGAATGTCGCGTGACATACAAAACTGAAGAGAAACAGTGGCCTTCTGAGTTACACCTGGCCCGCAGGCATCCAGGCTGCTTCTGCAGTGACTTTTGAGGTTGGAGGCCTGGCTGAGAGCAGAACGAGGCCACCACACGTGGATCCCATAACCCGTGGCTTGAGATGAAGTCACAGGGGCTGAGTTGACATCAGGGTTGGGCTTTTCTTTGCGGTTGTGATTTGCAATTATGTGCGGTTGTGAGACTGGACTTTGAGAAGCGTGAAGATAATGTCTGATCGTCTCCTTATAGAATGAGAGGCTTCTGGAGTTTCTTATGGGGGTGGGAACCCTCAGACTCCTGGACTAGAGTCTACAAAGTTAGGTTTGGCATCCCTTCCTATTGGGGTCACTGCCTTTGTCCTCTGACTCCTCCGACATCAGGGTGTGTTTCCAGCTGCTTATTAGGGGCAAGTTGTTTGCTCTGCATAGGATCTGGCCCTGTCCTTCACTGAGATGTTGGATTAGTGAGCAATGTCCCTTCATGGAATAGCCCAGCAAGTTATAGGAGGAACTTGTTTGTACAATTTTAAACCAGTCATGAATATGTAAATGAGGTATATTCTCTTACTAATTAATTAATGTAAATGCACTCTATGTGCATATTATATTATGTTATGCATATCATTACATACATTAACATACATCACGCGTATTACTGTAAATATATTTACCCCCCCTCTTTCTGAGCAAGGCAGCTTCCCGTGTGGGTCAGGAGGTCTCTTCCTGTCCCATCTTAGCCCAGGACCACCCTCTCCCTGGGATGCCTTTCCCTCTAGTCCACCTGGAGTGCCTTCTCGACCCTGAGGATTGCCCAGAGAGCTTTTAAAATTGCAGACACCAGGGCCTTATCCGTAGTGACTCTACCCCATTGGTCTGCATTGGGACCTGGACAGTGACCTTTTCTAGAATTTCCTGATGCTGGCTTAACAAGACCCACTCAGCTCTGACAGCTAGGCAGCCCTCCTCCACAGCCTTACTCCCCAGAGCCCCCTCCTTGGGACTCGCCCCTTCCCAGCTGCCTCCCTGCCAGACTTGCTGGGTCGCCTGTGAGGGCCCAGCATGTGGCAGTGAGCCCAGCCCACAGCAGGCACTCAAGGAGAGTGGTTGTAAAGAGCTCTGGGGTCCTCTGAGCTCTGCTAGCTGAACTAAGTTCACAGGTGAATCTTTTCCTCCTTTCTCTTTACATTTTCCAACTTGGACTTGAACACTCTGCAAAGTACACGGTCAATTCCACAAGCACATAAACATGCATCTGGTAGACGTGATTGGTCCAAAGGATGTATTATGTTGACCTGTGGCCACACACCGCCCTGCCTGCTCCCCCGCCTGGCAGCTCCTAGCCATCCACTCATGCTGACCCCGCTGCCTTAGCCTGCTGCCCAGCTGCTTTCAATGTAGTTGCACGAGCTTCAGGCCCAAAGAGAATTGAGAATTTTTATAAAATATTCTGTTCCAATGTTTATCTGCTTCTTCACGCATCCCCTGACCCTTTCAGCATTTACAATGTTCTAGGCGTTCGTTAGGAATCGGGACCCGGATGGACAAGGCAGTCACCTCTGCTTCCAGGTAGCTCTCGGGCGGTGGCATCTTGAGACAGGAGCATCCTAAAGGGTTTGCATCTGAAGTCTTTTGGCAAAACTGCTGTTAGGCTGGACCAGGCGCCAGGGGTGAAGCCGTGGGACAAGTGTCCACACGTGGCCTGAGTCCCAGGCACCCTGCCTCCAGATGGATGAAGAGAGAGTCAATCTCGCTACACGGTCTTTCCAGGCACGCCCAGAACTCTCCAGGCATCTGGTCAACCCTGTTTGCAAGCCCATCTTCCTTTAAAGAGCCTTGCATTTTGGCTTCAGATGCCCTGTTCCGTGACGAATTCTGCTCGAAGTCCCTGTACACCGGGTGTGCTCAGGTGAGAGTGACATTTGCACTTGCTGTCTTAGTTTACAGCCTCTTTAATTATGCCCGGTCTCCAAAGCACTTACACGATGCTCTTAAATAGAGCTGGCCCTTTTTATTTAATTTAATTTTCCTGTTAGTGTTTGGAGACGATCCAGCAAAGCACTTGGGTAAATTCAATAAAGTTCGTACCACAATTAATATAGGACCCGATGACAATAGAGGCTGGTCCTTTAACAGAAGCATCGTAACTTGACTGGAAGTACCGACGTTTCAGTGAGGTAAGTAACAAAGTCAGAGTGAATGGATGAAGTCAAATATGTTTTGTGTAGAATTAGTAAGCTCAAAATGTAAAAGAGTTTACTACCAGATCCGATCAGATCTGGAGCTTTGCACAACTGAATTTGCATTGTGAAGCTATGGACTTTGTTGGGGTAAATCACTGGTTTCCCCCAGATCCCATCACACACACTGATCTAGTGTGGAGCTGTATTTTAGGTTTTGTTTTACGCTTCCATTTTTATGCTTGCTGTAATTTGGAGCTATGGATGGAATCCATGTATTATGTGTTGACTTTTCATATTCCTTCCATTTCTGATTCTGGAAATATTTTCTTTTAAAAATTATCATTATTAGTTACAGATTATGTGGTTTGAGGGAGCTCCAATTTAGGATAAGCAGGGTTTACTGAATCAAGAAAAGCTGAAAAATACAGCATTAGCCACAATTTCAAGGAAAACATAATCCCTCCTTATTGACTGTGGGCACATCTGAACCGTGTATAGCATGTATGTGTTTCCACATTCTTCTCAGCCAGGATCATCCATCTCGAGAAGCTCTAAATAGAAAGTGAGGATCTAGGTTCTGAACAGAAAAATAAACTCTGTACGATCAGCTTGCATCTAAGATGCCGCCAACGTTATTATTTCATTAATAATGCATTTTGGGCTGTCCAAAGCAATCAACATTGTAGTTCTCTCCTAGATACTGTTTATTATAAATCACTTTACAACAATACACTGTTCTGCAGAGAATGAAAAGCAAAACCATTCCCTGTCAGCTGGAATTAATAGTCAGGAAACTATAGTCTTTCAGAAAGGGAAATAGGTAAATTAGCATATGGAAATCTGCTCAAAACATCAGCCTCTACTTGTTGACATAGGAAAATGAATTATGTGTATTCAAGCACAGAGATTAAAGTTACTTGAGACATTTCCTAATTGTTCTTGTTGGTTAATAAGAAAGGACTATGAGTAATGTCAAGTTGCTGTTTTTTAAAAAATCTCAGTTAGGGCCTGTACTACATATAAAATAGATATTTCAGGAGGAATCCTCATAAGAACTCAGAATTGTTTAAATCAGAACATAACATTATAACAATATGTTAATCCTATTCTCAGACCTTTTAAAATACTATTGTCTACCGTCTACAATAAGGTTTCCATTTACACGTGATGTTTATTTATGTCGAAAGGAAGGAAACGTTTCTGAAGCGGGGTCCCACTGTTAGCACAGATGGACAAGGCAGGCACTGGTGGGCAGTGGTCCTGCTGCATCCACGGCATGGGGTGAGCTGCGGCCAAACCTCCTGTGTCATTGCTAGGAGGATGAGAAGGTCCCTTTCCTGGCAGGTAAACGGGGCAAAAATGTGCTCTCGTCTGAGCCCCTTTGGTTTCTCAGGAAATGGAAATCTCCCCAGTTGGGGGCATACTTTTGACCCTGCCACCTGCAGAAGCAGGCAGGCCTCTTTGGGGTCCAGTTTGCTCCAAGAATTTCACATTTGCCTGAAGGAAAAGGTTGAGTAAGGGGTTGGAACTTGTCTGGAGGCACAGTGGCCCCAAAGTCACAGCTGAGATGTACACCACAGTGTTTAAGGACCAGTGACCCTGGGTGCTTCTCTCTGAAACGTGGAACCCGGGCCTCCAATTACCCTACAACCTGCCTCTTGTCTGAGTAATGAAATAAACAACGCAGTAACACACCCGATCTTACATGGAGAACACGGGCTGTGGTCTCAAGAGAATTCATTTGCAAAACACTTACAGGATGATCTTTATTTTCATTTAGTTCAGAGGGACGTCCTCCTCAGGGAGAGAGAGCGAGCGCGGGTTATAAATATCCAAGACACCCTCCCCACAAATCTTAGAAGCCGTCTGTCCCCAACACGAGAAACACATCAGGGGGAGTGATTTGCCTTCTGTCTCTCCTACCTCTGCGGGGCAGATTGCAGAAGAGTAAAGCCTCCCCATCCGCTCCACTGCTGAGGTCCAGGGAGGTGGGGATGCAGGGATGTGGGACTCTCTCTTAAGAGGACTCCCTCTCCACCTTCACAGCCCGTCCAATGGCTCGAGGGGGCGTCTGTCCTCGGCTTGAAAGGGAGCATGAAGCCCTGCGCCTGCAAATAAGCTCCCAGTGCATTTCCGCGGTGATGATGGTAGGAAGCATGGCCGGCGTGGTGGGGTTGCATGGAGAAGGCCAAGGGCACGCCGTGACCGGGACGTAAGCAGAAAGGGCACGTTGATGGTGCAGGAGACAAACGACTTTCTGTCTTGGTGGAGACCCAATCATGTAGCTTTTGTTTGCTCTAACAAGCTGGACCTTGTCCAGCTCCAAGAAACTACAAGGAGAGGTTCTCCCCGCTGAATGATGGTGAGCATCAGATGTGAAGAGTGCCTCTGTACCTGGTCCTGTCTCTTCCCACTTGCTGGTGGTGAGCTCTAGCTGCTCCCATTGCCCCGTTTTCTCTCCCTCCACACTGTCATCCCTCCCTCCTTCACCCGTGTCATCAGTCCTGGTATGAATCCGCTTCCTCCAAAGTAGATCCACTCCATTCCATCCTATGACTTCCCCGCCCACCATAGCAGCACCTGATGCCCTGCAGGACTTCTGTCCACACCCCATCAAGTCCTCTGAGATCTGGGTCTCAGACTGAGGCGGTGGGCAAGGGATCTCACAGGCCCAGCCACCCGGGAAGGCCTGCTCGGGCCTCTGGACAGGAGCACAGTTGAGGGCACAGTAGGGCCGTGGGTCTGCCTCGGGGTCACCTGCCCTGTGACCAGCTCTCTTCTGTCTCCCCAGCCCAGCCCCATGCTCCCCTGGGTGGCGTCTACACTAGCCTCTGTTCTCCTTAAGCTTTCTCGGGAGACCCCCACCTCAGAGAAGACTTTTATGGCCTTTCAGGCATAAAGTCACTTTTTATCCACCTGCAGTCCCACACCCTGACCAGACAGAACTTTCAGACAGGGTTCCAGAGTTTGCCAGGGGCACCCACCTCCATCTGTGGCCCCACCCTTCTCTGCTTCCTCCTGGTTTGGGTCCAGGCGGTAACTTCTTGGGTCGCTCTGGGTTCAGGCAGAACTTCTGCAGCCTGACTCAGAGATGCCTCCTTCAGGGGGACACGGTCCCTGGATCCTCACCTCCGAACCCTAGCATCTGAGATGACATGTATTGACAGCCTCACGCGGGAGCCCTTCATCTTTCCAGAAAGAGATTCGGGTTCTGAAAGATTCGTGCCTGAGGTCTTACTGCAGTCAGACAGAGAGGTCTGTGCAGAGCTAGAGATCAGTTTATAGCGCTCTGTAAAATCTCACTAGTTACTTGTAAAAAGAAACAACTGCACAGGACAAGCCCAATAATGTCAGAGGAGAGAAGACATGCATACTACCTTTGGTAATGGAACAAACACAGCAGGAACTGCTCAAAAGCAATATATATATATATATATATATATATATATACACACACACACACATATGTACAGAAACATGTACTTGAAGACAAATAACAGTTTACTATTTTTGAGTGTCTCACTCAAATGTAAAATTAGTCAAATGAATAGAAACAAAGTCCCAGCTTTATAATAAAAGAAATGGAAATCTTCAGGGAGTTTTTCGTAATTCCAGGGAAAATTACCTCTTTATAACCTTAGGAATTTAACTTAACATCATCATTATTTGACATCTCTTTGTTTTAAAAATAATTCTAAACTAATAAGTAGCTTGCACTATGTAATTCATAAATACAGTATAGAAATTTTGAATTTCTTTTAAATATAAATATACTATGTAATACATCATAACTATAGAATTTTCAGGAAAAAAGCGAATTAGAGTACAAAAATGCCATCACTTAAATACAGCTGCTGGTAAAATTTTAGTGCATCACATTCCTTTATTTCACATGTTCTTTTTTAAAAAAAAAAATTAAATAAGGTACTAATCTGGTAAATACATATTTTATATCTTACCTTTTTTCTTAAACTTAAGTGCATGTAATTATGTACCCTTATTAAATGTCTTACTGAATAGTGAAAACATTTATGGTTGTAATTTTTCCTCTGAGTATGGCTTTAGCCATATTCTATAAGTTTTGAGTGAAATTTTCTGACTTTTTTTGATTTCTAAATAATTTGCAATCTCAGATATCAGTCCAATTTGACCCAAGAGGTATTTAGAGGAGACCCATTCACTGTCCTAGGTAGACATGTTTGGTCCTGTTTTTATTATTGATTCCAGGTTTATTGCATTGTGATAAAAGAATGCAGCCCCTAATCTTTATACTTACAGAAATTTGTTAAGATACTCCATATGATTAATATTTGTGTATAAGTAAAATAAAATATTGTATCTATGGAGTGCAAAGTTTTTAATATGTTAATCTCTGTTAAAGCAAGCATTTTCGTTGTTATTCAAAATTAAATGTGTGTATACCTACATATTTTTCTCTGTGCTAAAATTTACACTATACTCCCATCCCTCTCTCCCCTCCAGCATTTAGAACTCTTTTACATGGACTTTCTCCTTTTCTTCCCAGTTTGTGTTGATGTAAAGTGGAATGTTATTCCAAGTATTTTTTATTAAAGCATTTTAATTTATTTCTAGAGTGGTTTCTTAACCATTGCATTATAGTCATAACTACATTACCAACATATAGTTATAATCAACAGGGTGTGCTGTTTTAAGTCTTACAACTTTGCCCTGACACTTCATATTTCTGTGCAGCGATCCATTTACTGATTCAAGTTTTTAGTTGGGATTGAGAATTTTCTTACATATATTTTTTTTTCCCCTGAAGCTTACACAAGTTTCTGAAACCACGTTACACAAATTCTTTCTTGCTCTATTTGTGAATAATAACCAAGATGGGTGTGAAAATCTATGGTCATGGTCCTTGTTCATGCTTTTCCTAGGTTTCAGTTTTGCAGATTACAAGTCAAGAGTCCCATTGCAGGGCTTCCCTGGTGGCGCAGTGGTTGAGAGTCCGCCTGCCGATGCAGGGGACACAGGTTCATGCCCCGGTCCGGGAGGATCCCACATGCCGCGGAGCGGCTGGGCCCGTGGGCCATGGCCGCTGAGCCTATGTGTCCGGAGCCTGTGCTCCGTAATGGGAGAAGCCACAACAGTGAGAGGCCCGCGTACCGCAAAAAAAAAAAAAAAAAAAAAAAAAAAAAAAAGAGTCCCATTGCATTGTGGCATGAGGCAAAATGGAGGTTTATCATTCTGCACCATTTGTTGAGAAGATGATCCTTTCCCTATAGAAACGCCCTTGTGCCTTTGCTGAAAACCAGTTGACCATACATGTGTGAATCTATTTATGGACCTTCTCTTATTTTCCTTTCATTCATAAGTTTACCTTTATGTAAATCCAACACTATCTTGATTATAGATTTATAATGAATCTTGATTTCAGGTAGCGTAAGTCCTCCAACTTTGTTCACTTTCAAAATTTGGCTATTCTAGGTCTTTTGCATTTCCTTATAAATTTAGAATCAACTCGTCAATTTCTACAAAAAAGCCTGCTGAGATTTTGGCTGGATTTGTGCTAATATAATGATGAGTTTGGGAGGAACTAACATCTTAACAATCTTGACTCTTCTAATCCATGAGCATGGTATATCTCTCCATTTATTTAGGTCTGCACTTTGTCCCAGCAATGTTTCTAGTTTTCTGTTTACACACAATAACACAACTTTTATCAAATGTATCTCTTTTTTGTTTCATACTTTTTAGCACTACTCTAAATATGTTTTTTCTTTAATTTCTGATTTTCTGTTGCTACCCTTAATCCTGCAATCTTGCTAAACCCACTTATTAGTCCTCATATCTTTTTTGTACATTTCTTAGAATTTTCTGCATAATATGCTATTTGTAAGTAAAAAGAGTTTTGCTTCCTTTATCTCTCCCCTCCTCAATCCAAATGCTTTTATTTTGTTTTTCATCCTATTTCATTGCTAAGACCTCTGTAATAATGTTGAACACAAGATATTGAAACAGAGCAGGATGCTATGGTCCTTCCCCGTCCCACCTCCACCTACCTTTTGTCCTTGGAAAAGCTTTAGCCAAAGAATAAGTTTAATCAGAGAAGTGAGAAAATGCAGAAACAAAGGAAACAGTCAAAGGAGACTAAATAATAATAGTTAGTCATTAAGCATAGTCAAGGACCTTTTGTTCCTCCTCAAGGGCTACAGATAATTTCTGAGCAACGTCCTTTGAACTATTTTGTAGATACTGAAACCCCCACCAGGTGGAAGAATTTAACTTCATGATGACCAGACTGTAGCCATGGCATAAGCTGCCACAATTCCAAGAACTGGCCTCAAGGAAATCGGACCAAACCGACTTTGGAACTGAAGATTAACTGCACTTAAAACAATCAAGATGATACTGATCAGAGTATGGCAGGACCAATTTCAAGATGACGGTCAGAGCTGACTGTGCTGTTTCTGCCTGTAGCCCCTCCCTCCATCTGTAAAAGCTCTTGCCCCCGATTGGCAATTGGGGGAGGGGAGATGGCCTTTGGACACGAGTCTGTTTCACAGGATGCCCTTCTGCAACCCCCCAGGTTGCCAGCATTCAAAATAAAACAAACTTTCCTTTCCACCAACTTTGCCTCTTTAATGGCTTTTGAGCAGCAAGCAGCAGACCGCACTTTTGGTTATAACATGAGAATGGAGTCTTTACCTTTTCCTGATCTTTTGTAGAAAATAGTCAGTTTTTCACAATTAAATATAGAGTTAGCTATAAGTTTTTAAAATTCTCATTATTAGGTTGAGGACTTTTTTCCTATTCCTACTTTGCTGAAAGTTTAAAAATGAAAATATGTTGTTTTTTTTTTCAAATTATTTTCTGCATCTATTGAAATAATTCTATATTTTAAATGTTTATTAATTATACAGATTATTTTTCAAATAAAAAACAAACTTACACCTCTACTTAATCATGATCTTTTAACATTTGTATATTTTTGACTTGATTTTATAAAATTTTGTTTAAAATATTTGCATCAAATTTCTTGAAAGATGTCAAACTATAGCTTTATTTTTTTCGAGTATTTTGTCTGATGATAGTATCCAAGTGATGCTGGCTTTATGCTGGATGAGTTTGTATAGAATAGGCATTATTTCTTCCTTAACATTTTTTTAGAATTCATCAGTGAAGCCATATGGATCTGGGATTTTCTTTGTGGGAAGATTTTTAAATACAAGTTCAATTTCTTTAAAAGATACAGGGCAATTTATGTTATTGATTTCTTCTTACATGAGATTTGCTATTTCGTATCTTTCAATATTTTGTATTTTTTCATAAATATGTTCAGTTAATCTAAGCCATCAAATTCACTGCCACAGAGTCATTCACAATGTTTCATTATAGCTTTTTATTGTTTGTTGGGTCAGTAGTGATGTCCCCTCTGTCATTCATGATGTTACTAATTTGTGTCTTTTCTCTTTGCCTAATCAGTCTTGCTAGAGATGTATCAATTTTATTGATCTTCTCAAGAAACCAGCCTTTGGTTTAATTGATTTTCTTTATTGATTTTCTGTGTTTTTTATTTTATTGATTTCTGCTCATATGCTTATTATTTCCTTTCTTATGCTCTACTTTGGCGTTAGAATTTTTCCCTTTGTTACACATGCATGAATGCAGATGCTGGCACTTGGTTTCAAGACCCCTCTCTCTAACACTCCTTCACCCCCGGGAGGACCTGCCTCCATCCTGCCTCCACCTTCCCTCATCATTCGCGTTGGCACTTTGCTGTCCTTGTTGAGCTTCCTGGTTTGCTTCCTTGAATTTACTCCCTTTTGTCTGCATGACTGACAGTTGTGGAGACACAGAAGTCGGTAAGACAGTACAGAGTTGATGTCCCTACAATATTTATTTTTGAGAATTATTACTTAATAAAAGGACATGAACCACACATTGTGAAGACCCTAGAGAGCCTGAGGAAAAGCACAGAGTGGCAACAAATTTATTTATTTATTATTATTTTTTTAAAGATTTAATTTTATTTATTTTTGGTTTCATTGGGTCTTCATTGCTGTGCATGGGCTTTCTCTATTTGGGGTAAGCGGGGGCTACTCTTTGTTGCAGTGTGTGGGCTTCTCCTTGTGGTGGCTTCTCTCGTTGCAGAGCACGGGATCTAAGCATGCAGGCTTCAGTAGTTGCAGCATGCGGGCTCAGTAGTTGTGGCATATGGGCTTAGTTGCTCCATGGCATGTGGGATCTTCCCAGACCAGGGATCAAACCCATGTCGCCTGCATTGGCAGGCAGACTCTTATGAGTGGCAACTATTTTAAATAAGAAAAAATATTAAAATGAATGGCTAAGTCAAGTCACACGTGAGGCAGATCACTGATTATAAATGTCAAGCCTGTAAATTACTCAAATTTATGTCCTTTAATACAGAGCCTTCTTGGTTGGGACTTGCCGGGGAAGGAGAGAGAGACACTTTCTCACTGTTATCAGAGCAGAGGCTGTCATTTCCCCTGGGAGCCTCCAGTAGCCTACTTTCTAGAAACCTATAGGGTTTCTCCCGTGGTGCTGTTGTGTTCTGATCCAGGCAGGCCACCCTCTCCCAGGCAGTGAAAGACATTCCACCAGAGTGTGAAAAGGGTTGGCCTGAGCATCAAGTTCAGAGAGAAGCTGGTAGAGGAAAGAATGAAGAACTTAGAGAATTAGCAATGGAAATTATGAAATTGAAATGACAAAATACTTCTTACAATAGCATAAAAAATGCAATGTTTAGGCATAAATGTAACACAATAGAGGTGAGATCTGTACTGAAAACTACAAAACATTGCAGAGAGAAATTTTAAAAGATCTAAGCAAATGGAGAGATATACCATATTCTACGAAGAATCTCCTGTACTGGAAAGGAAGAAAAGGGGAGAGGAAATGAGTACACCTTAGAAAGCAGGTCATCGACTTTTAGTGTCCTGGGTTCGGGGCATGGAGGTGAGGGGCCTGTTGGAAGGACAGAGTTGAGGGGAGAAAAGAAAACATTTTGGCACATGAGGCACTGCAGGAGAT
Organism: Phocoena sinus; assembly: GCF_008692025.1. NCBI lineage: Eukaryota > Metazoa > Chordata > Mammalia > Artiodactyla > Phocoenidae > Phocoena > Phocoena sinus. The sequence continues at coordinate 171,908,253 of NC_045765.1, read as the reverse complement.
CTGGGGTTTGGGGGAAGGGGTTGGTTGTGTTTCCTAAACTGAGGGAGGATGAGATGCCACAGGAGCATGTTGAGTATGGTGTCTACTCTCCAATGACTAGAGGTAAAGGTCCACCAGCTGCACTGCTCCACCCCCACCTTCCATCGTCAGAGTTCCTGTAGAGACGAGGTTGCCCATCACCTGTTCCTCCTCCACGTCTCTGCTCAGAGAACATAAAGCTAGTGCTTTGATGGATGTGGGATAATTAGAAGCAGGCTAGGAAGATTGATCTTCCTCTCACCTTGACCATTTGCCAACAGGTGCTAAAATAGGGACATTCCTTGTTCACTTGGGAGAAGTCCTGCAACCTGGAAATGATAGGTGGATAATTTGCAGAGCCCTCCCTGTTTATGTTCATGCAGCTGAGGAAACCATGGTGTCTGTCTGTCTTTCCAGTATTTTATCCTTGATGTAAACACAGTGCCAGCATGGAGGAGCTCTTCTGTGAATACTTAGGGGACAGAAGAGGCAAACTGGAAAAGAAAGAACAGATTCCAAAATCCAAAGAACAATTTGGTGTAGGTACAAGTCAGGATGTAGTAAATTCTCAAGAGTATAAGCCTTAATGTAAATAATAGTTGAGTTCATTTGAACTGACTTTATATAAATAGCCAACACTGAGTTGTTTGATGAGTGTTAAAAACATGATTCATTTTCACCCAAAGTCAAAATTAAATAAGTATCAATACCCACTCAGATGTGAAAGTCCCCAAACACTTTGCAGCTTTAAAAAACATCATATTAGATGTTAAATATCATTTAGATGCTTCGCTGAACAGTCCTGTCATTCCTGAACACCACAAAAATTCCACCTAGACTGGGGAAATGAGAGGGCCTGGCTGGAGAAAAAGGGTGGGCTGATATTTGTCTAGAGCAATAGAGACAGACTTTGCAAGTGGACTAAGGAGCAGTTCCTCAGTCTCCACAGTCAGCTCTCCATGGCTTTCAATTCATTGTCAAAGGCAGCATAGATGTGGTCAGATATATGATTTTATAAAAGGCAAAGCACCGGGTACAGGAAACCAGTATGCCTCACCTGTGCGGAAGGTCTCCCATAACTGGGAAGGGTGCATGTGTCCAGGTGTTGGGCTGAGCTGGGTTCTCCCATCAAGTGTGTCTCCTTCACGAAGGCCAAGGCTAGACCTGGGGATTTTGATAGTCTGAGTAGGAATAGGAACTATATCAATAGTTTTGGTCAACTTCTCTGACCTCAATGATTCACTCCCCATGGAACACTGGACCTAAAATGTCAGCCAATCTCCTGTGGTTGAACCCAGAAGTCAAACTCAGAAGTGAAGAATAAAGCAGGGCAAGCTATGGACCAAGGTCCCCCTGTGGTTTCCCTCACCACTTTCCTGCTCTTTCTGAATGTTGTTAGGACAAACCCTTTAAAAGAAAATATTTTCTTAACCTCATTAACCTGGCTTTAAAGCTACAAGTATGATGACCGTGAGGTTCTGACATCCCTCTCTACCCACCCAAATCCGATCCTGAGAAGGTGCGCCTCGTGAATGGCGAGTTTATGTTTGGAATATCCCAGGCAACAGCTGTGTGTCTGGTGAAGGATGAAAGGCTTCTTATTTTCAGGTTTTGTTTTATCGCTGTTCCCCTTAAAGAATGCATCTGGACATATTTCCAGCAGGTGAGAGTAATAGGAGAAAATCACAGCATTACAGCAAAGTAGGTGAGTTGCTGGCCTAGATCTGGAGACCCAGGGAGCCTTGGGGCGCTGAGAACGCTGTTTCAGCCTCTGCCTCTCACCTGTCAAATGTGGGGATTGAACCAATGGGACTCACAGACTTGTTTGAGGTCAAGCCTGATATGGTTTGGAAAGAGGTAAACTCAGCAGAGGTTGGGTTGGGAGCTTGTGTATTTCATACTCATTTAAAATCAGAGGGTGACACAAGTAATTGTATGGCTTTATCAATCATCTTCAGTGCAACAGCTATACAGCTGAGCTCTTTTTCTTTCTTTCTATCCCCCAAACAACCTTACTCGGCACGGGGAATTGAAGAGCAACTCTGAGAGAAAAAGAAGAACTCATGTGTCCTGGCAATGGGACTAGTGTTTTGAGCAGAGGGAATCAGGAACTGTAGCCACATTTAGTTCCCGGACGCTCAGCCCCTTGACCTGAACAGTTAGGACACACATGCTTTCAGCATCAGCCGTCACCCTGTTGCCTTGTGAACCATTTGATGACCCAGATAAGGACACTCAGAGCCTTCACGTTTGACCTCATTGTTATCTGCAAAATCAGGTAAAGAGAGACTGGAGTTTTGTTGCTAACAGTGTCCTTTAAAGAGCCTTGGAAGAGAAATCAGGAAGCCCCAGTCTTCATTCTGCTTCTAACTGGACTTTAAACTTGTCCATAAAACTGAGGAAGGTGGACAAATTAATCACCATCATTTCACTGGCTGGAAAAATAACATCTCACAGCTTTACGGTTTGGAAATGTTTCTTCTGGAGAATGTATGTGTTTATGAAACATATTTTGCTCATACATTAAAGAACAAAAACATAACTTTAGGTTCTAAACAGTTACCTACACTATTCACTGAAACACAACACTGCTGACAGGGAAAGAAAACCCTCATCATTAGAATTAACTGCAATCTTTTGAGAATAAAACAGAATGAGATGGGGGGATAAGTTAGGAATTTGGGATTGGGGGGATAAATTAGGAGTTTGGGGTTAAGACATACACACTACTGTATATAAAATAGATAAACAACAAGGACCTACTGTATAGCACAGGGAACTTTACTCAGTACTCTGTAATAACCTAAATGGGAAAAGGGTCTGAAAAAGAATGATATATGTATACGTATAACTGAACCACTTTGCTGTACACCTGAAACTAATACAACATTGTAAATCAACTATACCCCAATATAAAATAAAAATTAAATTAAAAATTAAATTAAATTTAAAAAAAAAACAGAATGGGATGGTTTGGGGCCAATCTACTGGCATAAAGGCCAATCTTCAGGGTCTCCCTTCATTTTGTCCAACCTGATCATGGAACCGTAATGAGGAGACACCTCAGGGCTGGGTCTTGGGCGGCAGCAATGTGTTCCCGCTGAGCCCTTCTCTCTGGGAAGATGGAAAGGAGGGCTTTTCCTTTAACAGAGATGCCTTCAGTCAGGGCAGCCTGCCCTAATAGCCGTTATCCAGCACTCGGACAGAGAGACAAACAGCAGCTCATCTGATCTGAAAAAACTGTGTCTGATCTTCTGAGTGAGGGCTTTGTGGCTGCCAGACTGGCTGTGGAGATAAACCAGCACATCGTGTCTTGAAATCAGATGCCAAGAGGGCACACAGACAAACTGAAATCTCTTGTGGGAAGGAATTTCACCCAATCTCAGTATTCCAGGCACCGGCCCAGGCAACTGGTCAGACTATTCTAACCCAGCCCAGTAATTCCCATACAGACTCTCTTTAGACATATAAACACAGCAAGAAGGAAAGGAAGCCTCATTAAAGAGGAGAAAGCATACAAGAGAGAGAGAGACAACTTCTGTTTTTCAGGAGAGCTCACCAGAAACCTGTTCAAGGATGAGAGCCTGTAAACTTAGTGCAAAGCAGGAAAAACAGATGAGGCTTGATAAAATTTACCAGTCTGTCTTTGTGGAAAGCGCACTTTCATTTTTTGAATTAAAATGTGTACTAGGATTGTATTTGCCAAAAGAATGCCACACACTCCATACTAAAAATAGAGTTTTCACGAATCGCGGTCACATACTTGGACTGTCTTAAAATGCCCAATTTGCTCTGTGAAAGTCAAATAATTAAGCATTTCATTCTGACTTAAAAAGATGATTGACATAAGAAAGCAATTGCATGATATATATCTGTGTAAATCGAATTGTGCATTAAATAGCAGAGGAATTAAAAAAAGGAGTAGGTAAGCCTAGATATGAGTAACATAATTATTCAAAATCTTTCAGTTGTGTTTTCTTTTAGGAATAAAACTCAAAGACTCTCTTGCCTCACAAAATGCACAGTATTTACCACATGTGACTAAAGAAAAATCACATCAGATAAGATACTATTTAGCATCTTCACAGCACTTAACCAAGTCAACTGTATGGGGCAAACGGCGAATGATGACCTTCCCTTTGAAGGTTATCACGTGTGTTGTTCTATATAATATTTTCAAAAGGCTCAAAATCTAACCATCGCAGGCACTTGCTAGGAGCCAAGTACCCCCTCTGACATGACTAAGTTTTCAGTTATAAGAACAAATCACTGTGTTCCCATGGAAATTGATTTAAACGCATCTACTGTCTGCCATCAATACAATTAATAACAAGGAAGGCACATGTATATCGAAGATGGTGAAAGCCAATCTGTTCAGAAGACTCGGCGGGTCCCTGGCATCTCAGTTCTCTATTTCGTGTGTGTTATCACACCCAGTCATATTAAGAATTGGTTTTCAATGCATTTCTCAAAATTCCTCGCCTGATTTCTCATGTTCAGGGAGAGTCTAATTGGATTTTTAATCCTTGGCTAATCACGGCACGCATGGCACGCCAGGTTTAGGTGGACACTGAAAAGTGCTTTCCAGCACCTATTATTTCAAGGCAAGCTCACATGTAACCCGAATCAGTAGGAAAATAACGTGGTAAGCCCTTCTGCTGTATAGACGTTACAGGAAAACAATACACTCCTTTCTTCACCACGAGGGCTGTCCCAGCCTTTGAAGCAGCTTTGAAATAATGGACCGCCAGGGGCTCTTTTCTTCTGGTTTCTATGCTTCAATACCAGGCTTGTCTCCTCTGTTTGTTTTCAGCTAATTGCCTCAAGATCTAATAAGTTAGTGATGATGGCTGCTGTGCTCAGGACCCTGCCAAGGAGAGATCACGTCCCCACAAGTGGGAGGAGCGCCAGGCGATCCCGGATACTGTGTGGGGTCCGAGCAGCATCGTTGATGGGCTTGGGGCTGGAAGTGTCTGCACGGTGAGGGGAGCTTCCCTGCAGAGACTGGGGGGACGCTCTTGTCACCAGCCAGCTTGGCATCTGGGCTCATTGGGACCCAGCCCCGTCTTCCTGCAGAGCCATCACGCTGTCCTTTTTTTGAGACCCATTAGAGGAAAATTCAACTTTGATGAGAAGCGTAATCTGCTTGTCTCTTTCTTCCCGCGGAATGCGCTTTCCTGAAGTTTTATACGATGTCCTCCCCTCCTCAGGGCAACTGAGGCTGATAAAGGAAGTGAATACTACTGGGAGCTAAGGGGCACCTCAGCCTGGGAATCCTCCCTAAGATGGGCAGGCTGTCCAGCACTGACCAGGGAAGAGCATCTTCCATTAAAAGGAAAAATCAGGCCCCTTAACAACACGACAGTGTTTAAACACACAGGCGCAGCTCAGGGGAAAGCAGCCTTTGGACCGGAAAACTAAAAGCCCAGCCCCAAGTGAAGCAGGTCGTGTGTTTCCCGCCAGGGTTTGAGTGTAGCCAGCGGCCTAGCCATCCTCAGAAGTACACACAGAGAATGTCCTAAGGCTGCATGACAGTGACCACAAACCGGGGGGCTTAACACAGCAGAAATGTGTCATCTCCCGGCTCTGGAGGCTGGAAGTCTGAAATCGAATTGTGGAGGACCACCTTCCCTCAGGGGCTCCAGGGGAGTCTCCTTCCCACCTCTTCTAGCTGTGGGACCCTGGGAGTGCCTGGGCTGTCCCTCCCCCGCTTCCTCCCCTCTGGGTGTCTTCTCCTTCACACGGAGTCCTCCTCTCTGTGTCTCTGTGTCCAGATTTCCCGTCTTATACAACACCAGTCATTGGATTAGGCTCCACCCCAGTCCAATACGAACTTGAACTTGATTACCTAAACAAAGAACCTATTTCTAAATCAGGTTGTGTTCACAGGGACAGAGGTTAGGGCGTCAGCATGGCCTCTGGGGAACACAGTTCACCCCCAGCACATACTGCGGAGGAAAGCTGCTCGTTTATCCTCGGGCGATATCCCCATGGGACCCTGATGCGGTCACGTGAAGAGGCCACCGATGACTGTGTCTCTTCTGTAACTGGTCCTCTTTGGCCTCCCTGTCACCACCCTGGGCTTTCTCTATCCTCAGACTTTGCCCGGGGTCTGAAGGAGCGTCTGGAGGGCTGACATGCCGACTCATCCTGTATTTACATCTAACTGTAGGTCCTCCCGGGTGTCGGGAGCCTGTGATCAGAGTTGCAGAGCCAGCCACATGAGAGGGTGTCTTTCTGAGTCCAGCGATTCTAAGTGTCCCTTACAAACACCCCAAGGCACCAGTGTTGTCTCAGGAGGTGATATTGGGAGTAGAGGGAATCGTGGTGGGAAGAAAAGGGTTGAGTTGCACCCCACAATCAAGATTTCCAGAGACCAGGCAATGTGCCACCCCTACTCTTCCACGTGCCCCTTGATCAAGCATCCCCTGATCTCCCTCTCCATCCTCTCCCCACGTGTGCTGACCACTGCAGGAGGGCAGCCGGCATCTGGACATGGTGCAAATTAGCCATATTCTAATCCCATGTTGTTTCAGTCATTCAATCTTCCATCTACTTCATCTAGCTTTTCAGTTGACAAGTGACTGATTTTTAATTTCGCTGTCATTTTTTGCTTGGTGTTTGGCATACACTTAGCTTTAGAAACCCAAGTTTAATCTGAAATATTTACTGAACTAAACATAGAACCTTCGCATCAAATAATGTATTTAACTGTGAAAGTTTGGACGGGATGCATGATCAGGAAAAAAGAAATCATTTTCTTAATAAAAGATATGGGGCTTCCCTGGTGGCGCAGTGGTTGAGAGCCCGCCTGCCGATGCCGGGGACGCGGGTTCGTGCCCCGGTCCGGGAGGATCCCGCATGCCGCGGAGCGGCTGGGCCCGTGAGCCATGGCCGCTGAGCCTGCGCGTCCGGAGCCTGCGCTCCGCGGCGGGAGAGGCCACGGCAGTGAGAGGCCCGCGTACCACACAAAAAAAAAAAAAAAAGATATGACTCAGTTTATTTTGAAAAGAAGTTTGCCATTTAGAATATATTTTAAATAGATTTTTATGAATTGGGCCATTCTTCAAAGTCTTTGTTGATATAATAAACTCTCCCAAAAGAAATCACAAATATACATCGAATGCATATGAACTTTGAAAATTGTAGTTGAGGAAGACTTAACCCTTTTTCTGATTGAGCTCATGTTTGCAGTTCCCTTTGTTTAAAATATGTCTAAGAATTCTACTTTTACTGCAAAAATAAATGATAAATTATTTATACATACCAATTATTTATTATCATTTATGCAAAGCTTGTCACATTATGCATGCATAAGGGGATTAAATCACCGTTAACCCACAATGCCTTTAGGGTCATTAGGGAACAGGCAAAAGGTGGCCTGTGGGTATTACTGTCGGCAAATATATGCTTTCGGAGCCAACACAATGCTTACGTACATTGCTGCTCTGATATATTTAATAGGAAGGGAAATATGGTATCAGAATTGTATCAACCAATAACACTTATCCACCTAATTATAAATTTGATTATCTCGGCACTAAACAAATAGCTCACCCAAGGAAATGCTGTGTGCCTTGTAATATAGATAGAAAATGCCCATCAATTTAAGCTTGAAACTAAAAGAAACAGAGGAGCTCAACTTAAAAAAAAAAGAAAAAAAGTGTGATTTTCCCAAGGCAATGCTTTTGTCATATAATGACATATTACAATCAAGAAGGAAAGATAAATCTGGAAAATACTGTGATATTATGACTTGTCATGGTGCTTCCTGATAGCATTCTGAATTTCAAGGCAAATTCAGTGAAGGTATTTTTTTTTCCAAAATACTAATGCATATAAATGAAATTATTAGCAGCATTCATTTTTAATGGGAAACCTAATAGAGGGCTTGCAAAACGATATAACTACCCTTTGATCCTGTGAAGCAGCATTTCCCAGTTCCTAGGGCAAAAATTATATCCGATATGATGATGGTAAAGAGCCACCCATCTTTGCTACTGACAGTTTGAAGATGTGAGATATGTTTAAAGTTCTGTTGGAAGTGTGTCCACGCATTTGCCGTGTCTGTTGGTGCAGTTGGGGTTTGGGTGAGGGCTTAGGAGGGCTGGCCCTAGAGCAGGGGTGACATTATAGGGGGAGCAGTAAACGACACCACCTGATTACGGAAGAAACTAACTTGCCGGCGGGGTGTTCTGGAGGGGTGAATAATTTGATTATTTTTCTTGATCAGAATTACCCCATCACTAAATGTGCATCTAGAGTTGTGCGATTAAAAAAAAAAAATATCGAAGTATAGTTGATTTACAGTGTTGTGTTAATTTCTGTTGTACAGCAAAGTGACTCAGTTATACACACACACACACACACGCACACACACACACACACACACACACACACACACATATATATATATATATATATATATATATATATATATACATACATTCTTTTTCGTACTCTTTCCCATGATGGTTTATCACAGGCTATTGAATATAGTTCCGTGTGCTACACAGTAGGACCTTGTTGTTTATCCGTTCGATATATAATACCATGCATCAGCTAATTCCAAACTCTCACTCCATCCCTCCCTCCCTCCCTCCCCCTTGGCCACCACAAGTCTGTTCTCTATGTCTGTGAGTCTGTTTCTACTTCATAGATAGGTTCATTTGTATCCTATTTTAGACTTCACATATAAGTGACATCCTATGGTATTTGTCTTTCTCTTTCTGACCCACCTCATTTAGTATGATCATCTCTAGGTCCATCCACGTTGCTGCAAATGTTAATTGCTTACTCTGGTCCCATTTAGAGTCATATTTGCTTATCTTGTCCACATTGGTATTACGCAACTCCCTTGATATTACACAACATTTCTAACCTTGAGAAATGTGCTGTTGTGTCAGCTCTAGAGATGGATAAAGCCAATGGCCATTCCAATTACGTCACAGCCCTGCTCAGTTTTCCAGCCATAAGAGTGGTATCCTTGCCCAGACGCATGTCAAAGAGCTCCACCCAGTCCAAGCCAAGACTAGGTCAGCCTTCTGCCACTTTTACACACTCCATTTAAAGGGACTCTACAGCTATGCCTGGTAGTTAATACCCCCCAGAAGCTCTTTCTCTCTGATTTATAATAAAACCATTATTTTGTTTTCAACTTAAGCTCTCTCCTCAGACAATAGCTTTTTAGATGTCACACACTCTTTATATTCATGGCAGATATATTCCAAGACCTTGGTGACTTCCTGAATTTTCAAATCTCACTATGGAATATAATTTCCCTCATAAAATGCAGTTAAGTGTAGCTGAAAAATTTAAATGGCTGTGTTAAGACCATCAATGAATCAACAGAGTACCAAAGGTATTTATGAAATGATTAACATAGATTCTTTCCTGAAAATAAACTACGTCACATCACAACACCACTGGAGTCATTTTAACCATATGTTTCTCTAAGTCAGAAAAATGGAGGCAGAGGTGGGCTTGCTTTGGGCACCACAGGGATGCTGTAGGGATGAAGGTGTGGGCCTTCATTCTATACCTGCAGTAGGATGTGTAAGCTTAGGTGCCACTGACAGGGCTGGTGCTGTGTGAGAAAACCAAATATGATGACAGAACCAGTGTTCTTCACTGAGCTGAGTGCTAGAATTGCCCCAGAGCTTAGAAACCTATGGATGCCTGGTACCCAGCCCCAGAGGTTCAATGTAATTTGTCTAGTGCAGAGTCCAGGCTTTGGGATGGCTTTTAACTCCCTACGTGAGTCTAATGTGCAGCCAGAGATGACAGCTGTACCCATGAAAGACAGTGGAGTGGTTGGTTTGCTTTACTTTGAAAATTGTAATAGGTTTAATGATAGATTTATCTCCTGTCAGCCTCTGTGCCATAAACACGTTACAAGTGATGAAGGCGTTGCTGTTCACAACAGCTGTTTACAATAGCATTGCTGGTTGTAAATCAGCAGAGATGCTCAGCTCCTCCCTGTAACGGGGAGCAAGCCTAGTTCCCGCCAAGGTGTGGACGCGCCAGACCCGACGCCAGGGTGACTTCCCCGCTCTCGCACTTGTGACAAGGTACCAGCATCTCTGGACCTCGTTTCGTTTCCTCTTTGGTAAAAGGAAGACAACATGGCAATGATTTCGGAGGGCTGCAGGGGTTCTTCTAATGACACAGGGTATGCTCTCCCCGACCCCTGAATCTACGTACCTATCCACCACCCATGTGGGCTGTTGGCAACCAGCCCCTTCCTGCCTCACTGCTCTAGTGTTCAGGACCAAGTGCACCGTCCACGTAGAGAAATGCCCGGCGACTCCCAACCCACAGCGCTGCCTGGACACACCTAGAAGCTCATAATACAGGTGGTTAGCTGGATACTGTCAGTCATGACATGCATTTGGACAGCAGGCAGGTCTTGGTGCCTGAGCGTCTGTCCGTGTGGCTGTAAACAGTTGGTATTTTTTGCCTTGAAATCCTCCTAAAAGCCAAATAGAACCTCTCCAAACATACACTCACAGGCACACATTCACATGTGCACACACATGTGGACACTACACACACACACACACACACACACACACACACAGAGTCTTCTGGCCACACTGACCTCCTCCACCTTTCAGGAGGCACGCCTTTTCTTGGCAAGTTCATCCTTGGCTTGAAGCCTCCATCTGGAAATCTAGGAATACGTTTCTACCCCCTGCCTCTCCCTGTCTGGCCCGTGGGACCCTGCACAGGACCTTCTGTCTGTGTTTGCTCCCAGACTGTCTAGGGCCCCGTCCTGGGGGTGGTACCCAGACCTCAGTCCTGGGCTCCCTCAGAACAGACAGAGAAGCAGAGGGAATGACGTGAACTTTTCAAACTCCTTCCCCTTGGAGCCAGCCGAGGGGGTGGTTAAAAAGCCGGATTCCGGGGGCTTCCCTGGTGGCGCAGTGGTTGAGAGTCTGCCTGCCGATGCAGGGGACACGGGTTCGTGCTCTGGTCCGGGAAGATCCCACATGCCACGGAGCGGCTGGGCCCGTGAGCCATGGCCACTGAGCCTGCGCGTCCAGAGCCTGTGCTCCGCAACGGGAGAGGCCACAACAGTGAGAGGCCCGCGTACGACAAAAAAAAAAAAAAAAAAAAAGCCGGATTCCAACCTGCCATCTAAGACTCCAGAGGTGGACCTGAGAGTCTGTGCCTTTCAACTGCCAGTGGAGGAGGGCATGTGTCCAGAAGACAGGGTGTTGGGGGTGCAGAAGGGGGGACCCGCTTCAGGAGATGTGCCCCCGCCTCCAGCAGTGGCATCTAGCTTGCACAGAGAGTGGACGGAGGGGCGTTCTACCCGGGGCTGGGGACAGACGTGAGACTGAGTTTGACATCTATTTTTACGTGGTGGGTGCAGTGACATGTCCTTTTGAATCCAAGCAAACGTGGTTTTAAGGAGTTTGGAAAATCCCATTGCACTTTAGGAAAAGCGTTTCCCTACAGATGGAGCCTAAGTGGGGGTCCCTCCAGATCCAGCCTTGCAGAGCTGCTCACCCTTAGAGCATCCCAACCCTTTGCGTCCTCGGGAGCATCTGTGGAAAGACACAATGGTGCAGGGAGGCCTCGCCACGGCTTGGAGGGGAGAGCAGGCGAGGGCCACGCAGTCAGCATCCCCTGGACGCCCGTGTCCCAGGCCGGAGGGCTGTGCGTGTGCTTGCGTGTATGTTGACACACGCGCGTGTGTGTCTGGGGGTGCAGAACACAAAACGGTTGCAAATACAAACAGGTCGTCGTCGTATGTAAAACACAATCCCTCGAGCATCCCCAACACATACGCAGACGCGCAAGCCCGGCATCTTCAAGTCATTTGAAAGGATAATTAGTGTGTGGTGTCTGCCTGAGACCCTCCGAGGGTTAGTGTCCATCCTGTTTGTCACTGTTTCCCTCCTAATCCCCTCTAATGAGGGTTTATGTTAACACGGATAAGCCCTCGCTGTGTGCGCTGCCCGGCCAGATGAGCTGACGGAGGACACGCTGCTCAAATGTCACCGCCCTTGGCTATCTGGCTACGACCAGACGTCAGAGGGCATTCGTGGGAAAGGGTCCTGTGGCACATTCTTCACTGGCACTGTGCAGGGAGGAAATCCCTCCCAGAGGGTTGCCACTCCCTCCGTCGTTCTTACTCTTTCTAGGATTCTATTTTCATTTACTTTCTGCAGCTGGTGGCTGTTAATGATGCTCTGCTTTGAAGGAAGACACCCCGGGCCGCCGCTGCTTTGGGTCTCGGGAAGCACAGCTTGCTTCCTTCCCAGGAAGACTTTGGTAACAGCTGCTCCGGATGGGGTGGAGCCAGGCTGCTCCTTGGGACACGAAGCCTCTGTAGGAGCTGAAACCAAGACTCAGCATTCCCCGGACTTGGCTGCAGAAGTCAGACATCATCTCATTTCAGAAGTGGTGCTAGCCTTCCTTTCCCCTCTGTGGTATTTAAGGAAAGTTTCAGGGACAGAAATGTGGGGGAAAGGCATCTCTCTGTTTAGACTGGCAGGAGGCCTTCTATAGGCTAATCCTTGTTACCATATTTATTTAGATCTAAGATAATAATGCAAAAGAAAACAAATCAGAAGATAATAATTATCACAATCGAATTTAAAAAGAACACTCACAATGTACTGTTGTTTACAAGTCCACGTACATGTGTGCTGATTATTTAGTCCATTCAGTAATTCTACGTTGTCCTTATTTTACATGGGTATCAGAGTCTGTGTGGGTTCCAGGTCACACTACACAAGAGGCACAGATCTGCAGCCTCACCCGCCCCCTTCTTTCCACCAGACTTGGCCACCAGGACGCCAGATGTTTCTGTGACATGAGCCTGAGGCTCCAACCACCCATTTTTAAATCTGGTTATTGTCAAGGGCGGAGAGGCAGAAGCAAGATACCAGGGTTCGCAGGGCTCACAAGTGGCCCCAGAATATGCTAGGTCTCTGTGGTCTCCCTGGGGAGCTGTGCGGGGTGGTGGGCAGCTGGATCAGGGAGATGCAGGGACGTGCATGCTCAGGCCTGGTGTCCTCCAGTGTCTGGGTACAGGCAGGCTCCCCTTGCAGGGCAGCGAGTGTGGCCATGGCTTGTCCACAGCAGTGCCCGGTGAGGTGGTGCCCACCTGCATCCCTGCCCTGCCGCCCCCAGGTTTCCTCCCATAACTCTGGCAGCCCAGAAAAGGGCTTCTCTGAGATTCTGGCCAAGAGCAGAGAGACAGGAGGAGGAAGAGCTCAGAGCCCGACGGCTCATGGGTTGGGGAGCAGAACGCAGCCTTGGGCTGATCTTGTGGGTGGTGTGGGGAGAGAGAAAGGGGGTGGGGACACAGAGAAGGGTGATCACACCGGCTTGAGGAACGCACCCTGCGCCCGCCTGAGAGCAGCTTGTTGATGAGTCTCTGTGGGAGGGTCTGGACGGATCTGCTTACAGGTGCACAGACAGAATATCCTCTCAACAGAACCCCAGGGGTTCTCACTTGAACTTCAGGTGATGGCCCGGGCAGGGGCAGGGGTGAGGATGGACATTCAGGGACCAGAGTGTAGTCATGGATGGGGACACTTGCAGCAGGACCCTCAGAGGAGCACCCAAGACAGCGCTTGGGGAGATGATAACCAGCTGTACCGTCTCCAGGTTTACGGATGACACATACTGTCATGTGTTATTAGGGTGACACGTATGCCAGGATATTGGAGTGTCTCGTTGCACAATATTTGAAGGACCTGTTTTAAAAGAAAATAATTTTGCCAATGGGGGAGAAGAGTTTTGAATGGATGATGGCTCAGTGCCACGAGGCAAGCAAAGTCTTGAAGAAAGACATTCATTTGGGTGAACGTTGGAACGTCAGGTGGTCACTGTCAGACAAAGAGCCCTGTTTGACTTGTAGGTGCCCCCACAGGACTGGGACCCAGGTGGGGCCACCTTCCTGTGTCAGGAGTAAGGGTCCAGCATGTTTGGACTTCTCCGGGTGACATGCGACATCCGCTTGGACCTGAGCAATGACAGGAAGAAGATACTGAAGCCCTAGGGTGCTGGCATCCAAGGATGTCCTCAGTAGGGTGTCAGGTACACAGGGTGAGGCGACACCACAAGTGGCAGACTTGACTTCTCATAAATTCTCCAGAACTCGTATTTCCACTGGAATTGTCTTCCCCTTAAAGCTGGTCACCTTGGAATAGACCGTGCACCTTCCGAGGAGAAAGTCATGACACATCCTTCTAGGGTCTCTGAGCGTTGCCTCAGAGACAGCGATCTGTTCCCCTGAATACTCGCAGTGGGGACATTTTTCCTTGGAGGATGTTTGATTTCTGGAGAGACAGATCCTTCTCCACCTCTTGAGATCACCTCCACTTTCCACAAGAGCCGGGTTGTTTTCTTCTCTTTGTCACCGAAACCCTACCCCCGACACTGGTGAGTCATGTGAGACACCCAGATCATCGTCTGGATTAATGAATGAATGAGCTCATCAATCTGAGTTTTGTTTGGGGTCAGAATGTGGCAGCACTGAATCTGGGGGCTATGTCTTAATTCAGTCACAACCAGGAGGTCACGGACCTCGAGGGGTGAAGGGACCTGTCCCAGACATGGTCGGGACCTCCCAGGCCCCTCGATGCTCCCCGGTGCACATACCTCACACACCTTACCCCAGGCACCTCTGCCTGTCCTGGGGGCTCCCTCTGACCTCGAACAGCCCCTACACCCAGGATAGGCTGCACTGCCCAGGGTAGAGCCCCCAGGAGCGACCCTGAACCCATGATGGACGGGACTTGGCCAGTGCGTTAGTCTCATGGGGGGGCTGTAACAAAGTGCCACAGACAGGGGGGCTTGAAACAACAGAAATTTATACTTGCACCGTTCTGGAGGCCAGAAGTCAGAAACTGGGGTGTCAGCCGGGCTGTGCCACCTCTAGACTCCTGGGGAGGACCGTTTCTTGCCTAGCTCTCGGCGTTGCTGGCAATCTTTGGCTTGTAGCTGCATCGCTACCAGCTCTGCCTCTGTCTTCCCAGGGCTTCTCCTGGGAAGAGTGCCTCTGGGTCTCCCTCCTGTCTCCTTATCAGAACACCAGTCACATGTACTTGGGACCCATCCTAACCTGGCATGAGCTCACCTTCACTAATTATATCTGCAAAAAGCCCTATTTGCAAATAAAGTCACATTTACAGGTTCCTGAGAGCAGGGCTTGAATCTGTCTTTTGGGGGACACAATTTAACCCACAACAATGGGACCCCATATCCCCACCCCTGGGTGGCTCTGGGATGTGACCTGCTGCAGCCTCCTAGCCTCACCTCCCACCCCTTCTAGGCTGGGGCTTTGGGGGTCACATCTCATTCATAAATCCTTGTCTCAGGGTCTGTGTGGAAACTCAAGCCATACAGGACATTCAGAAAAAACAGAAGGAAGACTCTGTTTGCACATCAGACATTGGTGAGGATGTGCAGGCTGCATCTCATAGCCTGCGGGGCTGCCCACCTCCAGACTGACTCTGGACCCCACTCCACCTGTAAAACTAAAGAGAAGGAAATACAGTTCAAGACCAAGGCCTGGTTTTCGTGCTCCTATCAGGACAGCTCACGTTTTAGGAGGGAAACATGAGAATGTAGGCACACTGCTTTCCCACAGGAATGACACCCTGTATCACTCAGGTACACGCCCCCGCCCAGGCTTGGAGGCCTACCTGGACTGCAGGTGGGGTTCAACCAGGAGACAGTGGATGAGCGTCTGGTGTGTGCACCTGGGATGGGGCTGTCTCACCGGTCGCGAACCACGTGAAGTGAGCCCTGGTTCATTGCGGTGGGATGGGCCAGGCTCTGTTCCCACTGGACTGAAGAAGAGGAGCGCATCCTTTGCTTCTCAGTTTTCATTTTCTTGGCAATGGATCATCTTCAAGAAACACAGTTGTAATGTGTCGTCATCCATCACACACTGTGTTGTGCTGTCCATCGGGGCAGTAGAGTCATGGCCCTGGTGTTTGTCATTTCCTTCCTGGACTCATCAGGACACAGGTGTGTGAGAGGAGATGGTGTCGGAGCATGCGGTCCAGCGACCCGCCCCGTGGCTGCCCCTCACTGGGCAGAAAGGGCCCTGTGGTCTCCAGCCTTCCCACCATCCATGCTCAGTAGCTCAGAGGTTTCCAAGACCAACTGGACAGCACAGGGTCACTTAGAATGGGAGCGACTGAAGCCTCCCTGCATCCTGATGAAGACCTTCAGGTTCAGGCTTATTTTAACCATAGGACATCCACGAGCAGGGCGGATCCCCTCTGGAGCCTGAGGAGGACATGCATGGCGCACTCACGTCTTCAGTGCTTTGGAAGGGTACCTTGTCTTAACTGCACACACCAGGTATAACCGAACACTATTAGGGGTGGAACATGTCCTGCACGCGTGCGCACTGAGGCCCAATCCCGGTACTTTCGGAGCCTGGCTTTATTTGGAAACAGGGTTTTTGCAGATGGAATCAAGTTTAAATGAGGTCATCAGGGACTCTCATCTACAGCTGGGGTCCTCATAAGAAGGGGAAATTTGGATGCAGACACACACAGAGGGATGCCACGTGAAGATAAATGCGGAAGGGGTGATGCTTCTGCATGCCCAGGGATGCTAAGGACGCCAGCAAACCACAGAAGCTGGAGGGGGGCCTGGACCAGACTCTCCATCACAGTCTCAGAAGGAAACAGCCTGCTGACGCCTTGATCTTGACCTTCCTGATCCAGACGGGGAGGCGATGCACTTATGCATCTAAGCCACCCCGTTTGGAGAACTTTTTACAACAGCCTCGACAAGTAATTCATACCGCCCACAAAGCAACAAAAGTGTCTCCTTTAGTGTGCCAGGAACTTCCAAACTGTATACAATGTTATAAGTGTTCTGCTTTGGGGCCAATTGGTGTGCAAAGTGTTGGAATATAATGTAAGTTAGGATAAAATCTCAATTCACATGGGGTTCACGTGCAGAGCAGACAAGGCTGGTAGTAAGTGTGGGGAAAAGTACTTCAAGTGAAGAATTCTCAGATTTAGCAAAAAAAACATAGGACTCAGTTAAATTTTAAATTCAGATAAACAATGAATAGCTCTGTACAAGCATGTCCCCTGCGATATTTGGTATGTGCTTAGACTAAGCAACCTTTCCTTGAGTATCTGACCTTCAAATCTGCATCCTATGTTTGTCTGGCTACTCATTGTGGGGCTTCCCTGAGGCCAGTTGTCTAAAGGGGGGGCAGTCACAGTAAGTGCACAATGACTTCTACAACGTTTAACAACTACACAGAATGCCCAGGTCTCCCCACATGGCTGAGCCCTGGGGTCCCGTGACTCCCACGTCTGACCTCGATGGGTTCCACGTGTGGATCCCATGCCCTGCGGGGCTGCCGCAGTGCTGGCTGTGGACACAGTTGGAGCTGGGAGTCCAGAGCATGTTGCAGGCAGATGGAGCCGCTCTCCTGGCGGGGAAGATAAATTACATCCCGGGCCCTCTCAGTCCAAACTTCTGCTGCTGCTGCAGCTGAGGGTCAGATTTATGACCTTCTGGGGCAAGCTTTCATGGTTATCTCTCCAACAGGGGTTGTAATCAGACCCTCTCACCCAGACCCCGAAGCTGGCAGGGGGCTGAGGGCCTTGCTGGGAGAGGCCAGACCATGTTGAAGTCTAGGAAGCCTGAGATGGCAAAATCTCCCAGAACATCTTTTGTGCCCAATTTCCTAAAAAAAAAAAAAAAAAAAAAAAAAAAAAATCAACCAGTCACTTTAAAAATACAGTAATAAAACTGCATTAAGCATGGCTATAACAGCTCTTGAGCTCTGGGATAGAAGTGGGCTGGGATTTCCTGCCCAGAGCCAGGGTCAGGCAGTGAGGACATGGTCTCTGTGCACTCACTGGACATGGTTCAACCCAGTTCATCTCAGATCAGGAGGCAGCGCACACCGCGTCCTGCATGGAGACACCAGCTGGCTCTTTCTGCAGACACAGTGATGCTTATTCCCGGGAAGGATGCAGGGCAGTGGCTGGCTCTGTGGACTCTAGACCACTTCCTGTGGCAAGCCTGTGGCCTGTCATGGAGAAGAACTAGCAGCCCCTGTCCGGGATCCTGGTCCTGCTGGGGTCCTGCTGAGAGCTAGCCCTGGAAGCTGCCGTGGTCCCCGTAGCTCAGACCCCAGGTGAGCCGAGGTGGGATGGGGATCAATGGACCCCGTCTTCTTCCTGCCACTATCATCATCAAGGCTGGCCTGGCCTGCCCTGGGCACCCGCTGCTCAGCTTTCTCTGGCCCTCCCAGATCTCCAGAACCTTCCTGCTGGAGCGCCCAGAGAGCCGTTCCTTTTGGACCTGAGTGCCTGATGCTCGAGGCAGCTCCACTCCTGTGCAGTCCTTGCTTGGGTCTGGCCCTGCAGGTAAGCCCTGCCTTCTACACCACGGCGCAGCCTCAGCCTTTCTGTGTCTCTTCTCTGGGTTCTTGGGAACCACCTGCTTCCAGGTCCGGGGTCATCTCTCTTACTCGCACCAGTAGTAACCTCCACACGTCACGGGCCTCACCCAGTTCAGGAAGGAAGACGCGTGTGCACACGTGACTGGAGGGACCCTTCCCCCAATGCGCTGCTTCTGCTCAGCGAGGGGGGCACAGGGGGACCCTACCAGCCTGTCTCGCCACCTTCCCTCCCCTGCTCCTGCTACTTTCCTGCCTGTTCCAGGTGGCCCTGGGTCAGTGCCATGTTCACTTTCTGGATGTTCTCATAGTGATGTGCCAAAACACAGGAGCAGTGGCCAAACAGCAATTATTTACAACCTGGTGCTCTAGTAAGTGGCCTTGGCAGAATTGATTTTTATTTAGCCAAAGATGGTTCATAATTCAGAACAAATATTCCATCGAGTTCAAGAATGCTGCATGTTAGGCACTCCAAGAACATGCGCTTTCCGCTCAGAGAAGTGAACGGTGAAATCCATAACTACCTGCTATCCACACTGAGATCGTTGTTAGATCATGCCTGAAACGTATGATCTCATTCCCAGTGTTGCCACAGCTTGGAGGGAGCTCGGAGTAGTCCTGCCCCAATCCTGCAGGCCTGAGCTCATCGCAGGCGACGGAGCTGTGTTAAACCAGATGAGCCTTCTGAGAAGCAGAAGCCATGTGGGTTAAATGTGCTGCAATCTGACTCGGGGGAAAAATGCTGCTGTAAACAAAAACAGGGAGGGGCAGGACCTCTGGAGGAGCCCTTTGACCCCAAATGAAGAGGGATGGAGAAGGGAAGTGGATGGTCACATCCCAGAGCCCTGAGAAAGAAGGTGAGAAAGGAAGAAAGAAAGAAAGAAAGAAAGAGAGAGAGAGAGAGAGAGGAAAGAGAGAAAGAGAGAGAAAGGAAGGAAGGAAGGAGGAAGAAAGAAAGAAAGAAAAGAAAGAAGAGAAAGGAAGGAAGGAAGGAAGGAAGAAAGAAAGAAAGAAAGAAAGAAAGAAAGAAGAAAGGGAGAAGAAAGAAAGAAAGGAAAAGAAAGAGAGAGAGAGAAAGAAAGAAAGAAAGAGAAAGGAAGCTTTCCTCTTTGTTTCCTGGTGCTCGAGGAGAGGGGTTTAAGAGTGCTGCTTAGAGGGTCGGCGGGAAGATGGCGGAAGAGTAAGACGTGGAGATCGCCTTCCTCCTCACGGATACACCAGAAATACATCTACACGTGGAACAACTCCTACAGAACACCTACTGAAGGCTGGCAGAAGACCTCAGAGCTCCCAAAAGGCAAGAAACTCCCCACGTACCTGGGTAGGGCAAAAGAAAAAAAAAAAACAGAGACAAAAGAATAAGGACGGCACCTGCACCAGTGGGAGGGAGCTGTGAAGGAGGAAAAGTTTCCACACACTAGGAAGCCCCTCCGCGGGCGGAGACTGCGGGAGGCAGAGGGGGGAGCTTTCGGGACCGCGGAGTAGTAGTGCACAGCGACGGGTGCGGAGGGCAAAGCGGGGAGATTCCTGCACAGACGATCGGTGCCGACCAGCACTCACCAACCGAGAGGCTTGTCTGCTCACCCGCCGGGGCGGGCGGGGCTGCGAGCTGAGGCTCGGGTTTTCGGTTTTGGACGGAGCTCAGGGAGAGGACTGGGGTTGGCGGCTTGAACATAGCCTGAAGGGGTTAGTGCACCACGACTAGCCGGGAGGGAGTTCGGGGAAAAGCCTGCACCGGCCGAAGAGGCAAGAGACTTTTTCTTTCCTCTTTGTTTCCTGGTGCGCGAGGAGAGGGGTTAAGAGCGCTGCTTAAAGGAACTCCAGAGACGGGGCGCGAGCCGCCACTAAAAGCGCGAACCCCAGCGACGGGCGCGAGACGCGGCTGAGGGCGCGAGAGCCCCCGAGACGGGCGCGAGCCGCGGCGGGAAGCGCGAGCCCCAGAGACGGGCGCGAGCTGCGGCTGAAAACCGCGGACGCCCAGAGGACGGGCGGGAGACGCTGGGGCTGCTGCTGCCGCCACCAGGGGGTGCTGTGTGCGAGCACTGGTCACGTCTCCGCGCCCCTCTTCCGCGGAGCGCCTGTGCAGGCCGCCACTGCCAGGTTCCCGGGGTCCAGGGACAACTTCCCGGGAGTGCGCACATCGGCGGGTCTCAGGCTGGTGCAGCGTCACGCCGGCCTCTGCCGCAGCGTCACGCCGCCTCCTGCCGCCGCAGGCCCGCCCCGCACGCAGTGCCCCTCCTTCCCCCATCCCCCAAACCCCCGGCCTGAGTGAGCCGGAGCTCCCGAATCAGCGGCTCCTTTAACCCCGTCCTGTCTGAGCAAAAAAACCGACGCCCTCCAGCGATCTGCGCGCAGGGGGCAGGGCCGGGTACAAAGCTGAGCTCCTGTGAGCTGTGAGAGCAGGGAGGAGAGGGGGAGGTCTCTCCCTGGCAGCCGCGGAGGCGCGGATTGAAACTCCACGATCAACTTGATGTGCCCTGCATTGTGGAATACCTGAATAGACAGGGAGTGATCCCAAAATTGAAGAGGGGGGAATTTAGGAGCGAGATCTGTGATTTTTTTCCCTTTTCCTCTTTTGTGAATGTGTGCGTGTATGCTTCTGTGTGAGATCTTGTCTGTATACTCTTGCTTCCACCATTTGTCCTAGGGCTCTATCCGTCCATGGTTTTTTTTTTTTTTTTTTTTTAATTTTTTTTTAATAATTAATTTTAATTGTAATAACTTTATTGAACTTTACCTTCGTTCTTTCTTTCTTTCTTTCCTTCCCTTCCTTCCTTCCTTTAGACAGCGAATCACCCCAGGTTGAGGGGGTGGTCTCTGGGAGCAGGATTTATGATTTTTCCCCCTTTGCCTCTCTTTGTGAACGTGTATGTGTATGCTTCTGTGTAAGATTTTCTCTGTATAGCTTTGCTATCCAACATTTGTCCTAGGGCTCTATCCGTCCATGGTTTTTTTAAAAAAAATTTTTTTTTTCTTAATAATTAATTTTAATTGTAATAACTTTATTGTACTTTACCTTCGTTCTTTCTTTCTTTCCTTCCTTCCTTCCCTCTTTTAGACAGCGAATTCACCCCAGGGTTGAGGAGGTGGTCTCTCGGGAGCAGGATTTATGATTTTTTCCCCCTTTGCCTCTCTTTTGTGAACACGTATGTGTATGCTTCTGTGTAAGATTTTCTCTGTATAGCTTTGTGTTCCAACATTTGTCCTAGGGTTCTTAGCTGTTCTTTTTTTTTTTCTTTCTTTCTAAATATTTTTTAGTACAATAACTATATTATACTTTATTTTATTTTTACTGTATCTTCTTTCTTTCTGTCTTTTTTCCTTCTTTCCCTCCTTCCTTCCTCCCTCCCTCCCTCCCTCCTTTCTTTCCTTCTTTGCTTCTTTCTTCCTTCCTTCCTTTCCTCCTTTCCTCCTTTCCTTCTTTCTTTCCTCAAACTTCTACTAATTCTCTCTACATTTTCTCCTTCTTTCCCTCCTTCCTTCCTTCCTTCTCCCCTCCCTCCCTTTCTTCTACTTTGCTTCTTTCTTCCTTCCTTCCTTTCCTCCTTCCTTCTTTCTTTCCTCATACTACTTCTCTCTACATTTCTCCTTCTTTCCCTCCTACCTTCCTTCCTTCCTCCCTCCCTCCCTCCTTTCTTTCCTTCTTTCCTTCCTTCCTCCCCCTTCTTTCCCTCCTTCCTTCCTTCCTTTCCTCCTTTCCTTCTCTCTTTCCTCAAACTTCTACTAATTCTCTCTACATTTTCTCCTTCTTTCCCTCCTTCTTTCCTTCCTTCCTCCCTCCCTCCCTCCCTCCTTCTTTTTTTTCCTACTTGCTTCTTTCTTCCTTCCTTCCTTTCCTTCCTTTCCCTCTTTCTTTCCTCATACTTCTACTAATTCTCTCTACATTTTCTCCTTCTTTCCCTCCTTCCTTCCTTCCTTCCTCCCTCAGTCCCTCCTTTCTTTCCTTCTTTGCTTCTTTATTCCTTCCTTCCTTTCCTCCTTTCCTTCTTTCTTTCCTCATACTTCTAATAATTCTCTCTACTTTTCCTCCCTTTTATTCTGAGCCGTGTGGATGAAAGGCTCTTGGTGCTCCAGCCCAGGAGGCAGGGCTCTGCCTCTGAGGTAGGAGAGCCAACTTCAGGACACTGATCAACAAGAGACCTCCCAGCTCCACATAATATTAAACGGTGGAAATCTCCCAGAGACCTCCATCTTAACACCAGCACCCAGCTTCACTCAACGACCAGCAAGCCACAGTGCTGGACAACCTATGCCAAACAACTAGCAAAACAGGAACACAACCCCACCCATTAGCAGAGAGGCTGCCTAAAATCATAACAAGGCCACAGACACCCCAAAACACACCACCAGACGTGAACCTGCCCACTAGAGAGACAAGATCCAGCCTCATCCAGCACAACACAGGCACTAGTCCCCTCCACCAGGAAGCCTACACAACCCGCTGAAACAACCTTAGCCATTGGAGACAGACATCAAAAACAACGGGAACTACGAACGTGCAGCCTGAAAAAGGAGACCCCAAACACAGTAAGATAAGCAAAATGAGAAGACAGAAAAACACACAGCAGATGAAGGAGCAAGATAAAAACCCACCAGACCTAACAAATGAAGAGGAAATAGGCAATCTACCTGAAAAAGAATTCAGAATAATGATAGTAAGGATGATCCGAAATCTTGGAAGTAGAATGGACAAAATGCAAGAAAACAGTTAACAAGGACCTACAAGAACTAAAGATGAAACAAGCAACGATGAACAACGCAATAAATGAAATTAAAAGTACTCTAGATAGGATCAATAGCAGAATAACTGAGGCAGAAGAACGGATAAGTGACCTGGAAGATAAAGTAGTGGAAATAACTACTGCAGAGCAGAATAAAGAAAAAAGAATGAAAAGAACTGAGGACAGTCTCAGAGAGCTCTGGGACAACATTAAACGCACCAACATTCGAATTATAGGGGTTCCAGAAGAAGAAGAAAAAAAGAAAGGGACTGAGAAAATATTTGAAGAGATTATAGTTGAAAACTTCCCTAATATGGGAAAGGAAATAGTTAATCAAGTCCAGGAAGCACAGAGAGTCCCATACAGGATAAATACAAGGAGAAATACGCCAAGACACATATTAATCAAACTATCAAAATTAAATACAAAGAAAGCATATTAAAAGCAGCAAGGGAAAAACAACAAATAACACACAAGGGAATCCCCATAAGGTTAACAGCTGATCTCTCAGCAGAAACCCTACAAGCCAGAAGGGAGTGGCAGGACATACTGAAAGTGATGAAGGAGAAAAACCTGCAACCAAGACTACTCTACCCAGCAAGGATCTCATTCAGATTTGATGGAGAAATTAAAACCTTTACAGACAAGCAAAAGCTGAGAGAGTTCAGCACCACCAAACCAGCTTTACAACAAATGCTAAAGGAACTTCTCTAGATAAGAAATGCAAAGAAGGAAACGACCTATAATAACGAACCCAAAACAATATAGAAAATGGAATAGGAACATACATATCGATAATTACCTTAATGTAAATGGACTAAATGCTCCCACCAAAAGACACAGATTGGCTGAATGGATACAAAAACAAGACCCTTATATATGCTGTCTACAAGAGACCCACCTCAGACCTAGAGACACATACAGACTGAAAGTAAGGGGATGGAAAAAGATATTCCATGCAAATGGAAACCAAAAGAAAGCTGGAGTAGCAATTCTCATATCAGACAAAATAGACTTTAAAATAAGGACTATTAAAAGGGATAAAGAAGGACACTACATAATGATCAAGGGATCGATCCAAGAAGAAGATATAACAATTGTAAATATTTATGCACCCAACATAGGAGCACCTCAATACGTAAGGCAAATACTAACAGCCATAAAAGGGGAAATTGACAGTAACACATTCATAGTAGGGGACTTTAACACCCCACTTTCACCCATGGACAGATCATCCAAAATGAAAATAAATAAGGAAACACAAGCTTTAAATGATACATTAACAAGATGGACTTAATTGATATTTATAGGACACTCCATCCAAAAACAACAGAATACACATTTTCTCAAGTGCTCATGGAACATTCTCCAGGATAGATCATATCTTGGGTCACAAATTCAAGCCTTGGTAAATTTAAGAATATTGAAATTGTATCAAGTATCTTTTCTGACCACAACGCCATGAGACTAGATATCAATTACAGGAAAAGATCTGTAAAATATACAAACACATGGAGGCTAAACAATACACTACTTAATAATGAAGTGATCACTGAAGAAATCAAAGAGGAAATAAAAAAATACCTAGAAACAAATGACAATGGAGACACAACGACCCAAAACCTATGGGATGCAGCAAAAGCAGTTCTAAGGGGGAAGTTTATAGCAATACAAGCCCACCTTAAGAAGCAGGAAACATCTCGAATAAACAACCTAACCTTGCACCTCAAGCAATTAGAGAAAGAAGAACAAAAAGCCCCAAAGCTAGCAGAAGGAAAGAAATCATAAAAATCAGATCAGAAATAAATGAAAAAGAAATGAAGGAAACGATAGCAAAGATCAATAAAACTAAAAGCTGGTTCTTTGAGAAGATAAACAAAATAGATAAACCACTAGCCAGGACTCATCAAGAAAAAAAAGGGAGAAGACTCAAATCAATAGAATTAGAAATGAGAAAGGAGAAAGTAACAACTGACACTGCAGAAATAAAAAAAAATCATGAGAGATTACTACAAGCAACTCTATGCCAATAAAATGGACAATCTGGAAGAAATGGACAAATTCTTAGAAATGCACAACCTGCCAAGACTGAATCAGGAAGGAAATAGAAAATATGAACAGACCAATCACAAGCACTGAAATTGAAACTGTGATTAAAAATCTTCCAACAAACAAAAGCCCAGGACCAGATGGCTTCACAGGTGAATTCTATCAAACGTTTAGAGAAGAGCTAACACCTATCCTTCTCGAACTCTTCCAAAATATAGCAGAGGGAGGAACACTCCCAAATTCCTTCTACGAAGCCACCATCACCTTGATACCAAAACCAGACAAGGATGTCACAAAGAAAGAAAACTACAGGCCAATATCACTGATGAACATAGATGCAAAAATCCTCAACAAAATACTAGCAAACAGAATCCAACAGCACATTAAAAGGATCATACACCATGATCAAGTGGGGTTTATTCCAGGAATGCAAGGATTCTTCAATATACGCAAATCTATCAATGTGATAAACCATATTAACAAATTGAAGGAGAAAAACCATATGATCATCTCAATAGATGCAGAGAAAGCTTTCGACAAAATTCAACACCCATTTATGATAAAAACCCTCCAGAAAGTAGGCATAGAGGGAACTTTTACCTCAACATAATAAAGGCCATATATGACAAGCCCACAGCAAACATCATCCTCAATGGTGAAAAACTGAAAGCATTTCCACTAAGATCAGGAACAAGACAAGGTTGCCCACTCTCACCACTCTTATTCAACATAGTTTTGGAAGTTTTAGCCACAGCAATCAGAGAGAAAAGGAAATAAAAGGAATCCACATCGGAAAAAGAAGAAGTAAAGCTGTCACTGTTTGCAGATGACATGATACTATACATAGAGAATCCTAAAGATGCTACCAGAAAACTACTAGAGCTAATCAATGAATTTGGTAAAGTAGCAGGATACAAAATTAATGCACAGAAATCTCTGGCATTCCTATATACTAATGATGAAAAATCTGAAAGTGAAATCAAGAAAACACTCCCATTTACCATTGCAACAAAAAGAATAAAATATCTAGGAATAAACCTACCTAAGGATACGAAAGACCTGTATGCAGAAAATTATAAGACACTGATGAAAGAAATTAAAGATGATACAAATAGATGGAGAGATATACCATGTTCTTGGATGGGAAGAATCAACATTGTGAAAATGACTCTACTACCCAAAGCAATCTACAGATTCAATGCAATCCCTATCAAACTACCACTGGCATTTTTCACAGAACTAGAACAAAAAATTTCGCAATTTGTATGGAAACACAAAAGACCCCGAATAGCCAAAGCAATCTTGAGAACGAAAAAAGGAGCTGGAGGAATCAGGCTCCTGACTTCAGACTATACTACAAAGCAACAGTAATCAAGACAGTATGGTACTGGCACAAAAACAGAAAGATAGATCAGTGGAACAGGATAGAAAGCCCAGAGATAAACCCATGCACATATGGACACCTTATCTTTGATAAAGGAGGCAGGAATGTACAGTGGAGAAAGGACAGCCTCTTCAATAAATGGTGCTGGGAAAACTGGACAGGTACATGTAAAAGTATGAGATTAGATCACTCCCTAACACCATACACAAAAATAAGCTCAAAATGGATTAAAGACCTAAATGTAAGGCCAGAAACTATCAAACTCTTAGAGGAAAACATAGGAAGAACACTCTATGACATAAATCACAGCAAGATCCTTTCTGACCCACCTCCTAGAGTAATGGAAATAAAAACAAAAATAAACAAATGGGACCTAATGAAACTTCAAAGCTTTTGCACAGCAAAGGAAACCATAACCAAGACCAAAAGACAACCCTCAGAATGGGAGAAAACATTTGCAAATGAAGCAACTGACAAAGGATTAATCTCCAAAATTTACAAGCAGCTCATGCAGCTCAATAACAAAAAAACAAACAACCCCATCCAAAAATGGGCAGAAGACCTAAACAGACATTTCTCCAAAGAAGATATACAGAATGCCAACAAACACATGAAAGAATGCTCAACATCATTAATCATTAGAGAAATGCAAATCAAAACTACAATGAGATATCATCTCACACCAGTCAGAATGGCCATCATCAAAAAATCTAGAAACAATAAATGCTGGAGAGGGTGTGGAGAAAAGGGGACACTCTTGCACTGCTGGTGGGAATGTGAATTGGTTCAGCCACTATGGAGAACAGTATGGAGGTTCCTTAAAAAACTACAAATAGAATTACCATATGACCCAGCAATCCCACTACTGGGCATATACCCTGAGAAAACCAAAATTCAAAAAGAGTCATGTACCAAAATGTTCATTGCAGCTCTATTTACAATAGCCCGGAGATGGAAAGAACCTAAGCGCCCATCATCGGACGAATGGATAAAGAAGATGTGGCACGTATACACAATGGAATATTACTCAGCCTTAAAAAGAAATGAAATTGAGATATTTGTAATGAGATGGATAGACCTAGAGTCTGTCATACAGAGTGAAGTAAGTCAGAAAGACAAAGACAAATACCGTATGCTAACACATATATATGGATTTAGGGGAAAAAATGTCATGAAGAACCTAGGGATAAGACAGGAATAGAGGCGCAGACCTACTGGAGAATGGGACTTGAGGATATGGGGAGGGGGAAGGGTGAGTTTTGACAGGGGGAGAGAGAGTCATGGACATATACACACTAACAAACGTATTAAGGTAGATAGCTAGGGGGAAGCAGCCGCAAGGCACAGGGATATAAGCTCGGGGCTTTGGGACAGCCTGGAGGGGTGGGAGGGGGAGAGTGGGAGGGAGGGAGACGCAAGAGGGAAGACACATGGGAGCACATGTATATGTATAGCTGATTCACTTTGTTATAAATCAGAAACTAACACACACCATTTTAAAGCAATTATACCCCAATAAAGATGTTAAAAAAAAAAAAAAAAGAAAAAAGAAAAGAGAGAAAGGAAGGAGGAAGGAAGAAAGAAAGAAAGAGAAAGAAAGGAAATAGAAGGAGAAAGAAAGAGAAAAGAAAGAAAGAAAGAAAGAGAAGAAGAAAAAAAGAAAGAGAAAAGAAAGAAAATCTACAAACAGTAAATGCTGGAGAGGGTGTGGAGAAAAGGGAATGCTCCTAACACCTGTTAGTGGGAATGTAACTTGATACAACCATAATGGAGAACAGTAAGGAATTTCCTTAAAAAACTAAAAATTAGAACTACCATATGAACCCAGCATCCACTCCTGGGCATATATCAGAAGAAAACTCTAATTCAAAAAGATACATGTTCCCCAATGTTCATCGCAGCTCTATTTACAATAGCCAGGAAGTGGAAGTAACCTAAATGTCCATCAACAGATGAATGGATAAAGAAGATGTGCACATATATACAATGGAACATTACTCAGCCATAAAAATAAACAATAATCGAGTATTTGTAGTGAGGTAGATGGATTTAGAGTCTGTCATACAGAGTGGAAGTAAGTCAGAAAGAGAAAAACAAATACCGTATGCTAACACATATATATGGAATCTAAAAAAAAAAAAAACGTTCTGAAGACCTAGGGGGCAGGACAGGACTTGAGGATATGGGGAGGGGGAAGTGGTAAGCTGGACGAAGTGAGAGAGTGGCATGGACATATATACACTACCAAAATGTAAAATAGATAGCTAGTGGGAAGCAGCCACATACACAAGAGGAGATCAGCTCAGTGCTTTGTGACCACCTAGAGGGGTGGGGTAGGGGAGGGGTGGGGACAGAGACACAAGATAGAGAGATATGTATATGTATAGCTGATTACACTTTAGTTATACAGCAGAAACTAACACACCATTGTAAAGCATTATACTTCAATAAAGATGTTATAAAATAAATAAATCAAAAGAATATTAAAAATAGGATAAGAAAAATGGCCATTTGCATCAACATGGATGAAAGTTAGGTATTATCATACTAAGTGAAAGAAATTCAGACGATGAAAGACAAATATCATGTGAGAGGACTCATATGTGGATTCTAAAATAATGATACAAATGAACTTATTTACAAAACAGAACAAACTCACAGACATGGAAAACAAACGTACTGTTACCAAAGGGCAAAGAGTGGGAGGGTTAAATTGGGGATTTGGGATTAACAGATATATAACTACTATGTATAAAATAGACAAACAACAAGGACCTACTGTATAGCACAGGAAACTCAGTATCTTGTATAACCTATAATGGAAAAGAATCTGAAAAAAGAGTAAATATGTATAAGTGAATCAACTTTGCTGTAAAGTTGAACATAAACACAACATTGTAAATCCAACTACACTTCCATTAGAAAAAAAGAAAGAAAGGGGGGAGAAGGAAGAAGGAAGGAAGGAGGGCGGAGGGAAGGAAGGAACAGAAGGGAAGGAAGGAAAGAAGGAAGGAAGAAGGAAGGAGGAAGGAAGGAAGGAAGGGAAAGGAGGAAGGAAGGAGGGAGGGAGGGAAGGAAGGAAGGAAGGAAGGAGGAGGGAAGGAGGGAGGGAGGGAGGGAACGGAAGGAAGGAAGGAAGGAAGTAGGAAGGAAGGAAAGGAAGGAAGGAAAAGAGGAAGGAAAGAAGGAAGGAAGGGGGAAGGAAGGAGGGATGGGAGCTGAGTCGGGGGAAGGTGTTTCAGAAAAGGAGAAGATTGAGGAACAGGAAAAGTAAAGATATAAAAGGCTGTGAATTTGATGGAAAATCTCCCATATATTAAAAGAGCCCAACCGTTCTTGATCTATCTTTTCTACAGACAACGAAGTCTCATTGATGGCGGCCTTGAGGGGTCGCAGGGTGTTTCTCAAGGCTCCCTCCGGCCGTATGGGTGCAGCCTTCCAGAGCCTTGGGCACACCCTTCTCAACCTCCTCTCTCCTTCTTATATTTCTCATAATTAAGGAGGGTCTGCAAAACATGGAGATACCAAACAAAGAGCAGTGTGCCCCCTCGGGGCAGAGCCTCCCCAGCCCCTGCGGTACGGGGACAGCCCCACAAGCACTTGACGAGTTCCCCAACAGGGAGCCACGGAGGCCGTCCTTCAAGCTGTGAGATTATCCTCCTGGGAGGATAAAATTGGGACCAATTTTCCTGTCAGCCTGGCTGACTTTCCCAGTGGGACAGGCTGAAGTCACATACTGATATAACGTCATAATTTCCACACCTTAAATAATTTAACGTGAAATCACATAAATAAAATGCTATAACTGAGCTATGATTCTTTATACATTTTCTAATAATTCTAGCCTTTTAAATTAGCATGGTAACACTTAGAATAACTGAAGAATTTAATTGCATGGAGCACTGCAATATTGTCTGCTGAGGCTGGGGCCACGATGAAGCTCTGATTAGCTTTAATTTAGTTGGTTTTCCTCAATTTAGTCTTCATATTAGATAATGCCAGCAGAAGGTAGAGACACATACAAATAAACCACGGAGCACAACGATTGTTCTTAAGTGCTTACATGCTTTGCTGAAAATCTCTAGGCATGCCATTCTTGAACTTCAAATGGAGGAGAATTAGTGACTTAAAAATATTAAGTGTTGCGTTCCTTTCTGCTGTGCCGTCAACAATTTTCCGTACACACTGATGTTTAAGTTCTTGATTGCTCTAGGGGAGAAGATGTCTCTTTTTTTTTCCCTCCTTCTCCCCTCTCTCCCTCCCCCTTTCTTTTTCTCTTTCCTTCCTTCTTTCTTTTTCTTCCTCCTTCCTTTCCTTCCTTTCTTTCCATCCATCCATAATTGTGTAAGAATGACTACATTCAAATATTCAAGTTCATTTTCTTTAGTGCAGAACTGTGCAGTTAATTTAGAAATAAAATGTGCTCTGCATACATTTCACAAATATAACAGAAGAAAGCATATGTTTGCATGAATTGTAATCAGTATAAGTATGGTTTTTAAGGCTACTTCAGAGCCCCATGAGAAATATACAGCACTGATGAGAACGAATAGTTTTCTATTAGAAAGTGAATATTTGAAATTTTTGATTTCCAAAACAGATACACTCGTGAGGCCAGCAGGTTTTCAATTTCTATGAGGATTTAAGTCAGAATTTCTTTAATGATCCAGTTTTTCCCAAGTTTTAAAAATCATAACAGCATATCCATTGCCTATTGCTGCATGAAAAATTACTAGAAATCTAGTGGCTTAAACAGCATGCTTTTAATACCTCACAGATGACATGGGTCAGGAGTCCGGGAGCAGCTGGCGGGTCCTCTGCAGGCTGTGACCAAGGTGGGCCAGGGCTGGTCTGGAGGCTGGACTGGGGAAGGGGGCTGTTAGCAAGCCAGCTCAGGTAGTTGGCAGAATCCATTTCTGCAGCATTCTAGACATGGGGGCCCCAACTTCTCTCTGGTTGTTGGGCAGAGGCTGCCTCAGCAACTAGATGTCACCCTCGGCTTCCTTGCCACTTCGGCTTCCCAAGTGGCGTCTTCAAAGCCTGTGAGGGGACGAGA
This sequence comes from Phocoena sinus, assembly GCF_008692025.1. Taxonomy (NCBI): domain Eukaryota; kingdom Metazoa; phylum Chordata; class Mammalia; order Artiodactyla; family Phocoenidae; genus Phocoena; species Phocoena sinus. Next base: position 171,876,616 of record NC_045765.1, on the reverse strand, counting down.
CCCCAGAGCAAGTCTGTGCACCAGCCCAAGAGTCTTCCAAGACATAATGTACAGCAGAAGCAGCATCCTGACACTCTCACCAGGTTGCTGGGCAGGTCAAGGGGAGGGGATTATACAAGGGCAGGACGCCAGAACTGAGCATCACTAGGGCCGCCTTTGAGCCTGTTCGCATGTATGTACAGAGCTCGGTGGGGCCTCCCTATTTAATATCAGTAAGACACATGAAGCCTTGTCTGTTTGTTTAAAGAAATCATAAATGTATTCCAAGTTCTGTTTTATTAAGTTTAATCATATTTTCTTTAATTTTTTTTTTTTTTTGCAGTACGTGGGCCTCTCACTGCCGTGGCCTCTCCCGTTGCGGAGCAACAGGCTCCAGACGCGCAGGCTCAGTGGCCATGGCTCACGGGCCCAGCCGCTCCGTGGCATGTGGGATCTTCCCGGACCGGGGCACGAACCCGCGTTCCCTGCATCAGCAGGCGGACTCTCAACCACTGCGCCACCAGGGAAGCTGTTATATTTTCAATGTTTAATGATTACTTTTGGAATTCAGAGTTCACATGTATTCGCAAAGGCACAAAAATGTATCTCTAGGGTCAGGCACTTTTTGTCCATCCAACACAGTATCTCTTATCAAGGCATATCTGCAGGCAAACAACACACAATGCATACACACACACATCCATAGATGTACAAACACTTTTGGAAGGAGTGGGGTTTATAGGACCATTTCTCCCTGCCCTTAATTTCGGAATTCCAGGGACTACCGTCTGTGCACTCCAGCAGAACCCAACTGCCCCGCATGGTATGTGAAGCATTGAGCTTTGCCAGGCTCCCAACTGTGGGTCCCTGCCTCTTTCTCTATGGCTCTGTGGTATGGGGGCTGCACATGGGCTCCACTGTTTCACAAACCCTTGTTTTCAGAGCAATGTCCATTAGATATTTTTCCAGCAAGTTGGGCAGTAGCTTCCACACCTGGGCAGAGACTTCCCCCCCTGCAGGGATGTCTTTGTGCCTTAGTAGGTGGAGATGTGGCACCCTGGGGCCAGCAGGTGCTCCGAAGTGGTAGAGCTGTGATGCACACCTAGTGACTTTCCCTAGCATTAACTTTGGTGCTAACAACTAGTGAGCTGGGATGCACACCCAGTCTGATGACTATTTCTAACAAGGAGAAGTTTGTAAGCTCTAGTCCAGTGAGGCCAATGGTTGGCTTGGCTGGATCCCAGACTTATTGTCTGTCCACTGTCCACTCTCCACTGATGGGCAATTGACAGCAAATACCAGGGCCGTAGAAGAACGTGTGGAGAGACTGGCCAAATCCAGCCCTCCTACTAGAAAAGACAGCTTAAAGTATGTGCCCATGATTGACTGTGCACAGTTGTCCTGAGTGACAAGTCATGCCTGGGGGCTCCTGGCATCAGAGGTCTGTCCACCCAGGTGGTCACTGCCCACTGTGTCCCACTGAGATGTGTCTGGGTCACGGAGCGTGGGGACCCTGGGTTCACCTCCCAGGTGGATGTGTCGGCTGTCACAGGGGAAAGACACCACATGGACAGAAGGAAAGGGAACAGGGGTTGGTGCAGAGGTTGATAATTGAGGAAGCTCCTGGCAGACCCTTTGCCTCCATGGCTCCTTGTTCATGGATTGTCAACCACAGGACCTGTAAACACTCAGCCTCTTCTAAGTAAAAATCTCCAGCTCAGGAGAGTCAGCTCCCACCTGCTCAAGGGCAGACAGTCACTGCTGTGATCTAAATATTGGTGTCTCCCCCAGCATGATGGTATTTGGAAGCGATGAGACCATGAGGGTGTGGCCCCCATGAGGGGATTCGTGCCTTGAGGACAGAGCCCCAGAGAGCCCCTTCCCGCTTCTGCCCTGTGAAGACACAGAGAAGACAGCCATCTATGAACCGGGAATTGGGTCCTTGCCTGGCATGGCATCTGCTGGTGGTCAGCAGCCAATGGGTTTCCTGCGGCCGCGGTAACACGTGACCCCAGTGACCTGGCTCAGAACAACAGGAGCGGGTCTGCTTACAGCCCTGGAGCCAGAGGCCAAAGGCGAGGTGTCTCAGGGCTGGGCTCCCTCCAGAGGCTTCGGGCAGGAGTCCACGGCCTCTTCCAGCCCCTGGCGGCTCCAGGGGCCCATTGTCCACCTCTGCCCCCTCCTCTTGGGTCCTCTCCGAGGGTCTCTTACAAGGACGTGTGTCACTGGGTTTATCTCATCTCAAGACCCCAAACTAAATCTCGTCTGCAAAGACCCTTTTCCCACACAAGGTCACACTCACAGGTCGGGGCTGGGTGTGGACACGCCTTTGCGGGCCACCTCCCAGCCCAGGTGGTGTGGAGGAGAGCAGACAGGTGGGGGCCTAGGCTTGGGGAGGGGATGCAAGAGGTCCCAGTGGAACATATTCCCCCCATGGGACCAGTGCTGCTGGGTGTCTCAGCCCTGCACTCGCCGCCTGGAACCCTGAGCCCCTCACCTGTCAGCTGACAAAATGATCCTCAGGTGCACGAGGTGCTGGAGGTGGAGCCCAACAGGCAGGTGCAAAAACCGCCACGTCCCATGTCCCTTCCCCGGATGAGTGAGGGAGGGGGCAAGCCCAGCGGATCACCGGGGTGCAGGCGACTCAGCCCTGGGGCTGGGGGCCTGAGACCCACAAGCCAGACCAATGGGCTCTGCCCCACATTGTCAGAAAGTCTGGAGGGTGTCCCCAGAGGCCCCACGTGCTCAGCTCCCTCCAGGAGAGGCCCCTGAGCTGCAGATGCTGCCCTTCGGGGAAGGCGGCACCACGGGCATCAGAGGAGACGGGAACCCCCGACCGCAGGGTCTCGCTCCCACGTGCGCACGGATCCGCGAACAGCCTCCGCGGCCCGTGACCTCTTAGAAAGGCTCAGCCCTTCTCTCTGTCATTAGTCACGTGGAAAAATACACACAGGCACACGCATGCATATACATAGAGCACGCAGACACACACACACAGCCACATACACGTGCACACAGGGGCACACACAGAAACTCCTGGGCCCCGCATGCACAAGTCCTGATTCAGTGGGTCTTGGTTGTGTATATATATATATATTCGTTTCCATTATAGGTTATTACAAAGTATCAGATAGAGTTCCCTGTGTTATATAGTAGGTCCTTGTTGTTTATCTGTTTTATACATAGTAGTGTATATATGTTAATCCCAAACTCCTAATTTATCCCTCCACCCCTTTTCCCCTGAATTTTTTTAATCTTATGAGAAATAGCCTATTTTTGCTCTTACACGTATAGTTTGGCTGGGATTTGAAAGTGTGACTCCCGTTAATGTGTAACGCCCCACTGAGCTCACTTGGAATCAGGTGGACGCTGCCTGCAGGAGATTTTGTGAACAGTGACTCTGCTATTCACATCTGATGTGACATTCAATGGTGGTGAAACAGCTTAAGTTTAAACTACATCTTTAACTCAGCAAAGCCTCAGCTCTGCATCAGACAGTATTTATGTACCAACTTGGACTTTTAGAACTGGCTAATTTTGTTAGCAATCCTTCAAAGTGTTTTCTGAATTAGTAAAAAAAAAAAAAAAATACATGTTTATTGGTTTGTATAACTGAAGACAGGTTAAGGAATTCCCTCAAGTTTGCCAAAAACAAAACAAAACTCGAACACTTCTCCATTAACACAGAGTCTGGAAAAAGTGTGATTTCTGGAAAGCCACCATGTGATAATTTAATAAACTTGGAGACTGTTTTTCAATTTTTATTGAGGTTCACTAATAACAGATGTGAAAAGCGACAGGCCCAACACCATTTTATGTCCATGTTAGGAAAATGAACTTGCAAATCTATCCCCGGAGCCACTGTTCCCACTTCTGATTTAAAGGTCAGTGAATTCTTCTCTGAAAATCCCATGTTTCAGGCTTGGCCAGAATAAGAGTATGGGCCTTTTCCTTTTTAAGAAAGAGAAAATTGGAGGTAATTTTATGCATTTGTCCCTCTTTTCCTTTGCTGATTCACAAGACTATACTGGGGTTTTATGCATTTCCATGTCATTGAGCACCAATGTTAGAGGGCCCTGCACACAGGGTGGAGGGAAGGTGGGTCTGAGTCTGACTCCAGGCTTTACACCCTGGCTTCTTTCTTATTGAGACAAACTTTGTATTAACTAGAACATACTTTCAGAAAAAGCACCCAAATTATCAGTGCCCAGCACAGTAAACTTTTGCGAGGAGGGAGCAAAGCAATCAAGAACATTCCATGCACCCAGAAGCCTTCATCAGACCCTCTGGTCATCAGAGCCCTCTCCCCACAAAAGGAGTCTGCATTCTGTCCCCAAAACCCAGTGCCACCTGCTGTTTACAGAGATGCTGTGTCTGCTTCCCTCCACGGCAATGGTGGAGCTGTAGCTTATTTGTTTTAGTTGCTGTGTACTGTTCCATCCTAAGAACACACTCGGATTCACTGAATCAGTGTGACTGTTTGGTAATTTCCGATTTGGGGTTCCTACAAAGAATGCTTCTACATACGTTCTTCTGTTTTTTGTGAACTTGTGTGACCATTTCCATCAGATTTCTACCCAGAGTGGAATTGCTGGATAAAGTCAGACACACTAGCTTTCATAGGTTCTCCCTGTTTCCAAGGTGGTTGGACCCAACCCCTGCTCCTCAGACAGGCAACCATGCCTATATTTCCATGGCAGAACTGATTCAGGCTTTAAATAGAGGAATGGGTATACTTTGAGTGTTTTTTGGATCAGAATGGCTTTATTTAGTAGTGGGCTTTAACAGTAGGAGCTCCAGGAACGAAGAAATAGTGGATAAGCTCACTGCGGGCAGCGGTAAGAAATTAGCTCTCAGGTCTGCCCAACATCTGTGATTAGGGGTTCAGAAGAAGGAAGAAAGAAACTTAAATTAGAGGAAAAATGTTAAATTTCCGAAGCAGGATTTGCTAACTTGCCCAGGAAGCTTGTCTAGCTTCTGGAAGATTCTGGCCCAGCCCAGTGAAGGAGAGCTGGGTCTCCCATCCCCGACCCCAGGCTCCAGTGTCCGAGAACCACAGCTGTAGGGACAGTGGTCAGGTTTGTCCATCTGTCATGGATTAGTCATGGAATAGCTGCCCAGTTCTCACCGTGTGCCACACCTCAGGGTCCCAGCATTAGTGATGGGGCTGGGGCTGCCCCCCAGGAGCTTAGAGTCTCAGGAAGGTGAGGGAATCAGCTCCCACTAGATGGCGGGGCCCATGCAGCATGGGGCTTACCCCTCTCCTTGGGACATCTAGTCTACCTCTGACTGCCTGCCGGGGAAGGAGGGAGCAGGATTGGAAATATACAATGTGTTCAAAGAATGGAAGAGCCTGCTGGGGAGAGGAAAACAAAGGAGGGGCTTGGAAGCTATTTCCAGCAGAAATTATTTATACTCATGCCCAGAAAGGAGAAAACAGTCCCAAATACCCTCAGTTTCCCCCCCCACTGGGCATGACTTGCACTCACAACATTTTCAGGTGAGCCCTCTGCTCCCTGTGTATTTCCTTCCAAAAGGTAGAGTGGATGGTCATTCAACCAGGCCCAGGGGAGAGATAGGAATGTCCTGGGGCAGTTCCAAGAGCACCGTCCCAGCATCATCATGGGCCGCGCTTTTGGCTCAAGCTCAGATTCAGCTCCATCCTTACTCTGACCCTCCAGCCCTCTGCACCTTGAGCTTAGGAGAGTCCTGGCCTCTGGGCAGCAGGTCTGAGATGTGAGGTGGCCCCAGCGTAGAGGCTGCAGAGACACACACAACGAACGCCATTCCCTGACTTTCTCCAGACACAGAGGTGAACCCCCTACCAGCCATATGGAACTTAGGGTGTAATAGAGGTGCAAACTAGAAGTTTCTGTGGGATACACTCTGCTTTGTGCTCACAGAGGTGGCATGTGACAGGATTCCCAGGGAGGAAAAAGCCACCTCAGAAGGTGGGATGGGTAAGGACCTTCCACTGATTGACAGGGCCTTAAAGGATACCAAGGCAGGAATTTCCACAGGCTTTAAATATGATACATGCCCACCGCAGAAAAGTACAGAAATTCCCTAAATCTCACCATGTAGAGATAGCCACTAAGCATTTTGGTAACCGTCTCCCAAAGACAGTCATCCCCTTTGGCCTGAATCAATGAAATCTTAACCAAAATCAATGAATTCAATTAAATTAGTACATTGTAACCTAAATCAATAAAAATTCATGCTTGAAAACTCTGGAGTTGCACAAGGGTATGTGAATTCAGGTTCAATGTCATCAGTGCTCTAAGAAGTCTGGTGTATCACCTTTATCTGCAAAAGGTGGCTTCATGGTATTCACACCATTTCAAAAAAGGATTTGACATTTTGGGTACAATATGAAAACAGCATGGTAGAGGAAAGACTCTTTGCTGGTGATTTTGGTAAAGGTATTCTGCAAGAAATTAAGCTTTTATCTCAATGAATATTTGTTAAATGAATTAAAATCTAATGACTATATTAGAGATAGTTAGAAGCAAATTGCAAAATGATTACAACTGCATAATTTTATGAATGTAACACACAAACATGGTAAATGTATATGTGCACAGACACACATGCACATGAACATGGGCTAATTTTATAAGGGAAGATTCTGGAATAAAGTACACTAGATGGGGGAGGAAAAAAAACAAAGATGGTGCTTTTCCTTTTAATCATAGGACCCTGAGAATGATTGCTACCTTCACAGGTCACCAAAGTTTAAAAAACAAATTCTCATCAAACTGTCAAAAATTAAATACAAAGAAAAAATATTAAAAGCAGCAAGGGAAAAGCAACAAATAACGTACAAGGGAATCCCCAAAAGGTTAATAGCTGATCTTTCAGCAGAAACTCTTCAAGCCAGAAGGGAGTGGCAGGACATATTTAAAGTGATGAAAGGGGAAAACCTACAATCAAGATTACTCTACCCAGCAAGGAACTCATTCAGATTCAATGGAGAAATTAAAACCTTTACAGACAAGCAAAAGCTAAGATAATTCAGCACCACCAAACCAGCTTTACAACAAATGCTAAAGGAAGTTTTCTGGGCAGGAAACACAAGACAAGCAAAAGACCTAAATTAACAAACCAAAAACATGGTAATAGGAAAATACATATCGATAATTACCTTAAATGTAAAAGGATTAAATGCTCCAACCAAAAGACACAGACTGACTGAATGGATACAAAAATAAGACCCATATATATGCTGTCTACAAGAGACCCACTTCAGACCTAGGGACACACACAGACTGAAAGCAAGGGGATGGAAAGAGATATTCCATAAAAATAGAAATCAAAAGAAAGCTGGAGTAGCAATTCTCATATCAGACAAAATAGATTTTAAAATAAAGACTATTATAAGAGACAAAGGACACTACATAATGATCAAGGGATCACTCCAAGAAGAAGATATAACAATTGTAAATATTTATGTACCCAACATAGGAGCACATAAATATATAAGGCAAATGCTAACAGCCATAAAAGGGGAAATCAATAGTAACACAATAATAGTAGGGGACTTTAATACCTCACTTTCACCAATGGACAGATCATCCAAAATGAAAATAAATAAGGAAATACAAGCTTTAGATGACACATTAAACAAAATGGACTTAATTGATATTTATAGGACATTCCATCCAAAAACAACTAAATACACTTTCTTCTCAAGTGCTCATGGAACATTCTCCAGGATAGAGCATATCTTGGGTCATAAATCAAGTCTTGGTAAATTTAAGAAAATTGAAATTGTATCAAGTATCTTTTCTGACCACAAAGCTATGATACTAGATATCAATTACAGGAAAAGATCTGTAAAAAATACAAACACATGGAGGCTAAACAATACACTACTTAATAACAAAGTGATCACTGGAAATCAAAGAGGAAATTAAAAAAAAATACCTAGAAACAAATGACAATGGAGACATGACGACCCCAAACCTATGGGATGCAGCAAAAACAGTTCTAAGAGGGAAGTTTATAGCAATACAATCCTATCTCAATAAACAAGGAAAATCTCAAATAAACAACCTAAACTTACACTTAAAGCAATTAGAGAAAGAAGAAAAAAAAAAAAAAAACCCAAAAGTTAGCAGAAGGAAAGAATCATAAAGATCAGATCAGAAATAAATGAAAAAGAAATGAAGGAAATGATAGCAAAGATCAATAAAAATAGTAGCTGGTTCTTTGAGAAGATAAACAAAATTGATAAACCATTAGCCAGACTCATCAAGAAAGAAAGGGAGAAGATTCAAATAAATAGAATTAAAAATGAAAAAGGATAAGTAACAACTGACACTGCAGAAATACAAAGGATCATGAGAGAGTATTACAAGCAACTCTATGCCAGTAAAATGGACAACCTGGAAGTAATGGACAAATTCTTAGAAAGCACAACCTTCTGAGGCTGAACAAGGAAGAAATAGAAAACATAAATAGCCTAATCACAAGCCCTGAAATTGAAACTGTGATTAAAAATCTTCCAATAAGCAAAAGCCCAGGATCAGATGGCTTCACAGGTGAATTCTATCAAATATTTAGAGAAGAGCTAACACCTATCCTTCTCAAACTCTTCCAAAATATAGCATAGGAAGGAACACTCCCAAACCCATTCCATGAGGCCACCATCACCCTGATACCAAAACCAGACAAGGATGTCACAAAGAAAGAAAACTACAGGCCAATATCACTGATGAACATAGATGCAAAAATCCTCAACAAAATACTAGCAAACAGAATCCAACAACATATTAAAAGGATCATACACCATGATCAAGTGGGGTTTATCTCAGGAATGCAAGGATTCCTCAGTATACGCAAATCAATCAATGTGATACACCATATTAACAAACTGAAGGAGAAAAACCATAGGATCATCTCAATAGATGCAGAAAAAGCTTTTGACAAAATCCAACACCGAGTTATGATAAAAACCCTGCAGAAAGTAGACATAGAGGGAACTTACCTCAACATAATGAAGGCCATATATGACAAACCCACATCCAACGTAGTTCTCAATGGTGAAAAACTGAAACCATTTCCTCTAAGATCAGGAACAAGAGAAGGATGTCCACTCTCACCACTATTATTCAACATAGTTTTGGAAGTTTTAGCCACAGCAATCAGAGGAGAAAAAGAAATAAAAGGAATCCAAATCGGAAAAGAAGAAGTAAAGCTGTCACCGTTTGTAGGTGACACAATACTATACATAGAGAATCCTAAACTACTAGAGCTAATCAATGAATTTGGTAAAGTAGCAGGATGCAAAATTAATGCACAGAAACCTCTTGCATTCCTATACACTAATGATGAAAAATCTGAAAGTGAAATTAAGGAAACACTCCCATTTACCATTGCAACAAAAGGAATAAAATACCTAGGAATAAAGCTACCTACGGAGACAAAAGACCTCTATGCAGAAAACTATAAGACACTGTTGAAAGAAATTAAAGATGATACAAACAGATGGAGAGATATACCATGTTCTTAGGTTGGAAGAATCAACATTGTGAAAATGACTCTACTACCCAAAGCAATCTACAGTTTCAATGCAATCCCTATCAAACTACCAATGGCATTTTTCATAGAACTAGAACAAAAAATTTCACAAATTATATGGAAACACAAAAGACCCCAAATAGCTAAAGCAATCTTGAGAAAGAAAAACAGAGCTGGAGGAATCAGGCTCCCTGACTTCAGACTATACTACAAAGATAGAGTAATCAAGAAAGGACGGTACTGGCACAGAAACAGAAATATAGATCAATGGAACAGGATAGAAAGAGATAAACCCACACACATATGGTCACCTTATCTTTGATAAAAGAGGCAAGAGTATACAATGGAGAAAAGACAGCCTCTTCAATAAGTGGTGTTAGGAAAACTGGACAGCTGCACGTAAAAGAATGAAATTAGAACACTCTCTGACACCATACACAAAAATAAACTCAAAATGGATTAAAGACCTAAATATAAGGCCAGATACTATAAAACTCTTAGAGGGAAACATAGGCAGAACACTATGACATAAATCACAGAGAGATCCTTTTTGATCCACATCCTAGAGAAATAGAAGTGAAAACAACAATAAACAAATGGGACCTAATGAAATTTATAAGCTTTTGCATAGCAAAGAAAACCATAAACAAGACCAAAAGACAACCCTCAGAATGGGAGAAAATATTTGCAAGCGAAGGAACTGACAAAGGATTAATCTCCAAAATATACAAGCAGCTCATGCAGCTCAATATCAAAAAAACAAACAACCCAATCCAAAAATGGGCAGAAGACCTAAATAGATATTTCTCCAAAGAAGACATACAGATGGCCAACAAACACATGAAAGGATGCTCAACATAACAAATCATTAGAGAAACGCAAATCAAAACTACAATGAGATATCATCTCACACCAGTCAGAATGGCCATCATCAAAAAATCTAGAAACAATAAATGCTGGAGAGGGTGTGGAGAAAAGGGGACACTCTTACACTGTTAGTGGGAATGTAAATTAATACATCCACTAAGGAGAACAGTATGGAGGTTCCTTAAAAAACTAAAAATAGAACTAGCATATGACCCAGCAATCCCACTACTGGGCATATACCCTGAGTAAACCATAATTCAAAAAGAGTCACGGGGGCTTCCCTGGTGGTGCAGTGGTTGAGAGTCTGCCTGCTGATGCAGGAGACACGGGTTCATGCCCTGGTCCGGGAGCATCCCACATGCCGTGGAGCGGCTGGGCCCGTGAGCCATGGCCGCTGAGCCTGCGCGTCCGGAGCCTGTGCTCCACAACGGGAGAGGCCACAGCAGTGAAAGGCCTGCGTACCGCAAAAAAAAAAAAAAAGGAGTCATGTACCACAATGTTCATTGCAGCACTATTTACAATAGCCAGGACATGGAAGCAACCTAAATGTGTATCGACAGATGAATGGATAAAGAAGATGTGGCAATATATACAATGGAATGTTACTCAGACATAAAAAGGAATAAAATTGAGTTATTTGTAGTGAGGTAGATGGACCTGGAGTCTGTCATACAGAATGAAGTAAGTCAGAAAGAGAAAAACAAATACCGTATGCTAACACATATATATGAAAAAAAAAAACAAACTGTTCTGAAGAACCTAGGGGCAGGACAGGAATAAATACACAGATGTAGAAAATGGACTTGAGGACATGGGGAGGGGGAAGGGTAAGCTGGGACAAAGTTAGAGAGTGGCATGGACATATATACACTACCAAATGTAAAACAGATAGCTAGTGGGAAGCAGCTGCATAGCACAGGGAGATCTGCTTGGTGCTTTTTGACCACCTAGAGGGGTGGGAGGGAGACACAAGAGGGAGGGTATATGGGGATATATGTATACATATAGCTGATTCACTTTGTTATACAGCAGGAACTAACACACCATTGTAAAGCAATTATATTCCAATAAAATGTTAAAAGGAAAATATTAAAAAGAAAAGTTTAAACCCAAAGAAACATAAATTCTCCAGTTTACTTTTGGTTGTAGTTTTAAATTTTTAAATGGTTTCACAAAAATGTGAAAAGTGAATAGATCCCTTTAGAGAAGCTCTCTTGGCAGTCAGCTCTGACTCACGTTGTTTTATATATTTTAGAAAAGGATAAATATATAAAAATCAAGAGCTTGCACTGTCCTGACTGTCTAAGCTATTTCATGAAGTGGTTTTACTTCTCAGTGATAGCCTGCATGTAAGGATGTTTTGTTTAGGCAGAATTCAGCCAGAACAGTTAACAAAAGTAGCATCACTCTTGCTGGAATTAAGGAGAATCCATGCTTTCTAAGGGCACAGGCCTCCATATTCATGCCCAGTGCTGCTTTTAATACTGTGCTCACATGACTTTCCCCCTTGTCCTGAAGTAGCTACTAGGGCTGCTTCTCGCTCTTAGCTGTATCTCTACAAGTTGAAAAAACAGATCGGCTCATAAAGGGAAGGTGTGGACTCCACGTGCCGGGAAGCCAGCAGACTCAGATGCCTCCGTCCCCGCTTGACAATCACAAAGGGGCCTCGACGGAGAAGGCTCGTTTCTGTCAAAGTCTGTGGGAGTCTCAGCAAACTTGGGGGCACAGCGTCTGCGTCACTATCACACCACCACCCTTGGTTCCTGCTCTATTTTTTTTTTGCGTCCTCCTAGTATTTATTTCTTAAACAATCACGTCTGCAACGGACTCCAATTTCTCAACCACTGATGACATCTCCTTCCATATTCAGAACAGGCATGGAATATTAATCCCAGAAAATGTCAGAAATGCGGGAACAGCTCTCTTTTCAACGATTCTTCTCAACGTCACTCTGCTTGTTGCGTTGTGCTGGGAAAGACAGAAGATACAGTTTATGATGAGGGCACACCTCTTAAGAATAGAGAAAATACCCCAGAAATACTAAACACATTGGCCAAATTATTATATATTTTCTTCCTTTTTAAGGAAAGTAAGCACATTTTTAATGTATTTTGTATTATAAATTTATATTATATAACATTTGTACATTGTGTTAAATATAACAAGATACATGTTATGTTGTTACACATTGCAAATAATATATTTAAAATGATAAAATATCAATATTTTATATAACAATGTGACAATAAAAATGATTTAATACAAAAAAATAATCGTGTGCTCCATCATTTACAGAAGAATCAAGTTTATTGTAGCATCTTTCTTGGTTTCTCTTCAAAATGTGTGTAATGCCCACTCAGAGAGAGAACCATAAATGCAATGGACATTTCTGGAGGGTAAGGGGCATTCTAGAAGAGAAGCTATGAGTTCAACTCATACAATTTTATTTGAGTTTGGGTGGAAATTGTTTAAGGCAATATACACCACCACTCACATCTGAACTCAAATTGGCCTCTTCGTCTATTGAAAGAGTCTAAACAAAAAATCCTCATTCTCCGGGTAAGAGTTCTACAAGGTAGATCTGAAAAGGAACTCCTTCCTCATCACATTCCAAGCCTTGGCGTTTCATCTGTGCCCAAGCCTGCGTGAGCAGTTAGATCTCAGCGGTAGGAGGAAGGCTGGTGAGATGACTGGCCGAGGTATTCACGGTCAGAGACAGCAAGAGCTGGACGCCTGCCCCAGCCCCAGGCCCAGAGTCTGCAGGACAATCCTCCGCTCCTGAGGTTGGACCCGGTCAGAGCTCCCAGCCTCCATCTGCGATAACTCTCTGGCCCAAATGACGAAAGATACGCCTGGCAAAACAGGCAAAATCCCGCCACACTGACATGCTGGTCCTTACATCCCTGATGATCTCAAACCACAGCCTCACTGTCAACAACACCGACATCACTAAGGCCTAATTTAGCAATCTCAGTCCACAGTCTTGAGATCGCTTCAGCTGAAAAATAAAAAAAAAGCTTCTCCCCTAATCCTGGCCCATATGCAGCTTGTCATGAATCAGGCACTTTCTGCTCCAGGAGCAATCAAGGGACACAGCTGTGTTTCTTCTCTTACGTTCCTCCTGCATAATGACAGTTGCCAGTTAAGGAAAGCCGCTTTAATAAATTAGGGAAATGCCAAGGAAGCTTCAAACCATGAAGAATCTGATGGGTTCTTAAGAGTGATTTCTTCCAAGTGTAAAAGAGGCGCGGACACCTGCGAGGCTGCAGTCCAGCTGCAAGGGCACCTGCTTCCTGCGGAATCGTGCGTGCCCGTCAGAGTGAGGCCACATCCTGGGCAGCTTTTAGGTGCTAAGACAAGACGGAGAATTGATGTGAGCTCTGGCCCCGGAATGGCGTGTTTTAGTAAGTAAATGAACTATCCACGTAACATTAAGAAGAAGTCTGGAATAAAAACACGGTCATTGGAAACGCCATGAGTGGGTTTAAACCAGTCATCAGTGGGTTAGAACAGCAGCTGGGTGAATTTCGGGTGCTTTCACAGCCGTCCAGTCCACATCTGGGAAGCGGCCATGGGCTGCCAAGGCTAATTGGTTTGCTCATTTTCATAAGCACACTTTTTCTCACACGATAAAGCTAAGTCACCCATTAATTTTTTCATTCATTTCACAAACATTTAGCAATAACCTGAGTGAAAGGAAAGGTTCCCGCAGCAATGGTCAGGACTGGAGTGGTGCAAAGGGATGTTTAAGGTATCAGAGCTGAAGGAATTTGAAATTTATAATTAAAAAAGAAAGCGAGAAATCAAGAATATACACGTTACAAATGTCTCTCCTGCCAGACTTGTGTTTTTTCCTCTCTAGGCAGGAACTTTCATGTGTTTTCTTCACTGTTGTATCCTGGGGCCCAGAGCAGTGCCAGGTACCCAGGAGGTACTCCGCAAATGTTTGTTACATAAGCGAATGGACAGACACTTGTGTTTGAAATCTACAAAGACTAGAGGGTATCTAGGAGGTGAAAATACCAACCCACGATATTAGGTGTACAGTAAAATGACCTGATTTTTCCAAAGCCCAACTTGCTCTCTCTCTCTCTCTCTCTCTCTCTCTCTCTCCTTTCTTCAAGGGGGCAGAAAATTGAAGTCCATCAATCAAGGTCACTTCCAGTGATTTTCTGAGTTCATCTTCCCTCACCTCTTAGCTGTACCAAGAGTCCTCTGAGAGTGGATCAAGTTTCCGAGCATAAGGAGATTGTGTACTTTTCCGGGTAGGGGCGGTCCTGCTCTGGACGCTCACCTGTCCTCCACGACCTGTGGCCTCAGGTGAATGGCTGGGAGCCTCCTCGTCTGAACCTCCAGGGCACCTGGGAAATGTCGCTTGGCTGCCCCCCCACCCCGACTCCCAGACTCACCCATCACCTTCTGCCCAGGTGAGTGAGATAGTCATCGCAGGCACAGAGGGGACTCTGGGGGACTGGCAGGAAACGGGGGACACAAACACTTCTTCATTTGCCATCACAGCCCTCCTTCCTGAGGATCTTGGCCCAGGTCACAGAACATGGGCCCCTTCCCCAGGAGACCCATCAGGAAACTTCTAGAGGCTCCTCGGATTCTGTCTTCCAAACCCCCAGGACTTTTACCCTGTCCTCGGGCAGGACCCTTAGGCTCTTCTTTTCTTCCCAATTTACGTTTGTTCCTGGTTTCATTTTCCTTTTAAGGAAAAACCCTTTCTTTTAAAACTCAAGTCTCTTTGTGGTGTGTACTTGATTGTGGGTGGCATTTTCTTAAACAGACCTGCAGCCTCCCTGCTGTTGCCCTGAAGCCGTGGGCAGGTCTGTCTTCTCTGGCTGCTCTTTGGGCAGGGGCAGTGCTTGGTGATGGGGGGGGCGATGTTGGCCCCCAGCGTCGCCCGCCCGAGGCCAGCACACCGGGGGGCTGCGGGCTCTCAAAGGCCCAGCACCACGAGGGTGGCCAGTCACCACGAGGACTGCCCCTGGGTTTACCTAAACTCACTTAAAAAAATTCCCTTCCGCTAAGAGATGCTCCATCTGAGGTCAGCTATGTGTATATTTTATTTTTTTTATTTTGAAGCAAATTTCAGCTCACAGAAAACTGTAAATATAATGCAGAGAAACTTTTACCTAGTTTCCCTTCGTGTTTTTTTCAGAAATAACTTATACAATTTAAAAAAATTACGTACTTTTAAAACTTTTTATGTGTTTGAAGCAGGAGAATCAGCCATCACCACTCAGCGTGCCCCTGCCCCAGCCGAGCACCCTGTTTATGTTCTCCTAAGAGGCTTTCTGATAGCGCCTGGCTTTACAGGTTCTTATCCATCAATAAGTCACTCTGGAGTGTGTGTGTGGGGGGTGTGCATGTGTGTGTACGTGTGGGTGTGTGGTGTGTGCGTGTGTGTGTGCATGCATCTGGGGTGTGCAGGTGAGTGGCGTGTGGTGCACATGCGTGGTGTGTTTCCACCTGCCCCGCTACGGTCCACGCTCACGCAGTCCCAGGCACCTGCTGGAGTGCCCTGACTCTCCCAGTGGGGTCTGGTCAGGGGCACCAGGCCTCCTCGGTACACAAACCCTTTCTGGCATTCATATGGACGTGCGAAGGGGTTTGGGTCCATGGTCTCCTGCGAGCCGGTGGGTGTGGAAGAGAGCTCAGGGCTTGCACATCTTGTTTTGGAAAGAAGAGGACCCCTCACTTTAGCCGTGTGCAGACACGTGGGCCGTGCCCAATCACCGCTCAGCTTATACTTCTTAAATCTCAGAGTCTTTAAGCGAGTGCCTAGGAAACCGGACATTTGTGGGATTTGGGTCAAAACAGCCATCTGGGAGATCAGACCCGGCCCTGATAGGTACCACACGGCGGCTGTGCCCTCAGGTTTCCCCCCTCCACAGGCCTCTCCCATCACAGCCGGATCTGAATCCAGTTCCAGGGTGTTGTTCCCACCCTGTGGAAGGGCAACACGCAGGGACCTTGCCGGGGGCTCTGGGCTCTCAGGACGGGCCACGTGGGTATGTCTTGCTTTGGCCTTGAACAGAGCTTCTGAGGCATCTGCAGAGGCATTAAGTTTATTTGTTGACTTTTTTCTCTTCAACTGTGATGACTTTGAACTCCTTCCAACATAGAAGAGCTGGAACAAAATCTAAGAGCGATAGTTGAGACCTTGCCCTAAGCAGTATCTTAGTGAAAAAGAAATCACGACAATTCCATCGGCCTGTGGTTTCCACGTGGTGAAGTTCCAGGTGTGGTCTGTGTGGTGCTGATGCAGAGGAAAAGGCACCAAGGGGACTAAAGTTCCACCAGAGAGCAGCGCACGGAAGCACAAACGCCCTTGACTCATTGCTCCTGTGCGTTAACTGGCGTGATGTCCAGTAAGCGGGAAAACCCAGAGATGCTGGTGGTGAGGACCCCGCACCCTCTCCACCTCACAGTGACTCAGACCCGCTGCCGGCGTGACCTCTGCCAGGAGGAAAAAGCGCTGATTCCTGCAGAGCCGGCAAATGGGGAGAAGGTGAAACCTCCTCTCCGCCAGTGACGGTGGGATTGCCTGGCCGTGTAATGAAGTTAATGTTTTGTGGAATTTACAGCCTGGTATTAACAGTTTCTTTGCCAGACACCCTCCTCCGACTTCTTCGTTTTCCACCAGGTTTTTTTTTTAACCACAAAAGAAACAGGACAATGTGTGAAGGCTCATTAATTCTCTTTGCTTTTGATTTCCTCCTTCTCTTTTTTGCTCACCTCGTCCTGGAGGTTAAACAAGAGGCATGTCATCAGCCTTTCCAGAAGCTCTGGTTCACGGGAGGGTGAAATGGAGAGCCTCAGAGCTGTTGGCCCTTCTCGCCCCCGGCCTTCAGTGTCCGCCGTCTTATTGCCTCGTCAATCAGCAATTACACAGGCAGGAACAATGGACCTACTGCTTTCATGACCTGGCCTCAAATTTGCCTTGATTTGCCAATGTGTGTCATAGCAACACTCCCTTTGCGGGTCGGGGGAGCCTAATTACAGGATGAAGATGGATGGGGGCCTGAGAAAGGCTCACCTTGGGGACTGTACGCCGGCCCCCTGCCCTTCATCCCACTGGATCCTGACCCCCGTCTGCCCCTAGTGCCCACCTGACCCAGGGATGCTGAAAGGATGCAACCTGCTCCTCGGGACCGTTCAAGTCCCTGCAGAGGGAGGAGGGGGTGCGGAGATGTGGTGACTCTGGGGGCCAGAAAGAAAATCCTGAGACGGGGCTGAGGGCCTGGCTCTGACCCGTGGGCGACGGTGCCGTGGAGACGTGTGTGAGAGGATTGCAGGTGAACCCAAGCCCTTGCTGTCCTTTTGGCCTGAGTTTGCGTCTGGGGGAAGTGCTCTGAGGCCGTTCTCACTCCCTTGCAAATTGTGAGGAAAATAACGTGTGTAAATTAGAGGAAAACTGAAATATAATTTCCGAAGTAAAGAGGCCAATTCTGGCAGACAAAAAAATTGACAAACACCACTTATTTGAAAAACGTGATTTTGATACAACTACATTGTTTCTTGTTCCTTTATCCACTGCGAGGAACCGCCAACTTGGATATCAGATCTGCTGCTTTCCCGGCTGTAGGACTGTCATCCGAGGAGTCAGTGACCAGGGCTCTCCAGCCCTCTGCACCTGTCAGATCCCTTCCTCAGGAACAGAGCTTCCAGGAGAGGAGCTCACAAGGGCACAGCTGTCAGACTGCCCTAGCGTGGCTGTCGCTCTTGCACTGGCCCATGTTGGTGCCCTGGGCCTGCTGACACAGAGGACCACAGTGGCCGAAGACAGCAGAGGCTACTAGCACAGTCCTGGAGCCAAAAGCACGAAAGCGAGGTGTCGGCAGGACGGCGCTCTCTCTGAGGCTCCGGGGGAGGGTCTCTCCTCCAGCTGTCCACGGCATCCTTGGGCTTATAGAGCATCCTTCTATCTCTGCTCCTTTCTTCCTCTGCTTCTTCTGTCTGTGTTTCTGTTTTCTTTTTATAAGGATACCAGTCACTGGATTAGGGATCAGGCCTACCGTGATGTCATCTTAATCAGTTGCATCTGCAAAGACCCAATTCCAAATAAGGCCCTGGGGTTTAGGATCCGAACCTGTCTTTTGTGGGGATGTGATCCAACCACAGCAAGTTCTGACTATGATGCTCAAAAGAAGGCAGGGCTTCCCTGGTGGCGCAGTGGCCTGCCGATGCAGGGGACACGGGTTCGTGCCCTGGTGCAGGAAGATCCCATGTGCCATGGAGCGGCTGGGCCCATGAGCCATGGCCGCTGAGCCTGCGCGTCCGGAGCCTGTGCTCCACAACGGGAGAGGCCACAACCGTGAGAGGCCCGCGTACCGCCAAAAAAAAAAAAAGAGAGAGCAGTAGTGGAGAAAAAGCCTTGGGACTCACCTCTTAAGAGTCTCCTTCCCAGGTTCCACCAAGAGCCAGCCATCCCGTTGTGCTCAGGTCTGTAATGTGAGCTCTGCCTTTTCTCTCTCCCTGTTCTCCCCACTGGCACAAAGAGCCCTCTCTGCCCAGTGGTGCCTCGGAACCTCCAGGATGCCTTACACATGAGAGTGAGGACTTCAATGTGTCTGCAGAGACCAGCCTTCAACAGCACTCTTCATCCTTGTGAAGCATCGATTCAGAGAAACACTACTGTATCCATGGATGTTTTCTTTATAAAAGGAAATCTTAAGGTTAAAATTATGACAACCACATAATAAAGACTGTTTGCAAAACTACTTCCTTCTTCCCCTGATTTCCCACTTACAGCGTAAATGTACATACTAAGATAACAGTGTCCCCTCCTGCCTGAAGGATATGGAAAATCACAAAAGGTACGGCCCTTATGAGGGTAGGTGGTATCGATGGCATCTTTTCTCTTGAGAAATAAAGTCAAAAATAGCCTGGTCACAGTTGGAGTTCGTTAAGCCCAGATTCCATCCTAATTATCACTGTATGTGATAAACTTAACCCTGTAGAAATATGATATTTTTTCACGTTTTGATGCTAGAGTTATAATAATAAAATCTTCAGTGCTCTTTACCCTAAGAAATATTTTGAACCCTGAAAGAAATACAATTATTCAAAAAACCCAGCAAAACTGTGATTTCATTCCAATTCCAATCCAGAGAAAGGAATTGCTGACTTCCTTCAATGTTGCTTTGCCAAGGGAAGTCTATGCCTTGATTCAGGGCCATTGTCATATTTTGCAATCTCTCCTGTAGAAAGAAAGTTATTCAAACTATCTGGGAATGAAGTGTACAGGGAAGGAAGAATGCATGTTAATATTCTGTGGTCTAATTCCTCAGCAACAGACCACATAGCATTTTCTTTCTTTTCATCTCCCATCCTGGCCTCAGTGCAGACTCCGGGTCACAAAAGATTGAGCTAATTCTTACCATAATTTAGACAGCCGAGAACTGTTTAAGCTTTTATTTTAACTCTTTTACAAAGCCTTTCGGTCTAGGTTGTTTTGATGTTTTTGTTCTCTGAGGGAAAGTGTTAACATATCACCTGATGCGTGCGTGAACTGTGGGTGGGAAACCTGAGTTATTCTGTCTGGAGAAGTGACCCCAGCAGCCCAGATTCACGGACTGTACCCGGGCTTCCTTCCCCTGGTGTGGGGCTTGGGGGTGGACCGCCAGGCTGAAGGGGCCGTGACGCTGTCCTGGACCACCATACTTGTCTCTTCTCATCCTGTCAGGCTGCTTTCCCGTCTAGATCGTTCAGCCAGGAGAAGTAATGGCAGCCTCGTCTTGGCTGTGTTAGAAGTGCTGAAGGGAGATGGTGATGATTATAATGGGCGATGTTTCTATAACCAGCTCATCAAAACAGATGGGAGGCCGTGGATTCATTCAATTTCACTTTTAAAATGTCATGAGATAACAGAAAATGGCACACGATGGGTGGCCATCTCTGAATCTCTGTGTACAATGCAAAATCCATAAATACCTCCAGGGCGTGGCCATGTCCTCCTGTGCGGTTGACCCTCTGCCATGAGGAGTGTGACCTAGGAGGAGAGCACAGAATGGAGAGGTGCTGTCTCCAGAGGGGAGGAGTGTGGGCTCTGGGGAAGTAGCCCCTGGACGCAGTAGGATCCCTCTGGGGCTGCACTGTGACGGGTGCATGTTCTCTGCCTTGCCTCCTTGGGTGGAGGAAGGACAAGTCACCAAGACCCCACAGCCTCTTCTGGTGGACACAGTGAGTGGGTGCACTTGGAAGGGATGCTGCTTGGGAGGGATGCTGGGTTGCTCAGAGCAACTGCCACTCTGAGGCTGTTTCTGAGCCCATCATGGGCAGAAGTCTCCTTGCAGGCACCCCACCCCATCTTGCTAGGAGTGGTTTTGACAAAACAAACATGTTATGGTTTGTCTGTCTCAAGCACAGGATGGATGAATCTATCAGAACCTCCTAGGAAATAGTGGCAACAGACAGACCCATCCGGCAAGTATGAAACTAGGACATTCTGTGGTCTAATTCGAGGAATGAGCTAGCAGTCATCTTCACTATAAACTGAATTATTATACTCTCAACTGTCAGCTGACAGCTTGCACTAGGTGAGCAGTTTTGAAGAGGAAAAACAACCGGTTAACTTTTTGAAGCTGGAGTAGCAGAGAAGAGAGTGAGCTAACGCTGTTCCATTGAGTCAATGCCTTATGTGCCAGGCACAGGGCTGATCGTCTTACATTCCTTGTTTTATTTCTCCTGCCAACAACTCTGGCTGGTATGAATATATCCACTGTGTAGGGAAGAGGCTGAGGCTCAGAGAGGTTCAGTATCTTGTCCTGGTTATCACAGCTAACTAATGGCAAAGTAGAATTTCCAACCCGGGTCGGCCCAAACACCCTTTGACCCCTCTCCCTCACAGCAAGCTTTTGTAGTCCAGAGTAAACTGGGAGTTGTGTGGGCCTCCCCAGTGCTCGGAGAAGAAGGGCACAAGACATCTCCCCGGAGGAAAGTGGGGTCTGAACACCGTGATGTCCTGGTGGGTCTGCCATGCCAGACATACCTCTCCCACGACCTGCACGGAAGCCTCAGGAAAAATGCCTCCTTGGAAGTGGAATTGAGGCAGGACTGGGGGTGACTGGGATGAGACAGGGAAGAGTGCGGTGGGTTCTTGCACAGGGCACAGGGAAGCAGAGGGCGTGCCCGAAGCCGGGCAGAGGGTTTCCCCAGAGGACAATCTAGATGCAGGGCAGGCGGGAGTCAGGCGGCAGAAAGACAGCTTAGGAAGGGGGTGCATAGGTATTCCCTGGGAGTCACCAAAGGCCTTTGGGGGACCACAGGGATGGTGCTCGAGGAGGTGAACAGAGGGGCTCACCCTCGACTTTGGTACCCAGACCTGCCCTCTGAGCCCGAGGTGCTGAAGCCCCTGCCGTGCTCCAGGTAGCACAGCCTGGAGGGACCAGGCTCTCTGAGCAGGCGGAGAGAAGATACTCATCTATCTGTTTCCAGAACGCTATCTCCCTGGTATCTGAGCGTGCTGAACAATAGACCGGTGCACGGGCTTCTACCCACACGAGAGAGAAATCTTCCGCTTATCACCCCCACCAGCCGGTGCCATGTCTCCACGCATCCTTGGACCACGGGGCTTCTTTTTTTTTTTTTTGCGGTATGCGGGCCTCTCACTGTTGTGGCCTCTCCCGTGGCGGAGCACAGGCTTCGGACGCACAGGCTCAGCGGCCATGGCTCACGGGCCCAGCCGCTCCGCGGCATGTGGGATCTTCCCAGACCGGGACACGAACCCGTGTCCCCGAATCGGCAGGCGGACTCTCAACTACTGTGTCACCAGGGAAGCCCCCACGGGGCTTCTTAAGCAGGGCGATCAGGATGCGCGAGGGAGGCCCCCGGGGCAGCGAGACCTCATCCCCCGTGCATTTGCATGAACCTTGGATGTCCATAGAGGGGGCCGGGCCTTAGGTGACACTGCAGTCCCAGGTTCTGAGGCCCGGGCATCCTGACTTGCACCAGCTCTTCCAGGGGGAGGGGCCTGGCACAGCCTGCTGCAGCCGCAGGGCCCGGGAGCACAGCTGGCCACCCTAAGCCCCTCCCCTCTGGCAGCGTGCTCCCCCTTCACGTAGACCGTGCCGGCTTCCTACCCACCCCGGTTCATCTACGGACCGCACTGACTCTGTTGTTATTTAGATATTGACGCACCAAAGCCCTTACCCCAGGGACTAGAAAGGAAGATACACGAGAAGGCCTTGGTCCTGCGCTTCAGCTTCCACTGGACAGCACCTAGAGGTCTTGAACTAGATGCCACAAGGTAAGTGACAGCAGGGACACTGGTGTTTGTGGCTAGAACAGCTATTGAGCAAAAAGAGCACTTTTCCTGGACGCACATCACCCGATACCCCACTGTGCAGCTCACGGCATCCCTGTGGTCCCTAGACACCCAAGGGTCCCTTTGGTGCCAGGAGGGGCAGCAGAGGTGCCGTCCTTGTTGTGTCTTCAGGGAGAGGCTTTCTCCCCATCATTGACTCAATAACCCACAGGTCCACAGACACAGGAACTGACATTTATGTGGTTACTAAGCAGCTCTTGTGGGAGCCGCACTGCTACGGGAGTTTTGTCTTCTCTCTTCCAGTCTTCCCACCTGGCCACATGGCCTTGCCAAATGTTGCTTAGCCCTTGGGCACCTTAACCTTGCAAAAACTATAAAAGCTCACGGGCTGCTTTCCCAGCAATCAGTGCACACCATGGCTACACCCTGTACTTATCAGAGAGGTGTCCAGTGTCTGGATTCTTTTTAGAGTTTTCTTTTTTTTTTTTTAATTTGAAAATAAAGTTTATTCATTTTTTTTCAGATTATAAAAGTAATAAACAGTTTTTTTAAAAAAAATTATTAGAGTATAGTTGATTTACAGTGTTGTGTTAGTTTCAGGTGTACAGCAAAGTGATCCAGTTATACATATACATCTATTCATTCTTTTTCAGATTCTTTCCCCTTATAGATTATTACAAGATATTGAGTCTAGTTCCCTGTACGATACAGCAGCATCTTGCTGGTTATCTGTTTTATATCTAGTAGTGTGTGTCTGTTAATCCCAAGCTCCTAGTTTATCCCCCCACCCATGTTTCCCCTTTGGTAACCATAAGTTTGTTTCCTGTGTCTGTGCATCTGTTTCTGTTTTGTAAATAAGTTCATTTGTATCATTTTTTTAAAATTAGATTCCACATATGAGTGATACCTTATGATATCTGTCTTTCTCTGTCTGACTTCCTTCACTCGGTATAATTATCTCTAGGTCCATCCATGTTGCTGCAGACGGCATTATTTCGTTCTTTCTTACGGCTGAGTAAGAGTCGATTGTATAAATATATACATCACATCTTTCTTTTCAGAATTTTCTTGGCATCTTTGTCTCCAGTGGTGGCCCTGGCATACATCTGCAGGGGACAGCTGGTGGCCGAGTTTCCACAGAGCGGGAAGAGGGAGGGGAGAGAAGAGATCTTTGGTCCGCGACAGCAGATGTCTTCAAGGATCAGGCTGGGTATAGCCAGACGATGCAGCCTGGGGGCACTTGCCAGTACACGGCTGGTCTGGCAGGGGGGGCCCAGGTTTACAGCCGGTGCTGTGTATGCCCCGTGTGATCCCCTCTCCTGGGGGGTAGTCAGAACCTGAGAGAATGGGATTTGGCCCATGATTAAGTGGCCTTACACGGCATATCAGTCGGCTTGGGCTGCAGGGGCTTAAACAACAGACACGTATCTTCCCACAGCCCTGGAGGTGGGAATTCTGCAACCAAGGTGTCGGCCAGTTGGTTTCCTGTGAGGTCTCTCTCCTCAGCTTGCAGATGGCCACCTTCCCCGTGTCCTCACAAGGCCATCCCTCTGTGTATATCTGTGTCCTAATCTCTTCTCATAATGACACCAGTCACCTAATGGGACCAGGGCCCACCCATATGACCTCATTTTACCTGAATCACCTCTTTAAAGCCCTAACCTCTAAATACAATCACAACTGGGGGTTAGGACCCCACCATCTGAATTTTGAGGGGGCACAAATCAGCCCAGAACCTATGGCAAAAATGAAGGGGTTTGCACCTATAGTTAAGGTCTCAAATTAATTGATGTTTGAGTTAAGGAAGAGGGGAACTCTCCTTAGTGGGCTTGTTCCAATCAGGTAAAAACCTTAGAAGGGGGACTGGGTCCTTCTGGAGACAGAGGGACACTGTCCTACTGGCCTGGAGGAAGCACACAGCCACATCCTGAGCTGCTGGCAGGGGAGGTGACCTCTGGGGGCAAGGGCTTCACTCCTACAAACGCAAGCTTTTGAATTCAGCCGACAACCCGAGCCTCTTGGAAGCAGGCCTTTGCCTGGCTGAACCTCCTGCTGAGAACACAGCCCACTGATGCCTAGATTTCAGCCTCGTGAGGCCACAGGCAGAGAACCTGGCTCGGCTGTGCCCGGGTTTCTGGCCCGTGGAGGCTGTGGGATAATTGAGCGTTGCTGTTTCATGTCACTGAAGCTGTGATTCTTGTTATCCAGCAAGAAAAGGAATCCAGAGGGAGGGTGCCTGGATGTCTGCATTGGGAGAACACTCTCTTCTACTCCTTCACAAGTTCAGAAATGATGAAAATGAGTCTTCGGCCACTGCTTGTCTGTTGTGATTTCTAGGAAAAGGGAGGCCTTCCTTATTCTAGAAGAGAGAAGCGGGGAGGAAAGGTCCTGACTTTTCTGGGGGGTGGGGTTGGTCGGCTTGGCCTCGTTGGTCCAACTGAACCAGCTGCCCACCCAGAGCTGAGTCTCCACTGTATCACCTCCGCAATCACTGGCTCTCTCCTGGTTGCCGTGAGGCCAGAAACCCGCATGCACATCCTAGCCCCTCTGGTCCAGATCTGGGGCACTTGACTGCTGCTTTGTGAAGAACACATGTGGGTGAACAGGACTTTATGTAGAGAAGACATGACGTCACCACCTAGACGTGCCCTTCCTTAAACCCTCCTTTCTCCCCACCTGGCTCCACAGGACTCGTCCCGCATTTTTCCTCCCTCGGTCAGTGCCTGAATACGGTTGGAATCTTATTAAACTGCTCTAGGTCTGAAGGCCTCTATTTGGCTTTACCACACGTCAGCTCCCAAAGAGCTGAAGCCTCCTGGGAAACCCCAGATCTGAACGAGAACCCACAGTGCCTGGGCCACCTCTGTGGCCTGGGGGGCCGGGGATAGAGCTAATGCCTGCCATCCTGGAGCGGGGACCCCAGGCTACCCACCTGAGCCTGACATGTCCAGCCGGAGTGTCAGGAGCCTCTTGGGAAATGGAAACTGCAGTGACGACATCTTCTCATTTCTGTATCTAATGTTTTGACATGTTGGGTCTCGCTGGCCCTGCAGGGAAGGCTGCTTCCAGGCTGGCTCCCTCCCGGGGAGCAGCGAGCAGTGCTGTCAGCCCGCCGTCCATGTGCAAACCAGCCAACCCAGAGGCACACTGCCACCGTCCCGCTGCCCTCTTCAGCCCAGGGCAGGCCCCAGACAACTCCGGACAGAGCAGACCCTGTGCCCTGGGGCCCGCAGGAAGCGCTCACCCTGCCACCTCCCATCCTTCCCATGGAACCCAAGCAAGCGGTCTTGCCGTGTTTCTCCCTTGCCCTCTGACTCCTGATCAGCCTGCTGCTTCCGTGTGTGGCCGCCGTGGCGAGCTGGACCTCCTGCTTCTAGGGACCTGTGAGTATAAGCCCTTCCTCCTCACTCATGACAGTCATGCTATGTCCCTGTGTCCTTCCTTTCCTGACTCAAACAGAATCTCAGACACCCTGTGAAAACAGAAGTCATACTTTAGTCAGAAGCAAGGTGACATCTGTAAGTGAGTCCTGAGGCCCCAGTCTGAGGGCCGGCTCTCCTTCTCCCTGGATGATGGACCTCAAGGTACCATTGCTACTCCAAGCCTCAGCCTCCCCTCAGGGAGATGCAGGCAAAGAATCCTACCTGTCGGGGTTTCCCTGGTGGTGCAGTGGTTGAGAGTCCACCTGCCGATTCAGGGGACACGGGTTCGAGCCCTGGTCTGGGAAGATCCCACATGCCACGGAGCAGCTAGGCCTGTGAGCCACAACTACTGAGCCTGCACGTCTGGAGCCTGTGCTCCGCTACAAGAGAGGCCACGATAGTGAGAGGCCCGCGCACCGCGATGAAGAGTGGCCCCCGCTTGCCACAACTAGAGAAAGCCCTCACACAGAAACGAAGACCCAAAACAGCAAAAATAAATAAATAAATTAAAAAAAAAAAAAAGGAATCCTACCTGTCTTCAGGAGGCAAAGGGATGAGGATGGAAAGGACGTACAAGTTTAGAAATGTATGTCGTCACCCCCCACACCTAAGGAGGATGAGAGGGTGATGACACCAGCAACCCAGCAGAGGGTTGTCATGGTAACTGCTTAGCACTGGTCCAGGCCCAGACTGCCATGATCTGAAGGGCTCTACTCAGCTAGGAGTGACTTTTAAAGTCCTGGGAACTAACCCGGATAATTCATCCTCATTTGATGTAGAAATCCTCTTTTTAGATTCCTATTTATTTTTTAGGTGTAAGTGGATTTATCCTTATGCAAAATGATGATTTTCACGTGGGTCATAAAAAGAGAATTCATCTCTGCCCACAGTGTTGGAAGGAAACCAACTTTGGGGGTTGGGGCAGGACCTCGAGTTCCCACTTCCTGGTTCCGTCCTTTGCTCCCTGGCTGACCCCAGAAAAGAGGCTGAAGTTCTCTGGGCCTCAGTGTCCTTCCACAGAGAACCAGTGGGTTGGGAGGAAACATCTACACTGACTTCCAAATATCAAATCTCAGTCTCTGCCACAACCCGTCCTGGGTTTAAAGGGTTCAGTCTGTCTTGAATCACCCAAAGGGCAGGCAGGAAAGACTCAGGCAGTCATTCCTGGAGTGAATAGAACAGAGTGACTTTACAAACATCATTAAACAAACCTTCCAGGTGTCATCAGCTCATGTTCAGCTTCTGTTTTACTCAGCGACTCACATTGTATTGAAAGTCCTTTTGAAACAAAGACGTTGGGAAATTCTGCCAAAGGGCGCTGGCTTCCGTTTTGGGGTTTCGACCTTGTGCCTGTAGCGTGGCCGCACCCTCTCTGTTCTCACTGTGACCCGTACATGTGTCTCCAACCAGCCTGTCCGCATGTTTGGCCAGCGAGTCCCAGCTCTGTACATGGGGTGGGGAGCCCATGACTAAAGGAGAGAGAAGTGTTCCTCCCACAAGATGGCAGGCAGGGTTTCGTTTGCCTGAACAGCAAGTTGCAAAGGAGAGACACTCATTCAGAGGAGAAAATGTGGAATTTTCTGCTGCACCAACTCAGCAGTGCCAAGTATGCCAAAGCATGGGCGTCTGCTTCGCTCTTTGAAATCCCAGCCTCGGTCTTTGTCAGTCGCCCCCAGATGACTGCCTGGCATCACCATGCGTGTCTGAGATCACCTCGGGCCCTGCGCACACCAAACAGGAATGCAGGGGTGCCCTCCTCACCTCCGCAGGATGAACAAGGGCAGCCGACCATCCCTGGCGGCCAGGCCCTGTCTGTCATCGTCCTTGTGTGCACACCAACATCCGTCAGTGCCCTCTGGCAAACTTTCCCAGTGCACGTCCCATCAACAACAACAAATCATTTGTGAGCATATGTAGCAATTATCACCTGGAATAAAGGAGTTGGATCTTAACAAGGGGGCATGCCCAGGGCGGATCTGCACAGAAACGGCTGCTGGGAAGGCCTTGCGGCTTTGGTGAGTCACCTGATGAGCGCTTGGTCAATGCTTAACCAGCTAGGCTGCCTGCACGGCCCAGGCCCACACTCAGGAGACAATGTGAACGTTGTCAGCGGGCCTGGGGACAATAAATCCCTTTGTGTCCTGCACCTTAGCACGGATTTAGCAATGTTTTCACTTACGAAGGGCAAGCACCGACAGGCAGCCAGCGAGAGTGTTTGCACCAACGGCTGCTTTCCGGTGCGGTGTGTCGTGCGGGGGACGTGCCCGGAGCCGGGATGCATCTCCTGCCCAGGACCCGCGGCACACACCCCACCCACTTCCCGGCACCTACCAGGTGGAGATGCAGTGACACGTGCCCTGAGATGAGCATCCCCTCTCCCGCCTCTGCGGTGAAGACTCTTTCAGGCTGGGCTGCTTTGTGTCGGGAATGGGTCATCTGAACACAAAGCAACGCACACAATTTGCTGGACATCCCAAGAAGTCAGGCTTTCCCTTGACCAGTATCGATGTCAGGAAGAATGTCCAGAGTGGCTCAGGTGTCCCATCCCTCCTCCCGCCCCCTCGGTCTCTCTCTCTCTCCCCCCTCCTCTCTCTGTCTCTGCCAATCTCCCTCCACAACCTCTCTCTTTCTCCCTCTCTCTACACCACCTCCCAACATATAACCTTCAAATCAAATTTTGAAACATCACTTGAGGACATGTCACCAGCCCCCGTGGCCTGTGTCTCTCTGTTCCCATCCACATCTCACCTTTCCTTGGTCCTTTCCTCCCTCCACAAAGAAGGACAAGTGGGCACGAGTGATCAGGCCCGCTTCGCGTCCACCTGGGTGGAAGCAATCACTTCCCCTCTGAGCATATCTGCTGGCCCTGAGGTATCTCTTTATTTTCCTTTTATAAAAAAAATAACTAAAATCTAATAACTGAGTTGGAGGACCCATCCAAGCTGGCTGACATGCCTGAAGGTCCCTTTCTTTCTGTGTGAACCCCATGAGCTCTGGATCCCATGGTCTGCAACCTCCCCCTCTGTGAAGATGGGTTGTCTACACCCACAGAGGTTTAGAAAAACCGTGGGGTGAGCCACAGAGGGAGCTGCCCTCAGCAGCTGCCCCCACCTCTGGAGCCTCAGCCTCCAGGCATCAACCCTGTGAGACTCTCCTCACAAGGGAGTCAACCCTGGACTCGGACGGGTTCCTGGAGAACCAGCGCCAACCCCAGTGTCAACACCATCTTGCTGGCGAGAGCCAGTGAGAGCCGTGTTATCACACGGAGGCTCCGGGGTCATTTTGATATCCAGCTCTTGACCACTCATTACAGGGATGGGGATGGCATGAACAAGCCCCCTTTATGTGCATCCCCCAAGGAGGGCGGGATGACAACGGCCACGTGGCAGTTGACCCAAAGGCTAGGACACAGCGATGGCTTCAGAAGGTGAGTGCAGAGTGAAGTGCAGGCGGGGATTTGTTGCTGCTCCTTGGCTGCGGTGACGCTACAGCTGCCCTCGCTCTCTGCATCTTGGGTGGACGCACCACTTAGGCAGGAACTGCCAGTGTGAGGACGACTAGGTACGCGATGCCCGAGGAAACGTGAGCACACCCACTCACAAAGCAAGCAGCCGGATTGGAAACGACATCTGGCCCCTCACGTGTGCTGCTGATCACCTGGAGCTGTGCCAGGGCCCCGAACTGTCTGGCTGGAGCGCCGTGATGTAGAGGCAGGCAGCCTGAGCGGGGGCGGTCACCATGGCCAGGTTCTGCATGCTAAATGTTTGCCTGTGGTCAGAATCACAGGGCAATATGAACTCTACAGGCTTCTTGTGAGAGACTCTGCCAGTCAGAGCTCATCACTTCATGATGGCCACTTATTTTTTCCAAGATTATAAACTCCACAAAAGCAGGTTCTATCCTGGAAGTCTTGGTGTCTGACAATAGTTCTTTCTTGAGTAAGGGAAACACACAATGAGCTTGAATTTGCATTTTATTTGAAGAATAGTTGTGTTTCTTTTTTATTTTCCAAAATTAATAATATTTGGTTTCTTTCATTCAATTAATTGTACTTTCTTTCCAACTTGAATACCGGATATTAACTTTTATCCACCCTTGACATATATATATATATATATATATATATATATATATATATATATATTTCCCATTATTAATTAGAAGATAGAGAAGAACCATGTTTGTCCCTATTTCTATGGATAACTTCACACAAAGACTTCATTTTCTCCTTGCTTTCATCCTCACACTTACAACTCTTGCATCCACAGAGCAGAGTTTTCAGAACATGCCCACCATATGCTCACTTCTCCATCTGCTTCCTGGGGAGCTCTGCAAGGTCTCCTCCATGTCAGGTTCTGTCTAGAAGGAGATGGAAAAATCCCACCCTCCTGGGCCTCATTTCCTAGTGCAGGAAGGGAAGAGTGATGAGATGCCACATTGACAGGACCGCTCCAGACCGGTGGGTGCTGTGTGATGTGGTCAGGGGTGCAGGCATCCAGCTGGGGCAGAGAGTCTTCTTGGAGAAGATGCTAGAGTTAGACCTGGAGAATTAGAAAAAGTCAGCCTTGGCCAGATCAGGCTGCTATAACAAAAATGTCACAGAAAGGGCAGCTTAAACAACTGACATTTTTTACTCACAGTTCTGGAGGCTGGAATCTGGGTCAGGGTGCTGGCGGGGTTGGGTTCTGCTGAGGACTCTCTTCCTGGTTTACAGCTTGCTGCCTTCCTGCTGCATCTTCCCGTGGCAGAGAGAGAGAGAAGCAAGCTGTCTCATGTCTCTCCTCAGAGGGCAATGATTCCATTCACGAGGGCTCCACGCTCACCACCTGGTCACCCCTCAAAGTCCCCATCTCCACAGACCATCAGACTGGGGATTAGGTTTCAACACATGAATTTGGGGGGAGACACAAACATTGAGTCCATAGCAGTGTCAGCCACAGAAGGTGCGGAAGAGGGAAGGCCCGGCCAAAGTCTTGGGTGAGGAGTAAGGTCAGTCATTGTACCTGGAGCAACGTCCTGAGGGGACAGTTGGTCACTGAGGGAACAGATGACACAAGGCCTTGTGGCCACGGTGAGTGAAGCCTTCAGAGTCCATCCTGTGCAGGACAGGAAATCTGGTAGGCATGTTTCCTTTAATAGACTCTTTTAGTGCAGTTTGGGTTTACAGAAAAAGTGAGTGAGAAGCACAGCAAGCTCTCATATACTCCCTTACCCAACCCCGCACACACATGCATGCACACAGAAACCACACATGCACACGTACACATACAAACGCATACACGTACACATGCACACATATGCACACATGTATACACATGCACACACATATTTTCCCCATTATTAACATGTTGTCTTAGTGTGGTACATTTATTACAGTTGATGAACCAATATCAATACCATGTTATTAACTGAAGTCCATAGATTATGTAAGGGCTCATTCTGTGCTCTACGTTCTCTGGGTTTGGACAAATGTATGATGACATGTATCCACGATCATAGTGTCACACAGAGTAGCTTTGCTGCCCTAAAAACCTCCTGTGCTCCACCTCCTCATCCCTCCCTCCTTTTCCCCAACCCCTGGCAACCACTGATCTTTCTACTGTTTTGCCTTTTCCAGAATGTCACAGAGTTGGAACCATGCAGTATGGAGCCTCTTCAGATTGGTTTCTTTCACTTATCAATATGCATTTATGGTTCTTTTCATAACTTCGTAGCTCATTTCTAGCTGAGTAAAATTCCATTTTCTGGATGGACCACAGTTCACGTGTCCATTCACCTACTGAAAGTCATCTCATCCTTCCACAGTTTTGGCAATTACAGATTAAGGTGCTGTACCTATTCATGTACAGGGCTTAGTGTGGTCATAAGTTTTTAACTCATTTGGGCGAATACCAATCAGTGTCATCACTTGATTATATGGTAAGAGTATGTTTAGTTTTTCAGGAAACCACCAAAATGTCTTCCAAAGTGGCTGCACCATTTTGCATTCTTACCAGCAGTGACAAGAGTTCCCGTTGCTCCATATCCTTGTCAGCATTTGGTGCTGTCAGCATTTTGGAGAAATATGAGGATTAGCCATCCTCATATGTGTGTAGTGGCCCAGGAGACATTATATTCAGAAGAGTCACATGAATGGATGTACATTTTAGAAAGATGCTTCTGGTTGCCTGAGATGGAATGATGGAGATGCACTTATAGCATCCCAGGTGAGACGTGGCCGGTGTGGGCAAAGATGGAAGTGCAGAGAAGGAAAGAGACAGTGTGGAACACATGGTGGAGGAAGACCCTACAGGACTTGCTGATGGTTGGGTTGGGGAGAAGATGGAAAGGAGAATCCCAGGTGTCAGTACTTCAGCCATCAGCGGGATTGTGGGGCTCTCAGCAAACAGCACTCAGTGATCTATTTTATACATACTAAGCTTTGGTTTTCCTTCAGGAACTCAATACAGGTATCAAGGGAGAGTAAGGTTTTTAATCTGAAGCTTGAAGGAGAGATCAGGGTTGGACAGATGAATTGGGGCTCACCCCAGAGCACCCCCATCTCACGCTGACCATTCACTCTCTTTCCTCTGGCTCACTATTTACTACTTTTTCAGATCTTAGTTCGAATATCCCTTCCCCAGGCAGAATCTCCCACTCTCTCCATGAGAGTAGAGACTCATTTCCTGGACCACTGAATCCCAGATTTCCTGGACTCTAATACCCAGCTGTTGGGTGACTCATGTAGTATCTCTCATCTCCTTTAGGCTCAGGGGTCTGTAAGGATACTTGAGTGTCTGACTCTTTCACCCCTGTGTTTCTGCCATCCATTGTGTAGTATGCTTCCAGTAGATATTTATTGAATAAACAACTTATTAAAACACAATATAGGGACTTCCCTGGTGGCGCAGTGGTTAAGAATCTGCCTGCCAATGCAGGGGACACGGGTTTGATCCCTGGTCCAGGAAGATCCCACATGCTGTGGAGCAACTAAGCCTGTGCGCCAGAACTACTGAGCCCATGCACCACAACTACTGAAGCCCACACGCCTAGAGCCCGTGCTCCACAACAAGAGAAGCCACCGCAAGGAGAAGCCCGCAAACAGCAGTGAAAAGTAGAGAAAGCCTGCGCACGGCAACAAAGATATAGCACACCAAAAATAAATTTTAAAAAATGAATTAATTAAAAAAAAAAACACAATATAACATGTTTCTGGTTGTTTGGGGGCTGGAATGAGCCATATATGGATAAGCAGACTGAGAAATCCAACAGTCCATGATGACCAGGTCAAACTGTCTCCTTAAAATTATGCAACCAAATATGGGCTATTGGTTGTAGCTGCCCTGATGTTGTCACACCCAAATCAATTAATGTCCCCAATTCCCATGCCCACTAACAATCCCCCCTCCCCACATCACAGTCTGAGCAGAAGGGGGCCGGGTAGTCATAATCTAAGTCTCTTTTTCTCCTTTTCACAAACTCAACAGTTTTCCACATCAAATGTCAATAAAAGAGACTCACCTTGCGTCCAAACGTTGGTAAATGACAAGCTGGAATTTGACCTAAACTGAGAAAATACAGTGAATAATTTTTATCTGACATTTCAGGTTTGAAATAGTGATTACATAGTTGCCTGCCATGAAAAAGTGTGCTGAAGAAACACAGCAAAGCACAAGCTTAATTGCCTTGTCATCCCTGAGAACTTTCCAAACACCCAAGTTTTACGTTGGATGGGCTGGTAGGATACCTCAGATCTGGTTCCACCTCTAGGATTACCTAATGGCCGAGGCGAGATGTGGAATTGACAAAACCCCCACTCTCATTATGAGCTGGTTCTTAAAACACGAAAACCCTGTAGATAAGCCTTAATAGTACAGGCAGCAACGCCCCGAATGATGCAATTTGGTTTCCCAGGTCCCCGTGGTTTGTTTTTCTAAACTGAATGTATTGTCATCCAAAATCCTATGCTACACAAACATCAGTTAGTTAGCTGCTGACCTAATGACAATGATCTTGCTGCATATTAGAGTCACCTGATATTTTCCCTAATTAGAGAAGGCTCCAATTATAGTCAACCCAAAGGTTGGTGCTTCCCGCTCTCAGGGCTGCCTGATGCCGTCGGTGCTATTGTGGGGCAGCACGGAAATGAGCCGGGCAAAGATGCTGCAGCTGATGGCACAGGCAGGACCAGACTTCACACCCGCACATGGATAGACCGGACCCGACGTGCATTCCGTGTCCAGCTCGCTACCCGGGCCGTGAGTGAGTGCTCACCTTTTCTCTCTTTCTTCCTCAATATTCCTCCAGCCATTCCTTCTTTTTTCTGGATCGGAAAAGCTACACTTAATCGCTTCATAAATATGAATGGATGTCACTATTTTTAACGAACTATTCATTTGGATGGTATTTTCCAATGTTTTGTAGCAATTAGAGTATTTAAATAAAATATCCATATGCATTTTCTTAATGAAAATCTTTTTCTTAAAGTATGTTGGTGAGCTGGGCTTTCGGCCTCCTCTCCGATGAGGTGGGAGCTTCCACACCTATCTCATTATCTTTTCATTTCCTTTTTCCATTAACCTATTCAAACTCTTATTGTCAAAGCCTCTTCTACAAGCCAGACCAGAGATGCTACGTATTACGGAAAAAAACGTACCTTAACCCTCAAAATTAGCAGTCTCATTCTGGATGACGTTCTTGCCTGCGTGTGGTTATCTTTTATTCACAAAACAAGTTAAATAACCATAAAACTAAAGAGAGATATATTAGGATAAGTTTTCTAAAGTAGGCATTTTTTTTCCATTAAAACAAAAAACAGCAGTGGTATTTTACTCTTGACGCTATTGTTTTCAATAAGACAACTGTCCTAAAGTAAAAATGAAAAATGAGAAAATAGAATCTTTTTACATATGTATGCAATAGTCACGGTCAAACAATGGTGCTTTCAAAACAAGCAAACATGGGTGCAGCAGAGACAGCTGTTTTAAAAATGCACTTATCGAATGAGTTTTATTCCCATGCACATTCCCAGCTAAGCAAATAAACTTGGCCCCTACAGCTTAGATGTACCCAGTGGGTGGTGTAATTCTTTTATTCCCGTAAAA
Organism: Phocoena sinus; assembly: GCF_008692025.1. Classification (NCBI taxonomy): domain Eukaryota; kingdom Metazoa; phylum Chordata; class Mammalia; order Artiodactyla; family Phocoenidae; genus Phocoena; species Phocoena sinus. The sequence goes on along the minus strand of NC_045765.1, from coordinate 171,841,469 downwards.
GTGAAGTAAATTGTCCCTTCCTAGGAAGCTAAACAGAGCAGCAAAAATCACTGCCATGACATGCTTCCTGGGACGCAGGGCACGGCCTCTGTATCACTGTATTTAAAATACTTCTAGAGGGTAAGCACACGACCACCACCAGACACCGCAGCTAAATGTTAATTATGTTGTGATGCTGGCAGAAACAACAACAAAAAAATCTCTCAAAGAATTTATACGACAAAATCATTTCAACAGCCACCTCTGAAGTAGCAAGGTGGCCTCCAGTGAGCGGCCCACGTGCCTGCCACCTTACAGGGATGTTTTTCGCCACAGGAGGGCTCCCACATAAAAAGTGAAGTAAACCATTAATAAAGAAATTAATCATAAAAAGATAATTGAAACAAAATGCATGGAAATAGAGCTCATGTGTCATGTAGTGTTTTGATGAAACAAACACCTGCAAATTGGTGAGTAGGAACTCCAAATAACTCTGAGAAACAGTCAATCAAACCATCTTTTAACATCCTCACACCCCCAAAACTCTTGGGTGATTTACCACTGCAGTTACGGAAACCATCGCCCACCCAACCATATGCACACAATGTGGGCCATAGAGCCATTCCTCAAATTTTCTGAAGCACAAAAGAGAATCGTGAGTGGCTCAATAGCATTTTAAAAAAAATCCACCCACGCATGAATTAATCCATGTATTTATTCCCCTAAATTTATCCCACACGTACTGTGTGGATTACCTGGACTCTGAGCTCCCAGGACCTCGATTTTGGAAGAGTGGAAATATTTTCTTCTTGGGGGAGATGGATGCCCTCTCTCTTCGTCCCTCCCCTGGGGACGTCCTCTCCCCTGGGCACGAACCACTATATATTTTTTAATTGGGATACAGTTGCTTTATAGTGTTGTGTTAGTTTCTGCTGTACAAAGAAGTGAATCAGCTGTATGTGTACATATATCCCCTCCCTCTTGGACATCCCTCCCCCGCCCCACCGACCCCTCTAAGTCATCACAGAGCACCAAGCTGAGCTTCCTGTGCTATACAGCAGGTTCCAACTAGCTATCTATTTTACACATGGTAGTGTATACTTGTCAATCCTAATCTCCCAACTCGTCCCACCCTCCCCTTTACTCCTGTGTCCACACGTCTGTTCTCTACGTCTGCGTCTCTATTCCCACCCTGCAAATAGGTTCATCTGTACCATTTTTCTAGATTCAACATATATGCGTTCATATACAATATTTGTTTTTCTCTTTCTGACTTACTTCACTCTGTATGACAGTATCTAGGTCCATCCTCGCCTCTACAAATGACCCAATTTCATCTTTTTTTATGGCTGAGTAATATTTACCCATTCATCTGTGGATGGATGCTTAGGTTGTTTCCATGTCCTGGCTATTGTAAATAGAGCTGCAATGAACATTGGGGTACATGACTCTTTTTGAATTATGGTTTCCTCAGGGTATATGCCCAGTAATGGGATTGCTGAGTTATAACGACCATATTTTGAGGAACGTAGGCTGGCTTGCTCTCTGGCCAAGGGGAGACATAGGCTGGGGCTTGAAGGCAAGCACCCCCATGAGACGATGATCCCCCAACTGCTGGAAGGTCTTGCTTCCAGTGTGAATAAGGTGCCAGGCAAGCCTTCTGTGGAGGTGAGGGCTGTGCAAGCAGCAGACATTTTTACCCTATAATTGAAAGCTGGCATCAGAGATTTTTATGTTTGTTTTAATTCTGATTGCACATGCCCTGCTTGGGTGAAGTAACTAGGAATTCAAACCCTCATTGCCTTCAGAGAGACAGCAGTGTCCCTGGTACCCTGCACCCTTCCCAAGTGGGTGCCGTGTAGAGCAGCCTGGGTCTGTGGCGGCAGGGGTGGGCTTCAGCCTCAGCAGGCTGTCTGCAAAGCTCGTTCCGCTGACACACCAATGCCTGCCCGGGTGAGGACTGAGTCCAGGTGACATAACGTCTAACAACTGCTTTGGTTGTTTTGACATCACTTGGACCAACACGGTCCAGGCAACTTACCCTGTTGAGGGAGCTACAGTCAGGGCACTTCCCCACCTAAGCTTTATGTTTCTAACGAGGACTCACTGCTTTGCAGTGTGCACCAAAAAAATAGATCTCCTTATAAAGGCTGAGCACCTGATAAGAAACACAACCAACCAGCTGGTAAAGTTTACAAGATCTAAAATATGATACACCATGTTCTGACCGTTCTCATATTTTGTTCCATCACAGGCCCCTTTGCGAGAGTAACATGACTTGGTGGAATTTGTGGACAGCATCCCTTTTATGCTGCAATGGTTTTGTTTCTCTTTTTAAAACATCCACTTGCAGGTAGCTCTCCCCATCATCCTCGACGTTGGTGTCTGAAGCTCCTGCAGCATGCCGTTCAGACATTGCTATGAAGCGGCTGTCGTGGGTTCTAAACACACAGGTCTGTTTTAATCTTCAGGTCTCAAACCTAAGCCAGGCATTTAAAAACTATGGGAATTTCTATGTATCTATGTGTATCTACATAAGTACGTGCACATATATATGCATATATTTTTGATCCTGCATTTCTCTCTTTCATATTTTTAGAAAAACGTATCTTGGTTGCAGGGCTTAAAGGGACGGTCATAAGTAGTAAACATAATAACTTGTTTGCAGGCTCTTCTAGAAATCTGCTTCTGTCTTGTTTTTAACTGAGTGTGATTTCAGATGTCAAAAATGTAGAAAATATTAAGAGAACAGGATTGTGAAATATGTTACATGCATCTTGTGCAAAATGTTTAAAGTCTTGGATTGGATCAAGTATTCAGGGCTGCTAGTTTTACTTTTGAAAACGGAGTTCCCCATCTGTTCATTAACTGCCCAGGAAATTGTCTGAAGATTGCATGTTATTGCCGGATTCATAAAACCCATATAAAGAAAAATGAAGTTAATAAGGAAGTTGGAGTGATACTTTCCATGCACTGCCTTGCAACCACTGTCACTGGCTCTTAAAATGAGCAACTAAAGACCAAAACGAACCCTGCAGTAAAAATCAGTAGAGGCCAGAAAGCGCATCGTGATGGACAATGCTTTGCTCAGTGTAAATCAGATTTTCAGGGAACTTTGGATTTGCCGGTTTGCACTTCTGTTCTTGCCTTGCACGGAGCTGCCGGGAGAACCATGGTCCAGCACATGAGGCGGCAGGACTGTCCATCTCTGGGTGGAAGGATTCGCACATGAGCAGTGAGGGGGGTGTCCACCCATGCGGATGTGGCGGAAGGGACAGTGGGGGCAGGGGCACAGCTGTGGAGAGGGCTGGGCAGACAGTGAGGCTCCAGCACTGGAGGGAATGGGCTCAAAGTAGCATCCTCTGGAGGGTGGGACCCGGGGCTTGTGCAGGGTGTGGGGCTGGAGAAGTGATCGGTGTGTGTGTATGTCCGTGCATGTGTGTGTTTATGCATGTGTATGTATGTTTATACATGTGTGCCTACATATTTAGGCACGTGTGTACTGTGCATGTGTGTTTACATATGGACGTGCATGTTTATATGGGTGCCTGTATATGTGTGCATGTGTGTTTATGTATGTATATACATGTGTATGTGTCTGTATATGTGTGTGTGTGATATGCACATGTGCCTGTATTATGGATGTGCATGTTTATATGGGTGTCTGTATATGTGTGCATGTGTGTGATATGCACGCGCACCTGTATGTTTATGTGTGTCCATGCATGTGCATGTATGTTTACATATGTGTGTCTGTATCTGTGTGCATGTTTATGTGTGTGTTTCGTATGTGTGTATGCATATAGGTGCATATGTGTGTCCGTATGCTTGTGCATGTGTGTTTATGTATGTATATACATGTGTATGTGTCTGTATATGTGTGTGTGTGTGATATGCACATGTGCCTGTATTATGGATGTGCATGTTTATATGGGTGTCTGTATATGTGTGTGATATGCACGCGCACCTGTATGTTTATGTGTGTCCATGCATGTGCATGTATGTTTACATATGTGTGTCTGTATCTGTGTGCATGTTTATGTGTGTGTTTCGTATGTGTGTATGCATATAGGTGCATATGTGTGTCCGTATGCTTGTGCATGTGTGTTTATGTATGTATATACATGTGTATGTGTCTGTATATGTGTGTGATATGCACATGTGCCTGTATGTTTATGTGTGTCTGTGTGTCCGTACATGTGTATGTATGTTTATACATGTGTGCATGTGTGATATGCATGTGCGATACATATATGTGTCCATATGTTTATGTGTACGTGTGCATGTGTGTTTATATATGGTTATGCGTGCCTGTATATGTGTGCATGTGTGTGATATGCACCTGTGCCTGTATGTTTATGTGTGTGTCTGTGTGTGCCTGTGTGTGTGTGTTCTGTGCTGAGCGGTGTGTATTTATTAACCGGGATGGAAGTACTCCCACGACTGAATCCTGGCTATGGCTGTACCAGGGGCTGGACCCCAGCACTAAGCTGAGAGCCACTGTTTCCCTTAGCGTTTGCACCCAGAGCGTTGATGAGAGGGCTTGGGGTCCCTAGAAGCCAGTCCCTTCTGTCCCACTGCACTGAATCCTGAGCTCTCCTGATCTGAATCTAGTCCTGTGTCCACCGATCACCTGGAAGACGTCCCCTGGCCTGTCTCAGCCTCAACCTGGTTCCCAGTCTGTGAACTGTCCCAATTTACAGGCTGTCAGGTCCATCAGTGAGATGATGCACAGACGTTGCTCTGGAATGTCAGCTGGAACACGACAGGGTATCACCAGCCTAGTGATGTCTACTCCTGATGACAGTAGGGGTGGTGCCAGTGGGTGCTGGACCCATCCCACCACCTCCTTTGTACCCGAGTGCCCCAAGTGTCCCCGCTGTGCCCAGGCCCCTTGGGGGACCGCACTGCTGCACCTGGGATACTGCCCGAGTTCTCCGCACAGAGGGTCCCTCCCTCTGCATCGACGAGGGATCTTGTCTCTGGCTTCATTATCGTCCACTCATCCACGTGACGCCTCACTGGGTGAAGTGAGGAGTTTAAGCTTAAGCATGGCAAACGTGCTTCGTATGCCAGGACCTTGCCCTGGATCCCGTGAACCAGAAAATGGCCACGCCTTCCTCTGACTCTGGGCTGTGTCCACCTAGCGTCTGTCCTACCCTGTCGTCCCTGCCGTCCCCACACTGCCCAGAGCTCTTCCCGCTGCAGATGACCTCACCAGGCCGTGTCCAAGGGACCCTGGCTTGTCCTCTGAGTCCACGTGCGATTTGATTTGTCCCACAGACTCCGCTGTTCTAGGAGGACCTAGATGCACTTCCAAAATCCGTCCAAATTTCCCTTTATGACCCTAGTAGACCAAGTTCCCAAGCCATACCAACTCCGCCTCTGTGTATGTGTCATTTTAAGTATTTCTGTGATCACATCCCACTTGAAAAACAACAAAACAGTCTTCACGCAGTAAAAAGAGTTGCAACTCAACAACAGGGCCTGCTTGAAGCGATGGCACGTTTAGTCACACGGCCCAGGAACCAACTGGCTGATTATTTTAACACTGTCAGGAAAGCCTCAAAATACCATGGACGGTGCTGTAAGATAAACAGAGGCCAGCCTTGTCTTTCAGACGCCATCCAGGGCGCGACCCACCGGAAGAGGCCCGAGGTGGACGATAAATATTACAGCCGTTTTCCAGGACCACAAGGCAAGAAACGTGCATAAAGGCATTTCAATATTTCTGCAAACTCACAAAGAACCAACCGTTTCCCTTTCATATTTAATAAAGATCTCCTCCGTCAGCTGCAGCCAGTGATAAGCATAATATCCTTAAATGGTTCATCCCGGGATCACAGCTCAAGTGTCTTCTGCCGGTCAGAGCAGGAAAGCTGTTACGAGCTGCTGTGTGCATTTCCTAAACCCAAGGGAAAAAAAAAAAAATTTTTTTTGATTTGGCTTTTTACTCTATCTTAAATGCTTTATTTTTCAGGGGCGAGATAAGGCCTGGATCTTCCCATAAAACCAGAGCTTAGCCATCCCTGCGTCTCTCTCCGTTTAGGAGAGGGGCCGTCTTTGCACAGATGGCTCAGATTAAATTGTATCTCACAGTCCTTACAGTGCGAGCTCTAGATGAACTGCCAGAAGGGCCGTAGGCGAGAACTAGATTGCTTTGGTTTCAGTACACAGTGAATTTGGCTCAGACAAGCTGAATCAGTACATTAAATGCGAATCCCTCACAGATTTGAAAGCAGCCTTTAGCACAATTACTGACTGTGAGTGATGATTATGTCTAATTGGAGGAGACTTTTGCTACCTGTAGCTCGGCTGGAGTCCACCCGAGCCGTGGCCTCTTAATTCACTGTCCCAGCTTGAGAGCAGCCACAGAAGCTAAATCCTGACGTGTGTACACATGGTCGATAAACTTTAATAAACTTTACAGGTTCCGTAACGAGGCTGAGTGTATAATTCAATTTTTTAATTCCGGAGAGGAAAATGGCTAACAAGTCTGCTGGGCCGCAACAATGCATCACTTCACCGCATGCAGAGACCTTCCAGAAAAAAAGAACGAGCCCACCCTGATGTCTCTGGGGACCTGTCTCCTCACCCTGTAGTGCCCTGGTGGGACAGGTCTCAGGCCGGCCTCTTGGGCCAGAACCCACTTGCTGCTAATCTGCGAGGAGAACAAAATGAGGTGACAATCCCACATCTCTGTGAGGGAGGTGCTGCCGGTGCCCCGGAGAAAGGAGTGGATTTCTTCACAGATTCCGCCTGCTTGCCCAGACCCGGCTCGTCCTAACTCACCTTCCCATTCCAACCACAGGCACACCAAGGCTCCAGAGACGGCTAATCCTTCCCCGGAGTTATTGACTTATCTCAGCGAACTAAAGGCAGTTCCCTCATGGGTCTTACAGTTAGAATCTTATTTTTTTGTGCTTTTTGAAAAAGACACACACACAGCACCGGATCCTGCCAATATTCAGGCTGTGAGGCTCTCTTTCCCCAAGCTTTTATATACATGTGTGTGCGTGTGTATGGTTTCAACCCACTGGCGCTTTTCTCGCTGGAGTAAATTCATTTTGAATGAGCACTTAGGCCACTTGACATTATTTTAAAGAGCACTTACGGCAGGACTCATAAATGCATTCCTCTCCCGCGCCGCAGAGCCAGCGCTCGGCCGTGTTTCCTCTGAAATCATCCCTCAAGTGTTGCGCAAGCCGTGTCACCAGGCCTGTTTGCCATAAATTTTCCTTGTGAGGAATGGGCCGACGTCTGCGTGGACTTGAGCTATGATTTTCTGTAAATTGGAGCATTTGTCAGAGAATAAAAACACAACCCTTGGAAGGGCTGCCAGGACCGTGACCATGGCGGGCAGACGCGGAGGTAGGGGAGCTGGTCTGAGCACTGCCAGGTGAGGGTGCCCCGCTCTCGTGAGCCCAGCACAGCTCCCACGTGTGGCTTGGCACCCAGAGTGGCTCCGTGGCCTGTGTCACATGGGAACCCGGGCTACGATGCATGTCTCTGTGTCTGTTCACGTGTCTAGTGACAACTCAAGAAGAGGCCCTTCTGCTCGTTCGTCTAGAAGCTGATGTAGCTTTTGTTCAGTGACTGATCCTTCTCCATGTCCCACACTTCCTTCTAGAAATCAGGGTAGGCACATCAGAAAATCAGTCCCCTAGGAGCCTGGGGAGCGCTTTGTGCTGGGATGTGGCACAGGTGTCCCCACACCCACAGCTCCCCTGGGATCTCAGGTGACGCTCTCGAAGGCCTCTCCCCCGCATACTGCGAAGATGATCTGAGCGTCGGTAGGGGTGCTTTATGTGATCTTCAGCTTCAGCCTTAACATGGCCCGGTGGCAAACAGCCACCAGCATCACGATGTTTTCTTTCTGCTCACGTGCTCGGCAACCAGCGCTTCCCTAGCCCTGCGGCATGGGCAGAGCTGATGGGGAGATTCCCTCTGAGAAGCACAGACTCTGCATTAAGAAGGTGCACGGCTCAGCGTACGGATTCTGGATGTTAAGATGACGGACGCGCAGAGAGAGCCTGGTGCCTCACCTTCGCTGACCAGGCTTGCAGAGCAGTGACAACTTATTGAATGAAGTTGACTACCAGAACTTCAGAAGACGAGGTGGGGCCTCCAGCTGGAGAGCCGAGATGCCATTGTAGCAAAGAAGAAAATGGAACGATTAAGGGTCACCCAGGCTCAGCTTTCCTTTATTTCCTTACCTCTCCGAGCAGCGTGCACTGGGATTTGCTGAAATTCTCATTTGGGCGAGTGCAAGACTGACTAAAACGAGCGAAAAGCTCTTCTAGAACACTTCTAGGCAACACTGATTCAAGTAAAAAGTGTAGATTTTCTTAAGAGAGTTTACTCTTGTGCAAGTTCTGGCACCCATACATGCTGTCCATTTATTTGGGGGAAATACGCATTGTCAAGCTACTGAGTTTCTCAAAGAGACTGCTGTATGCTTTTATGGTTCTCTTACAATAGTTTAGCCAGTGAATTTTAAGGTTCTACACATCACAGCAGAATTAGAGTGCCCTTCGCACATGGAGCTCGTGGGCGCCGTGCTCTGAACGCGGTGCCTGAGACGTGGGGTGAGCCTGCTGACCTGAGAGGCGGCTATAGCCACCTTTGTTCTGGCCCTTCCTGAGGTGCATGTCCAGCTCCTGCAGCCTCTGTTCCTAACCCACGGGGCCCAGGATGGCTGGCAGTGGACTTGTGCCTCGGGCCAGGCTGCTCTGCGGAGGTCAGGCAAGTCCACTCTGGTCTGTGTGGCCACCTCCCTGCCATCCGCTCTTCCAAGACAGCTTGATCCGGTGAGCGCCCCTCCAGAGGGTGTGGCCTCTGGACATTAATGTGTGACCCTGGGCATGTCACCCCCTCCCTCTGTGCCTGTTTCCTCACCTATGAGTTGGAGCCCTACCCCGTGGGGTCACTGGAGAAGCAACCCGGTCTATACAAGCGTACTCGGCATGGAGTGAGTTCTCCAAGCGTGTTAGCTGGCGTGGTCATTAATGTCGTTACTGTGTTAATTGCCAGAGGCTCCTGTGACAGGTTACCACAGACCCGTGGCTTAGAACAGCACACATTTGTTAGTTTACAGTTCGGAGGTTAGAATTCCCAAATCAGTTCCAAAAGGTAAAGTCAAGTTGTTGGCAGGGCCCGCTCCTTCTGGAGGCTTTGAGGGCAGAATTCATCTCCTGCCCTGTCCAGGTTCTAGGGGCGCCCACACTCCTTGGTCTGCGGCCCCTCCTCCTTCTCCAAAGCCAGCAGCCTGGCATCTTCTCTCCTTTGTGACCTCTGCTTCTGTCCTCACGTCTTGTCTGTCTCACTCTGACACCCCCGCCTCCCTCTTATGGGAGCCCTAAGATGACATTGGACCCACCCAGAAAACCTAGTACAACCTCAAGGTCCCTAACTTACCCACATCTGCAGAGTCCTTTTGCCATGGGAGGTCACATACCCACAGGCTCCGGGAACTAGGGCTGCCATCTTGAGAGGCCCATCACTCAGCTCACCACGACTGCTACCCCTGCTACCTATTGCCCCACTACTCCTAGTGGGTCTGACTCCTGCATGACTCCACATGGCCATTTGTATTTCCCTGACCAGAGCGACTGGTTCAGGGAAGCACACGACCTGACCCAGGCTGATCTGAACACTCTTTTCCTAGAATCACTGCAGATGATAGAAATACAATCTGGGAGGGGTCGGGGGCAATGCTTTCCAACAGGTGGGAGATCTTCCCTGAGAATGAAGCATCGCAGAAGAAGACAGAGCTGGGAGACAGTGAGAAAGAGACAGTGCCTCTTGGTTCACAGTTGGAGTTCCTGGATCCAGCTGTTCCTGAAGCCCATGTACCCCAGGACTTCTCACTTACCAGCACCAAAATATACCCTTGGTTGTGTAAACTAGTTTATGTTTCTACTGTTCTTATCAAAAGCAATGTTGTGCCTGACATAGCAAAGAGGACAACTCAATGCCTTCTCATCCCAAGCTGCTCTTCCCCTTCCAGAGGAGAAAATCCTCCTGTATCAAGGGAGCTCTCACACTACACATGGCCATCCCACCCCAGGCTTCATGGTGGTTCCTGTGAAAATTGAGAAAGTAATTTTCTTCCAGTGGCTGTTTACAGGGATCCATTAGATCAAACTTAGCTTTTTTTTTTTTTTAACAAAATGTGGTAAACATGATTGTTGTTGCTTGTTCAGGGCAACATTTAAACAATTCCAAGAACACAGGCACCCTGCCCACTGGATCACCCATGTGCGTGTTCCCAGCCAGGGAGGATCACAGTCCTGAATGAGGCCTGTGCCTGCTGCACAAGCTGTGTGGTGTTTGGAACTTTTCCTGATGTGCAACAACTCTGTAATTTCATGTCCTACGTGTATTTCAAGAAGTCCTCCTGGAAACTGGTTTATTTGTGTATTTTTTATGCTGTTTTAAAAAACTGGACTGACATGTAAACATTCAACAGGGAAAGGTAAACAACACAAATTGAATTTAGGAATAGTTATGATGAGAGGGGAGTGGAAAAAAGCATAAGTGGAGGAATTTGTCCTCTTACCCACACAGGACCTGGTACCACTGCCACTAAGAAAATCCTCACTTTTCTAAGTTTACTAATGTCACATCAGTAAACAACATAGGGTCCTTTTTCTGGATCACCACTGGTATCACCCTGGCAGAGATAATCCCTACACAGAGGAGGATGGTGGAGCAGGACCCCAAGATAGTCCTGGTTCTCTGGGGTGCAGTCTTTGCCAGCTTGGGCTTCTATAACAAAAATACTATAGACTGAGTGGCATAAACAACAGACATTTACTCCTCATAGTTCTGAAGGACAGGAAGTCCAAGATTACGGTTCCCGGTGGGGACCCGCCTCCTGGTTTGCAGACAGCCACCTTCCAGCTGTGTCCTCACGTGATGCAGAGAGAGCTCAAGCCTCTCATGTCCTTTCTTATAAGGACACTAATCCAATCCATGAGGGCTCCACCCTCATGACCTAATCACCCCAGAGGCCCATCTCCTGATACCACCACACTGGGGACTAGGGCTACTGCACATGAATTTTGGGGGGACAATTTCAGTCCATAGCAGACACCCACACTGGTGATATTTGAGAATTATGAAGCTGGGAGTGTATCCCACCGAAGGCTGCTTAATTACCTAATTGTACTTTAGCCCAGTTCTCCCTTCCACACACAGAAGTAATTGAATGCAGATATCTGGGGACATTCAGGGATTATGAGAAAAAGTACACCATTCCAAAAATGATTTTCCCTTTAAGTCCTGTCTGCCCTGCATCCCTGGAAGAATGAGAACCTTCCATCCTCTCTGGAGTAGTGAGGAAGGACAAGGCTGGCTTGGGTTGGCTCCGGCACCTTCTCATCCAAGAGTAGGGGCTGCCAGAGTTAACCTGTCCCCAGTCCTTCCTGTCAATCCTTCTCTCTCCGGCTTCTTTTCTGCTGGCTTCCTTCTTGTCAGAACTTCCTCAGCTCCCCAGAAAGGCTGCATGTGGCCCTTGATCATGGCTGTCCATGCACCTGCTAAAGGAAAATCCTGCTTTTGACCTCCACATGGGGCCAGAAACATCCTGCAGACATCTTGCAGGTCACACTTCCCAGGCAGGGACAGGAAAGCCCTAATGATGGCAGCCTATTTGTCTAGGGTCACAAGGCCCTGGACAAAAGCCCTCATGATTCTGTCAGCTGGAGCCTGCACCACAGGGATGCACTGCATTAGGGTTAACTCCCGAGCCTGGCCCCTTTGCACCACCGGGGCCACCTCTTACCCAGGAGGGAAGCCCCTTCCCCTCCCAAAGCATCTCCACCTGAATTGTTTCTGGGCAACCCCAGGAAGAACTGTCCATGGCTCTCAATGTGCTTGGTCACCTGCTGGAAGGGTCACCAGGGTGGCCCTCTCCTCCCCAGGTCTCTGTCTATGCCCACTGCCTGGGGCCTGGCGACAGTGGTGCCACTGAATGCCCATGTCTACACCAGGGCTTTGGCTCGGGGCTCCTGAAGCCCGGTTTCTAAGTGGCCAAGGCACATGGGGAAATGGTGTCTCCGGCCACCCAGTCCTACAGAGGCACCTGTAAGTAGTCCCTAGTTCCCACACTATCCTTGCCAGGAACCTCACAGGCTCTCTTCCATTTCTGACTCTTGTCCCTTTACCCCCGAAGCTCTCTGGGTCAAGGGCCAGGTGGGAGCAGATCCAGTCTGGCCTTCAGACTCCCGGTGGCCCTGGCGTCGGCCGGTGTGAGGACACAGCAGTGCAGGGCACCAAGCATGGGCTCTGGGTGTGCACCAGGCACCAGGCACCAGGCACTTGCCCTGTGCGTGGAACAGCCGCGGGTATGCAGGGTGCAGCTCCCAGCTCCGCGGGTGTCTTTTGCCAGGACCGTAACCTTCACCTTGTCCTCCAGGCTCCTACACGCTCTCCCCGGCTCTCTGAGCCCCTTAGTGCACGTGGGGTCACTGCTTCTCTGGGGCTCATGTTCATGTCCCCTCTCTCTGCTCCATCCCCTGGGTTCTGCAACCTACCGAGATTGCCTCTGTGGATCACCCACCAGACCCCGACAGAAGCCGCTCAACAGCTTCAGGTTTACAGCAAGCTTTGGCATAGTAGACGGGGTGCAACGTTGTCCAGGCCACCTCTCCTTACCAGCCACACTCTGAATGACTGGCGTGAACCCTTGGTGCTGACACTGTACATTCTCTGCCCAGGACTTAGGACAATGGGCACTGACCACTGACCTCTCCTGACTTTGCTTAATTAGGTGCACTGGGGAGAGACCGGGCTTGGGGAGGAGCTCCAGGAAGGAACATATTTTTACTTTGCCAAGGCCAGTCAATCTTCCCTCTGAGCTGTTCCTCTGCGGGAACCCCCAACCAATCCCCCGCAAGGTGGGAACCGATGCCCATTAGTTAAGGATGATGTGGAGTTTAGTTCATTTGCTGCTGCTGTTATGGTCATACCCTAAGGATCAGAAACGTTTCACAAACCTCCGCAGAACAGAAGCATCTCTCCCGTTGTGCGGCTCGGTCCCCGAGTCCCACTTCCCCGACTGCATCTTCCAAATTCATCCCTGGAGCCTGCTTCCCTTTACACGTGTGTTGCCCCAAGCCGGCCGCCCCCTTAGATGCCCTTTTGTCACCCTCCGCCTAGCGCGTTTGTCCTCATAAGGCCCGATTTGTGGGGCGCCCAGGAACACCGGGGCCCAGAGGGTCTAGGCCCATTGGTCTCTTGGCCTGAAATCCATTCCCTTGGACCAAGGCATTGCTGTCCTCTTAAAAAGACAAACATCCCTGGCAGGGAGGGCATACAGAGGAGGGGCCAACCCCCCCAATGGGAACAGGCACTGGGATCTTCCCCAGGATGGAACGAGAGGTTCCCGGGACAAGGCAGAATGGTCGTGATGGGGTCAGGGCAGTGGTTTCTGGGACTGTGAACAGAAGGTGTGTCGGGGCGTTTGGTGAGAAGGTCCCTGAAAAGTCCACAGGGGGAGCAGGGTGTCCAGCCCCACTGGCCACCCTTGGCAAATTCTCCCAAATACCGAGCCCCAGCCTGGAACCCTCCCACAGTGTTTCCAAGCCCCTTCTCAGTGCTTTTGATTTTCACTCTGTGACCCTCTGTCACACCTAACCACTACCTGCACCCTGGAGCCAAGATTGTTCTGTTAAAGCATATTTCAGTGCTTGGTGTCAGACAAACAGGGCTTGGGGAGACAACTTAGTTTAACCACCTCCTTCATGCATGGGGCATTTCTTAAAATTTCATTTATGATTATCTTACCGGGGTGGGGGGGTTAAGTCAAACAAGGTAAAATCAAGCAGGCTCCACCCTGCTTTTTGTGATACAGAATTTTAAAATATTCTCTAAAGCATTTCGCTGGAATTTTTCTGTCCTTGGAGAAATAGAAGACAAGGCCATATGGAATGATGCTTAAATGAGGTATTAAAGATGCTTTGGTTTATACTATTATGAATGAGGACTGGCATGAGGTTGGTATCTGGATTTCTACCAACCTGATAAAGGTTAAATGAGGCTTCTGAGGTGATGAATTTGGGCACTGGGGCATTGACGGGGATGGGCCAGCATCATTCACGAGGTGGCCCCCCGGGGGATACACTGCTGCCATCATGCTTCTTACAGTGAGCCTCCGGGAGAGAGCGTTTCGTCACTAAAGCCATCGGAGCAGCCGCATCACGGTCTCAGAATGACGGTGGGTACCTGCCACAGGTATCCTGCTTCTGAGAACAGACCCCGGTCCCCCAAGGCAAGAGCAGTGCCGGCTCCCCTCTGTCCCTCGGTCTCACCTGCTGACCCCAAGAAGGAGGCTTGTGTGGGGTCTGGCTCCTCTGAGGACACGGCAGCCGGAGACTTTGCTCAAGGCCAGACACCCTTGTGTCCCTTTTTCTCCTTAGAAACAACTCATTTAAAAGTTCGCTTTATTACATCAGTGCTTCCCAGTTATTTTTCACCAACATCACTGACTAAGCATTCTCAGGGGTAATATCTGTAAGTCCGTGCTGTCACATGGTCTGACATTTGTAGAGCCCTGGTAAGGTGCTCTGTAAATTCTGTGAGCTAGTGAGATTGGGATTGGTTAATTTCTGCTGCAGGGTTGTGCGTTCCATAGACATTAAAACTTCTTTCTAAAGGAATCACCTGTCAGTATCAGTAAAGCCACTGGCTTCAATCAGGCACAGAGATCAAGGACATACCGCTCATGCCGCAGTCATGGGGGGCTCCTGGGCGGCCCGCACGTGCCAGGTGAGCTGGGATCGGGGCTCCCCCTGCGTATCTGCTGTCCTTCTCTAGCCCGGTGCTAGGTGAGAAACTGCACCTGCCAGGACAGTGCTGTTCCCAACTCCATCGGTGATTTTCTAAACTGACCTGAGACGTGATTTTTAAAATTAGTGCAGGCACACACACACCATAGCAAAAGAGTATTGTTTTCTCTTGCTCTTGAAAACCAAATCGACATGCTCGCAGAAATGGTACGTTCTCCGCTGCAAATATTTCTCTTTCCTCACGGCTTCAAACAGTGACAACATCCACTTGGTTAAAGTGTGTTGTTGAGAAAGAGAGCTCTGAAGCTTTCACAGTCTGTGAAAGCCTCAATACTAGGGTGATGGGTACGATAGTGTACACACACACACACACACACACACACACACACACCCTCTCTCAGTAATCACTGTAGTTCTATAATATATAGGACATGTCTTATACATGCAAACCATAACACACAACTCAGATATTGGTCATTGCAATATTCTATAATACACAATGTATATATTCTATATAATATATGGAGAGAGCATAGATATATTCTGTATACATATATATATACAGAATATATATATTCTATACACAAACCACATGCACATATAGGCTCACATATTCATTGTTGTAGTATGCTATAATATATAGAATATGCGTTTGCTATATATAAAGAATAGATATTATTCTATATAGAGAGAATACATGCATGCATGTATTCTACATACAACCCCCCACACACATGCATGCACTCTTGGTAGTCACCATAGTGTTATAAAATATATAAGACAGGGCTTCCCTTGTGGCACAGTGGTTGAGAGTCCGCCTGCCGATGCAGGGGACACGGGTTCGTGCCCCAGTCCGGGACTATCCCACATGCCACAGAACGGCTAGGTCCGTGAGCCATGGCCGCTGAGCCTGCGCGTCTGGAGTCTGTGCTCCGCAATGGGAGAGGCCATGACAGTGAGAGGCCCGTATACCACAAAAAAAAAAAAAAAATATATATATATATATATATATATATATATAGGACATATTGACATATTTCTTTTATATGAAAACCACATCCCACATATACTGATATATTCATCATTGTCGTATTCTATAATATACAATGTATGTTGTATACTGTATTCTATATAATATATGGAGAGAGTACATGTATTCTGTTTATGTATATATATGGACTATATATATATATTCTATACACAAACCACACACACACACACACTCCATCTATTGTAATGCAGCCTTCCACCATTCAGATAATGTGTGTATTTGTATTTTCCTAACCTTTTGAAGGGTGACTCCCTAAGCCTCCTCCGTGTAAATAATACATTGGAATAAAATATGGACTGTTAAACTCAGGCAACAATTAATTATATAGCACATAAATCCTTCCTTCCAAATGACTAATACACAGTCCTTTGTGTATAAATGTTTCTCTGAATTTTGTTTGAACTACTAGCCTCATGACATCCGATGGTGCAGTCAGGATAATTTTCATTAGAAAAATAATTATAGGCTAAATATGGTTAATAAAACATTGACTATAAATTTGAATATTTTAAAAGCATGTCCTTCTAGAAGCAGCTTCTAATGAATTTTGATGAAAGTACCATGATTACTTAAGAAAAGATAAATACGCATGATTATTACACGCAATTGTGAGGTGGATGAATTACAAACAATAATTTTAACTTGGAAATAATTATCCTGGGAAATCTGCTTCATCAAATTCATGATGACAAACATAAAAGAAAAAATAATAATTCTTCATGGATGACAGAACATCGGGTCTAATTTTGATTCTTTCTAGATTTGTGAATTTGTAGTTATTTGTCATAAATCCTCCAAGTTTAAAGTTCAAAATAACGTCAAAATATAAACTTCTGTTGAAAGATTTCCCATGGATTTAAAGTCTAGAAACAAGGTTTCCTGTCAATTCCGGGGAAAGCAGGTCTCCCTCACGCTGTTACCAGGTAGACTGCCTTGGAGGCTGACCTGTTCCCACTCAGCTCCGGAGCCCAGGGAGGGAGACGGAGCCGTGAGCATGAACCCATCCATACAGCAGAGTGCGGGAGACTCACCTGGAGGGGCAGCGCAGTCCCATTGCACAGAGGAGCAAACAGAGGCTCGGGACGCCGGCTGGATGCTCCCAGCTCTGACAGCAGTGCCCACTGCCCCTCACTGCCCGCCCGGCCCATGATGGAGGAGGTGTCCCTTCCTTCTCCAGCTTTTGTCCCTGAGCCCTGTAGTTACTGGTCTTCCTCAGCTCCCTCCCGCCGACCCCACCGGGAGCCACCACGTCTACACTTTGCTTTCTCTGCGGTCACGATGGTGCCCATGGCCAGCATGAGTCCGGTCGGTGCCCAGGGTGTGAAGGTCACGGGCCCCATCCCCCAGGTCACCTGGTGTCTTGCACCGCAGCTAGGCCACCCCACCTGGCTGCCACCCCGTCGTCACATCTGTCCCCATGGCCCGTGGTACCCGCTGCCCAGCACTGGCTTCCTAGCTGATGATTCGAGCACAGATGAGTGAGAAACACACGGATCACATTTCCCCAAAATCACATGGGATTTGACATATGAGTAGAAATCTCTGGCAAAGCACATTTAGGATTTTTTTCTTGCCTCAAAGTATGAAAAAGGAGTGCGAGAAGTCACAAAAGCTTGAACACGGCATTCCTTACTCATCCGAGCCACGAGACCAAGGAGTAAGTTTGTGTGCTGAACTGCAGCCAGGAGGAGCCCTGCCCGCAGGGCGGGTGTGGAGACAGGGGTCAAGTATTTCCTCCCCTCCCCTCCTCGGACTGGGAAAGCTCCTCCTTGACGGCACCAGACTCCACGAGGAAAGCATCGGGCTTGCAAAGAGGCTCACGATGACAGAGGCAAGAGTGTCGTCAAGCAAAGGACGGATCTCCTCAGAGCGCCTGATCCCCTGCAGATCAACAGAAGAGACTCTTATAAACTGGCTTAATGGACCTTCAATTCATCTCCCTAAACATGACGCATCTTCAGGCAAATGCCGTCTTACCCGAGTCCCTTTCAATGCAGATATGATCTTAACCTAAGGTAACCTTTGTCCCCTTGTTCCCCACAGTCGGTCTGAGAAAGGACATGTATGAAGTCGGGAAGATCAGGGACCCTCCCCTCTGTGAGGAGGGTGCAGGACCCGGGGGCGGGTGGTCCAGCTCTGGCATGGCCTGCCCTGGCCCCAGGCTCACCCTGAGGCCCCTGTGCCCTCTAGCTCAGCACCCAGGCAGGAGGAATATGTTTCTCTTCCCAACAAGAACTGGACTTGGAGCCCGAGGATCCAAGAGCCAGATGGAGCTGGGGAGGGGCAGCTGGAGGGATGTGGGCACCCCTGAGGGTGCTGCCTGTGTGGGGGGAGCTTGGGCTTTGGGTTCTGTCTGTGCCTTGTGTGGGGCTCTATCCTCTCCCACTCAGGCGCCGGGCATAGAAGGATGCTTCCCCAGACTGAGATGCGCCTGTGGGTGGGAGCACCCTTGTGGCTCTGCCAGCCCACGTCAGGACAGGCATGAGCCCCTCTGCCTCTGCACCTCCCTGCCCAGACCTTCCTGACACCTCTGGGCACAGGGCAAAGCAGCCCAGGGCAGGTCGCCACTGGCACCCCCCATGACCTCCTCTTTCTTTGCCTGCCTCTCACCCTCGGCAAGGTGCTATTTTCTCCCTGACGCTCACCCGTCCTCACTTCACTTCTCTCCTAAGATCGGGTTGCCCTCAAGGCCCAGATCTCGGCCACCCAGGACTCCCGGAGGCTGAGTTTCCCTCCTGTCTCCTGGTCCCTGCCCTTCTCAGCTGGGGAACTTTTCTGCCCTAGGGCCAAGGCTCACTAGTTCCTTAGCTTCAGCATCTTCCCAGACCGCCAGGCTGGGCTGGGTGCGCCCCCCTTTGCTCTGGACGCTCCAGGTGGCTTTGGGACGGTGCCGCTGGGGGTGCTCCCACAACTCCTGGAACCTGACCTGCAGACAGCAGGTGCCTACTGCACTGAGTAAAGAATGAGAGATGCAAATGGGAACTTTTCTTGCCCTTAAGTGGGGGAGGTGGGCCCCCATTCCTCGGTGTTCTGCCTCACCACGGTGAGGGTCCCAGTAAAGCCCCTGCTGTGCCCACCCAGTGAAGAGTTTGGGGGCACCCTATGGGGCCGAGGTGGGAGGGGACTTTGAGCAAACACGGTCTGGAAAGATCAGAGCCGGTGAGGAAGGAGCAGTGAGATTTTCAAACTGGAGCTGGTGGGCAGGTGAGGCTGCAGGTGGGCATGTTTTCCCGACCTTGCTCCAGATCATTTAAAGCGACATGATTCAGTGAACAGAAAGTCCCGGGCAATTCCCCACGTGCCAGGTCTAAAGCAGGGGAGCTGAGAATTAAGGTCGGTTGTGCCATAATTACCACGAATCGACAACATTCAGTATCAGGACTTAACATCTGCAAATAGCCAAAGAGGCGACCTGGAAGAGGGCTTTGCTTTCCTTTCCTCCTGTGGTCTTGGGGCTCGAGGGTGAACTGCCAGGGTCCATGGCCCCCTCGCAGGTGTCCCCAGCCCTCCTGTGACGGCGGGGGGGGGGGAGATGCTGGTCACTGGACCAGGGGGACACCATCAGTACACGAGGTTTTACTTTGCTCCTCTTGAAACCATATCGTATGGTCTCCTTTTTGCGTTTGGAGTGTGTGTGTGTGTGTGTGTGTGTGTGTGAGAAACGTTAAATGCACAAAACAGAGAAAGCTGCTGGGACATCCAAAATGCAGTTGCCAAAATTATTGGTGAGTTCACTGTCAGAGAATCAGAAACACATGACAAATTACCATAAAAATTCATGTTCGGAACTTCATGAAAACTGTCTTTGCCAAACAAATGCTCCGTGTCATCAAAGTGGGGGTTGACAAGGGCCGACGGCAGGGGCCAAGTGCACAGGGGCGCCTGTGTCCGGGTGGACGTCAGTGGAGCCGCCGTGCCCTGACCTTGGCCCCCAGAGCTCCCTCCTCTGTGGCCTCTCCCCGGCTCCAGCTGCCAAGTCTTCCCGGGAGTGTCCCACCCATGAGGTCCTACTGGACTCTTATTCCTGGAGCCCAGCACCCAGTCCTGCTCTGTCACTCGGGGTCCACGTGCAAGGGGCCGGGCCATCCTTGCCGGGGTGATGGAGGGCCAGCAGAGGCTCCCTCACATCTTTCGGAAGTTGGGACACATAGTGGGCCACGTGTCCTACAGCTTTATAGAGTTCTCAAGAAACGACAGGACCCCCAGTTTGCTTTACACTCTGTGTTTATTTCTCATGAGACGAGAGAGGGAGAGAGAGAAAGAAAGACAGGGGGTGGAGTGTGGGAGGGAGAGAGCGCGTACTACGCGTGGGCAACCACTGTGCCAGGCTCGGCACTTCCATCCTCGCCAGAGCGTCGTCTCCTGGTTCACGCAGGATGCTCAAAAAGCGTGTGCAGAGCGGTCCCACCTCACAGACTGGAAGGTGAAGTTGCATGGGGCACAGGTGGCCCCTGACCAAGGCCTCTGACCTCGTTCCCTCTCTCACCCCAATGGAGTCTCACCCCACACGCATTCTGAGCTCCCTGACGCCCCGTAGGCTGAGGACCCCTATGCCAACTAATTCTTCTTAGGCATGCCAGGAAATCCGCTTCAGGAGGCCTTGCTCTGTGTTGTCAGTGCATCACTTCACCTCTTCTTTCTCGCTGCTCAGTGGGGTCAAGGTTCCACTGGCCGTTGTCACTACCCTGACCAATGCCTCCCTGACTCACATATGCGGTAGCAAGGAACATCGCTCCCCTGAACATGTCAGTCAGGTCCTAGGGGAAGACCTCCTGCCCGACGGCCTCAAGGAAAGGTGCCGGGAAGGCCATGGCTGTTCCAGTGCCACAGCCTGAGACTGACAATGGGCCCCTGGACAGGCCTGGAGCGGCGGGCGTGTGCGAACAGGAGAGAGGACCCACCACGTCTCTATCAGGCGCTTAAATGCAGCAAGTCTGGACTAACCGACCTCGTTCCCGCGTAGGGCCTACGTCCTTCTACTTTTTCCTTTGCTTTCGTGCTTCTGTGTGTGGTTCTAGAAGTACGAATCACCCCGATATTACCACCAGCTGCGCGTGATGGTCGAGGAACATTTTACAGTATTAAATCATTTACATTTTTTTCCAGTTGATGTATAAGAGGATATAGCAATTTCCTGGGGCTGCTGACACAAATGACCACAAACTGGCAGGCTGAAAACAACAGAAATTTATTCTCTCGCATTTCTGGAGGTCACAAGTCTGAAATCAAAGTGTCCGCAGGGCTGTGCTCCCTCTGCAGGCTCCAGGGGAGGGACTTCCAGCCTCTTCAGGCCGCTGGGGCTACAGGAGTCCTGGGTGCCCTTTGACTTGCAAGTACATCTCTCCAATCTCTGCCTCTGTCTTCACACGACCTCCTTGTAAGGACACCAGTCACGGGATTTAGGGTGAACCTTAATCCAGTATGACCTCTTCGTAACTTGATGATGTCTGCAAAGACTGTTTCCAAATGAGGTCACATCCACACATCTTTTGGGGAGGACCCAGAACAGAGGGTCAGTAACAGGTATTAAATGTGACACTGACTGCTTATATTGACAGCTAGATGGATGTAGAATGCTAGATTTATGAAATAAAATACATTTGTTTTCTTAAAAAATACTTAAGACAAATGGAAATTAATTTTAGAGTCATTTTGTTTTACTTTGTTGAACTTCTTGAATTACAATACGTACTTTCATTTTAATAGGATTTAAATATTTTTAGGAAAAAAACACTTTGAGAACACAGATGCATAAGTTTTTAATTTTCAAATTCATTGTATTTGAATATATTCAAATTTCCTATTTTTGTAACTGACAACATTTTATTTCTCAACACTTTAAATCTTTACTGTTAACAGAACAGGAAATACTCGGCCATCCTGATTACAGCAGTGTAACATGATTTTGCTAAAATAAAGGCAAGAAAAAATAATCTTATGAAATAAACATATAATTTATGAATTATGGAAGTTGTTATTTTGTACTAGGATGACACTGCCAGCCCATCAACAGATCACCCAGACGTGTATAATGATAATAGTTAAAATGTCTTTGCTATCTTGCCAACTTGTAGTTTAGAAATACTTTAGCTCTAGGGCTAGATTTTAATGCTGTTATTTTGAAGGTATATTTGTAAAGCAGAAAAACAGAACATATCTATCAATATTCCAGCTTTGTTTCCAACCAGTTAGATATTTAGACATTTGGTACATGGCCTCCAGTTGTATTCTTGTCCTGAGCCCATAACCTCCAGGGACGGGCCTGCTGAAGAGGCAGAGGGGCAGGGCATCTGAATCCCGTGTTCCCGAGTCTGGTGATGAAGAGAGAGGCTCACCAGAGGATGGGCAGAGTGCCTCCCAGCCCTGCTTCTGTCTTAAAACAGAGTTTGCAGAAGAGCTGTCAAAAATCAGTACTAAACTCCCGCTTTTGCTGGAACATCTGTACTGTCTGGATTAGCCCTGCGTTTTAACTTCCATATAATTTGTATCCGCTCGGAATGAGCTCACCTGTATTGCATCCAAATTCACTTCTGGGGGATGATTCTCATCATAGCAATGATGGACATCTTTCTCTCTGTACTTCGACTTCCCTGGAAGTCAAACTCACATCATCCGTCACTGCATTCTCCACCAACATGTTCTAGGGACCAGGACATTTTTTTCCAAAGCCCTTTCACATCCACGATGCCCTGGCACCCCCAACAGTTCTGTGAGCTGATCGACTCGGGGTTGGGTGGGGTGAGTGGTGGAATGAATCTGCTCCAGGAGGCCATGGTGCGAGCATCCAGTGTCCTAGAACCTCGGGGAAGGAAGGCACCTCCACCCACCTTCCCTCCCACCCTCTGCTCTCCTGCCTCTGCCTCCCAATGGCCAAAACCAAGTCAGGGGCCAGGGAGCCTGGATGCAGCGCCTACAGGGGCCAGGCTTCCCTTCTTACTCAGAGCCGGACAGAGAACGACCAGGACCCCGATTTTGTGAGGTGAGGTCCACACGCAGCATCCTCGCGGTGCCGCGTGCCGCGATGGGGATGGCGTGTCGCGATGGGGACCGCACGCCCTGGCTGACCCGCCTCCCTCCTTGAACACACCGGCTGTAGAAATGGGCTCCCTTGGGAGCAGCACCTACTAGCCCTGCTCAGCTCTTTGGGCCCGTTCCCAACTCCCCTACCTCCCCTTCCTCCTGCAGCCCTTCAGGTGGGCTGGGCTGGAGCTCCGCCTCTGTGAGCATCTCTTCCGAGGGCCCACACTCCGGGACACCTCAGGCAACGCCATCCCCAGCATCCTCAGCATGCCAGGTATTCATTTCCTGACGCCCTCCCCCAGCGTGGCATGAGGCTGCAGTGTGATGTGGAGCAAATCGCCTCCTCGTGGGGACATGGTCCCTCACCTGGGACAGGACTGCACGGGTGTCTGCTAGACCTTTCCGTTCTTAAATGTCAGATCCTCCATCACCAAAGATGGGGCTGAAGAGTACTTCCTGGATGCTTCCAGTTAACCTTCTAAACATGCCAACACACTGCTGTCGCTTCTTCCACCTTCAGTGACTGACAAAGCACTGTGGACCCTCCCCCCTCCCCTCCCCCTCCCCTCCCCACCCCTCTCCTCCCCTCCCCTCCCCCTCCCCTCCCCCTCCCCTCCCCTCCCCTCCCCCTCCCCTCCCCCTCCCCTCCCCCTCCCCCTCCCTCCCCTCCCCCCCTCCCGTCCCCCCTCCCCTCCCCTCCCCCTCCCCTCCCCTCCCTCCCCTCCCCTCCCCTCCCTCCCCTGCCTCCCCTCCCTCCCCTCCCCTCCCCTCCTTCCCCTCCCCTCCCCTCCCTCCCCTCCCCTCCCTCCCCTCCCTCCCCTCCCCTCCCTCCCCTCCCCTCCCCCTCCCCCCTCCCCTCCCCCTCCCCCCTCCCCTCCCCTCCCCCTCCCCTCCCTCCCCTCCCCTCCCTCCCCTCCCCTCCCCTCCCTTCCCTGCCTCCCCTCCCTCCCCTCCCCTCCCCTCCCCCCTCCCCTCCCCCCTCTCCCCCTCTCCCCCTCTCCCTCTACCATCTCTTTCATAAGCAATTTTTTTTCCTTTCTTTGTCTTGAAACAGAAATAAAGGAAAGCAATTTCCTTGAAAGAGGGCTTTGGTTTGGTGAGAATGAATGAGATTTCCAGGGCCCGACACCCCTTTGCCTGCAACCTTCTTGTGATGGGCACTTGACTTATGGGTAGGGAGGCACGGACGGGAAGATGTATAGCAGGAGGGCACCAGCCTTTTATCCCCATCTCCTCTTCTTCTTTCTGTGACATAGATAAAGGGGTTTTGCTTATGGCAAAGAAAAATATCCCTGAGCCGCTGAAAAGTTACTTTTGTATCTTCTTGATATTGACACAAACAACAGAATCCCCACTCTTTCTCCACTTCCTTGGCTTTCTTTGGTCTCATCCATCTCAACTTGAAGGAGTCCCAACAGGTGGGAATCTAGGCAAAGCATCAACCTTGGACATACCCCAAACCTATTTCTGGACCCCAGGGTGCTCCAGCCCCATCTTACAACTGAAGCAGGATTCTCGGTTCTGGCTGCAGGTGGGAGACCTGAGGGGCCCCCAGGAGCATCAGCCCGGCCAGAGCAGGGAGGACATGATGCTTTTGGTGCGTCCTGATGGGGTGGTGATTTTTAAAAGCAGCTCCAGTGTGCATGCGAGTTGGAAAACTTGGATCTAAATTGTGTCATCCCCAACACGACCAATCTCGCCCCAAGGGAGTGAACACTGGTTCTTAGGGAGCAAAATTCTTCACCTTTTCATGCATCAAGCACATACATACATACAATACAAAGACAGCTGGACAGTAGTGTGTGTTGTTAACGTTTCATGAATGGGGAGCAGTCAGGTTAAAAAAAATCTAAAAAGGCTCTTTAGGTGGATAGTAATGAGAAAAGGTGGTGACGCACCAATAATATCTCAAAAAAAAGCTGTTATGTATATTTATCTTTTAGATAAAAGTATGTGACACCAGATGATCTCAAAGCATCTGGCCTCATGGGGCTTGGAGTAACCACTTCATGAAACGCTGCTCTCAAGAGGCCTTCCAGGCCACACAATCATTTTACTTCACAAATGATACAACAAAAAATGTTCCGAGGAGGAAGGTGCTGGGACTGGGGTGGGGCGGGGAGTCAGGAGGGAGCAGGCAGGAGGGAGGGGCTGCCAGGTCACCGGGGAGAGAAGGGGACACCCCCGTGGAGCTGCAGCCTCGGGCCTCAGGCATCACCTCTCACACACTCCTTCTGACTGCAGCGCCCCAAGGGGACTCCTGAGGTAGGCCTGACAGTCGGCCGCCCCCTCAGGACACCAGCCCAGGCTCCCCTAGGAAACCTCCTGGGGCCGGTGTTCCTGAAGGCCAGCAGCTAAAGGTCTTCCCTGTCCACCCAGATCACCTGTCCTGTCCCCACTGAACCCAACATTGGTCATATGTGCTACAGCTCCGCCCTGCAAAATCAGTGCACCCCAAACACAGGGAAAGCAGCACCCCAGGGACCTACTCCCTCTGACCGGCCCAGGGCACTGCTCTTATTATTACTATTAGTCACAGCTTCACCATGATCACCTTTATCTCTTAAGGTCCTAGTGGGGTTGTTTCTTTGTGATAAATCTGCACCAGCAGAGTTGCTGCGAACGTTCGGAGCCCCAAGGCCTCAGTGTCCTGGCCCAGAGTGGACGCTGCCCACTGTGCCACCAGCCCTGGTTCACTGCCTTTGGTGCCCTCGAGGCCCCTGTCAGGTGGGCAGTACCCACACCAGTGCCCTTCCTTTCCACCATGCTGTTACAGTTGTATTTGTTAACTTGCACACCTTTATTGATTATATTTAACATTTGTTTTAGATTGTGCTCGTGGGTAAGAATTTAATATTTTTTAAATCATTATCCTTCTGTGTAATCAGTCTTTCTCCACTGATATGAAATATATATATTTCAATATATATAATACATATATAAGCAATAGGGAACACATATATGTGGAATATATATGAAATAAATATAAGACAAAAGGCATTTCAAATCAATGGAGAAAGACTGGTTATATAGAAGGATACATAAGATTATATAGAAGAATATGTAAGATTATGTAGAAGGATATATATATATATATATATATATATATATATATATAAGCTATAGGAATATATATATATACATACTTTTTTGCCATAAGTCCCACTATATTTTGGGGGTGTCACATATGATAAACCAGGGACATGAACCAGGCTCTTCTCCTCCCTCTCTTTCACTCTCTCTGTCTCTGTCTGCATCTCTGTCTTCCTCTTCTCTCCATCTCTCCGTGTGTCTCTATCATATATATTTTTCATTTGATGTGTATCCATGTCTTGACTTCCTAATTTGTTCCATTTATCTTTCTGTCTAATCTTTACCAGTATCATAGGTTTTGGTATGTTTGGTACCAAGTATGTTCGGTAAGGTAGATCTTCAGTCATTGTTTCTTTTTATTTTTTTTAACATCTTTATTGGAGTATAATTGCTTTACAATGATGTGTTAGTTTCTGCTTTATAACAAAGTGAATCAGCTGTACGTATACATATATCCCCATATTCCCTCCCTCTTGCGTCTCCCTCCCACCCTCCCTATCCCACCCCTCTAGGTGGTCACAAAGCATTGAGGCGATCTCCCTGTGCTATGTGGCTGCTTCTCACTAGCTATTTTACGTTTTGTAGTATATATAAGTCTAGGTCATTGCTTCTTGAAGCATTTCCTTGGCCATTCTTACGTGATTAGTCTTCCAGGTCCCCGTTAGAAGTATCAATATGATGCCAGGTTCTTAGCTTGCATTGGAGGTAGACTTGCATTATACATACAGACAATTTGAGGGAGCTTGTGTTCCCCATTGTCAATTTCTCCTTCTTCCTCTAATGAGAGAAGCCCCTGCCCCCTGAGTTGGAGGTGGCCACCACACTTCCGGGGGCCTTTGCAGCTGACTCGACGTGGGGTGATGGGATCTGAGCAGATGTGAGCAAAGTGATTTCCAGGTGGTACCCCTGCCGTCAAAACTGCTGCTCTGCCCCCATCTTCCCTTCCCAGAGAAGGCCTGGGAGACTGGAGGGCTGGCCTCCACCACGCCCTGCAAGATGGTGGAGTCACACACCCCGCCCAGGAAGAAGGCCCTGGGGCCCTTCACGATCTCTAGGGGCAGAGCCGTCCGCCGGCAAGGATATACAGCATGTTTCCCATGTGTTCAAACATTTTAAACACACTTCAGTAGATCTGTTACCAGTTTTGGCTGTACTGAAATCATTCTTAGGTATTTTATCGCTTTTGTTGCTGTCACGAAAAGAATCATTCATTCCACAGTGACTGGCGGTTGTTCTTATATGGGAAAACATTCATCCTGAGAAGTTATTGAAGAATTGGCTTTCTTGCTGATTTGTTATTGATTATTACTTTGCAGTGTCTCCGGTTGTGCTAACGTCAAACAGCACATGCAAACAAGATACTTGCTTGTCCTTTTTTCTGATGTGATATTCAAGACTCAGGGTCCTACCTGCCCATTTCTTCCCGGTGCTTCTGGTTCAGAGTTCACCTACTTACAGGAACACAACTGTCTCCTCTGGGGACGCAGCTCCAACTCAGGTCTCTTCCCAGATGCCCAGATCGGACATCCCGTGGTTCCAATTTCTGACTGAGTTTCTCCACTTAGATGTCTTTCTCAAACTTCAAGTTATTAAATAAATCCACTGTTTCTCCAAAACCAGCTTCCCCTGGGGAACATCACCCTTGCCTATCTGCCTGTACTTCCTCCAATCACCTGCATCCTCTTTCTTTTATCTGTAGTCCAGCTGGATGCCAGCTCCCTACAGCCTCTGTCCCATCCAGCCCCCAGTGACCATGTTTCATCCGGGCCTTCCTACGCTCTTGGTCTGCATCACTTATGTAGAGTTCTGGCTTTTCTATTTCGATGTTTTGATCTGTCCTTCCAACTGTAATATAAGAGAAGAGCAGAAAGCAGATATGGGGTATTCTCTGTGTACTACACACCATGGGCTTCCAAAGTAAAGTTGAGCTGAATTCAACAAGTACTCATTAGGTACCCATCACACGCCAAGCGTGGGGACAGAGTCATTCATCATCAGAGGGGCAGACACATCTCAACGCTTAAGCTGTGCTTCCAATAGTGCCTGGAACAGGTTCCCTGCACAGGGTAACAATTGCTGACCTATTAGAAATGGTACATGGACATATCCTAACCACTAAGCTGCAGTGTGGAAGGTAGATTGTATCCCGAGCTGTGTGGTATCCTGATGTCGGGAAGGCCCTTGTCCTCTTCCTGTGCCCCTGTCCTCCCCGAGAAAACACCTTACCACCTCTACTACCTGCACAGCTTCCCTTCCTTCTTATGCAGCAAGAGATGTCTGAGGATAAACGAGGCTTCAGCAAAATATTTGGAGGAAGACTCTGTACAAATATAAAGCAAAGCTTTGCCGGCCCTAAATGGCTAGAAGTGCTGCCAAGCTGGATGCCAAATGGATGAGTGTGTGGTTTTCTGAGGGACCTCTTTCCAGCTTCCACAGAGGGTCCCCACGAGGCTCAGGCTTTTAGAAAGAAGGTGAAAAAAGAAAAGAGTGGAAGGTGTCTTGGCTTATAAATGGCCATATTATTCTTAGAAGGCACCCCTAGAGTGGAGCCCGTGAAGTTGCTGACTTGACGTGATTTAACCTGGCAAGATCAATGGCTCCTGAGTCCCCAAGTGCTGGGGCTGGGGCTCCCCATGGTCTCCTTGGTGCCCATTACTCACCGTGGACGTTGGTGCCACTTCGGATTTGACTGACGATCTTTTTATTGATAAACTCAAAGTGAAGAAAGTCTCTGGAAGCACAAAATAAAATCAGTGATAAGCAGACAAAAGCCTGGTGTGTTAAACAAGCAGGTCAGCCCTCCCCCCGGGTCGCGCTGTTTCCACCCAGCCCGTTTTAGCAGATGCTCAGATGATAAGCCTTCGCCTCCCAAAGGACAGGATTCCCAAGTCATTAGCAATTCCACACGAGAAACCGTTCCTTTCAAAATGGATGGATTAAAAGCAGCATGTTTTCCATCTCCCATACTCGAGAGATCTGACACAAGACACCAAGCTCCACCATCACAATCCCAGCTCTGAAGGCCCCTTGAGCCGAGGCCCACACCCAGCTTCCTGGTGGACTTTCCCAAACAGCCTCGATCACAACATACCACCAAGAAGAGGTGAGGCCAGACCCAAGCAATGGTCCTGCTGTGGATGAACAGCTGTCCAGGGACGCCGCAGCCGGACACAGGGACACCTCCATTGGCAGGTGTTCATTCTCCTTCAGGGGCTGGCGTGCAGTCAGTGCGTGAAGCTCCCTCCCCTGGTGTGCAGGACGGACAGGGGAACTCGGACCTCCAACCCGGTGTCTGGTTTTCCCACCCAGATCGATGTCCCTAGTTTTGCAGTCACTGTTCGACGCCATCCGAGACTCTTACTGTCCACCGTGGCTGCCCAGGAGAGTCAGTGACAGTGGTTCAGACCCATGTGCACTGGGGGGTGTCTGACAACCATCCGCCCTTCCTCCTGCAGCCCAAATGTGGGAGGCTAATCTCAGATCCTGACAAGTGTGCAGGACGGCATGATTCCCGGGTAGGAGATGCAGCTGGCTGCCCTCCTTCCAGCTGTCCTGCCATCTACCTTGCTGGAAGGGGCAGCTTCATGGTTCAAACTGCACTGTCTTTCGTGACTTTGCATCTCCTTCCTGCTATGTGGGGCAGATCCTACTGGGTTGGGCAGATTCTGAGGAGCAGGACAGCTCCAGCCCCTGGGAAGCCCAGGTACCAGGAGCTGCGTCAGTGAGCCTCCGATGGCAGGTGCTGCAGCTCAGTGTAAGACCATCTCCATCCTTTGGATTCATCTCTGGCCCTCGTCTTAGAGGGATAGTCTCGCCCATCATCCGGAAGTCGGTTCCAATGGTGCCTGAAACAGGGCAGCGAAGAACAGTTGTCTACCATTCAATAAATATGTCGATAAACAAAGCTTCCTTCTGTCAAGACTGGGGAAGTCAGTCTGTGTTTACTATTAAAATCTGTTTTAAATGGACCTTACACTGTTGGTAAAATCTCTGTGTTCCAGTCCATTTGCTGAGCTGGCTCTGGACTAGTGCATGATGACGGGGACAGTTCCCCTGGAGGTCACACACATGGAGCTTGGGATTAAGGCTCCCCATCAAACATGCAGACTGGGGCTTCCCTGGTGGCGCAGTGATTCAGAGTCCGCCTGCAGATGCAGGGGACACGGGTTCGTGCCCCGGTCCGGGAAGATCCCACATGCCGCGGAGCGGCTGGGCCCGTGAGCCATGGCCACTGAGCCTGCGCGTCCGGAGCCTGTGCTCCGCAACGGGAGAGGCCACAACAGTGAGAGGCTCGGATACCACAAAAAAAACACAACAAAATAAAACAAAACAAAAACATGCAGACTGGTGAGAACCCTCCAAAATGTGCCTCACCTGACTCCTTGCAGGAGACCCTCAGGCCACGTAGCCCTGACCCTTGGTCACCTCTGGAGTTAAACAACTTTGCATAGTCCAAATGCAATAGTGACATCACAGAGTGTTGTGAAGTCTCAGTAGCACAGAGCGGCTGCTGTTCACGTTGAAACTGTGAGTCTTCTGACATAGGTGAGGACCGAGCTGAGATGCCTACAGCCACGTGGATGAAAACCCTTTATATATTTTTTATAAAATTACCAGCAAAGGACTTTTAGAGTTATAGGGTAAGAAATCTACACAACACTATCAAAATCTCAAGAATTCTGAGCATATATTTAAACAGGATACATTAAACCACTTAAGTATTTAAAGTTTGTAACTCCGCTAAGCACCAATGATCACTTTTGGTAGGCCTCTCAAAGTCCCCCTTGTGGACGGTGGAGGCCAGATGCCAGGACCCTCTCCTGAGTGGTATATATCCCTGTAGTTTGACAGAGTACAGGGTCAGGGAAGGAAAGTAAGCAAGGCCAGTCCTCGACGGAACTGGGAAATAGAGTTCCCTGAAACCCACAGCATCTACTTTCTGTCTAATCTTCCCTTATTCTAACCACTGTTACCTCCTCCCAGCCTGGGGTCCTCATCCCTCCCAAGGAAATCTGGAGGGACTCTTTGCATTCGGGGTCCCCTTGTCTAGGGGCCCTCCCAGGGGTGTCTACATTCAGGATTCAGCTCCGGTTGGTCAGTGAATCTGGTCTTGGTCAGTTTTAGCTCCAGAAGCAGGTGAAAGGAAGCTGGTGCAGTGAGAGT
Organism: Phocoena sinus; assembly: GCF_008692025.1. Lineage (NCBI taxonomy): Eukaryota > Metazoa > Chordata > Mammalia > Artiodactyla > Phocoenidae > Phocoena > Phocoena sinus. The sequence continues at coordinate 171,810,371 of NC_045765.1, read as the reverse complement.
CCATGAAATACATCCCATAAAGTTCAAGGTCAATGATGTGGATCTCAGGTTTACAGATCAAGTTGACCGGGCTTGAAAGCCTCCTGCTGAAAACTATTGCTCTGGCCTTCCTGATTAAGAGCAGCTCAAGGAAAAATCCGTGCCTTTGCCGTGAAAGGGAAAGTCTCCGTTTCAGTTACTTTCCTTCAGATCTAAGTACAACCTGCCACCCCTGGGATTCGGAAAGTTCTCCCAGTAACTTTGATTTTTGCACCCTTTGCCGTCTTCTTGCTGCAGGTTCCCTTTCCCGGAATGAGGTCGAGGTGTGAAAAGCAGGGTGGCCACGTGTCACTCGCACCGAAGGGCATCAGCCTGTTAATGTGTCAGACGAAGGCCTCTGCTCCAACTTGGCCATGGAGACTGCAACCTGGTTGGGCATCATAAATAAACGATGGCTTTGTGCGGCAGGAAACAGATGCACAATTATCTTTGTTTCCTTCAGATGGGAAGCTTTCCAGAAAGCGGGAGAAACTGGAGTCTCTACGGGCCAGGCTGGAGGTGCACAGCCAGGGCTGGTGCTGGCCTGGATTCAGGAAACAGGGCTGCTGCCTAGGGCAGGGGTGGGGTGCATCCCTCACAAAGTGCAGGTGACCAGGGTTTGTGTCTTTCAGTTGGTGTGTCTCCAGAGCCTACTTTTCTTGTTAGGGTACAATCCCATTCTTCTAGAGAGTTCCCTGACCCGGTGCAGAGGTCTCCATGCAGCTAGGATGGTCACCTGGCCCAGACTCCCAACGTGGACAGACTCAGGAACGTAGCATGAGGGGGTTAAGCAAGTACGGGCAGTGGGAGGGTGTGTCTGTGTGTGTGGGGGAGTCGCAAGGGCTGCAGCACAGACAAGGACCCAGTAACTCATGAGGACAGCTGCTGTCTCATGGTGAGCCCCACCAGCCACTCCTGAAGGACTCAGATGCAGAAGTCAGGGGGCCCACCGGAGCAGGACGCTGAGCCACCACCTGGGCACCTACCGAATAGGTTTATAGGGGAGACCTAGACACTGTGCTGCAAGTTGTAACGCTATCAGTGAGACTGTGCTGTTCCTAGTATGTGAGACTTCAGTCTTTACAGATTTTCCATATTTATAATGACAAAGATGAGTCTAAGAGAGAACCGCCGAATGCCAGCTGACTATGGATAGTTAAGCTGTACTAGCCTTCTGTGTCTGCCATAACACATCACCCCAAACCAGGTGATTTAAATCAGCGGGCATTTATTCTTTCACAGATCTTGGGGCCAGAGGTCTGAAGCCAAGGTATCAGCAGGGCTGCCCTCCCTCCGAAGTTTCTAGAGGAAGATCCTTCTTTGGCTCTCCCAGTCTCTGGGGTCTCCAGGTGCTCCTGCATTGGTGGCTGCATCACTCCATGTTTGCCTCTGTCTTCTTGTGGTTTTCTTCTCTGTGTGTCTGTGTCTCAAATCTCCCTTTTGATGAACTGATTTCAACAGAGGCCATTGCCTGTCCCTTGGGAATGGTGTCCGTCCATGCCCATCTCCAGGAATGCTGTTCCATGGATCCTTCTCCGCTGTGACCTTCAAAGCCCAAGTGTGAATACTCCATATTGGGGACCTAAACCCAGCTTCCTTTTCAATGATCTCAACTCATGATAATTATAGCTGGAAAGACTCTTTTTCCAAATAGGGTCACCTTCGGGGTTCCTGCTGGGCATATCTTTGGGGGAGCCTATTCAGTCCACTAACCTCCCTACATGAGGAGTCCACCCGCGCAACGTGTACAGTGTATGCCGGGAAGAGGGGCCGTGTTTCTATTATCTTTTCAATGTTCGCTCTGGAGACATGGTGTCCTCTATGGGGGGAGTGCAGGAAGGCAGAGGCGGCACTCAGGCCCATTGGGAACCCTGAAAGAAATGTCCACTGAGGTTTTCTCCTATTTTCAACCATTTATAAAATTCGGGTTAAAAATTCCTGCAGTCAGCCAATGAATATCCGCCCCTAAGTGTCAGATAAACAGAGAATGGCTAGAACAGAAAGAGGAACTGGGGTGTGACAGGGAGGATGGATATTCTTATAGATGGAAAGTGGATTTATGAGGTGGCTTCTGGTGACTCGGGGACAATTATCCTCACACTGCCCATTGAGCCCGTCTCTCGACTTTGCATTGGTGTTACGCTGGCACCACGCAACACGCTACCCCTCCAGGCATTTCCCATCCTTGGCTCTTTCTACAGGGGGTCCCAGAGCCACCCATGGTGCGGATTCAGGGGGTCTCAGCGGAAGTCTCTGGACCCTTGCAGAGGATAAGCAGATGTGCTGTGCGTCCGAGGGTCTGTGGTCTGGCTGTGTGGACTGCAAGGTATTGAGTTATAGACACGCTGTATCTCCTGCCTACCCTCGGGGAAGGACACGGGGGGCTGCGCCCACATCTCTTTTCAAAGGCAATTCCAATTCCTTTGGGAAAGAAGAAAAGAGAAAGGATGAAAGGAGAGCTGGAAAGCTCCTGGGAGCAGACCAACAGAGGCTGGAGAAAACTTGGAGCAATTAGTGATCGGAATTGGCAGAGAGTGGTACTGGGTAATTAACAAATACCTCGAGTCCACAGGGGGTCTGCACAGGGTCCACCACACCAAAGAGAAGGACACAAAGGAGGAAAGGGAGAAGTGGGTGAGAGAGGACATGCAGGGGCTGAGAAGGGAGACAGGTCGACTAACAAGATTTTTAACTGACCTTATTTTTCTGCAATTTATTGCGGTCTGAGTTGAGAATTTCCCGAATGATAAAGAGAAAGTGAAGTCCGTCAAGGTAAGTTGCCTAAACACATGTCCGTATCTGTCAATCACGTGCGGACGCAAGGAGACCAAAAGGCAAGATCACACAGCGCTGAGGAAAATGGGGACGGGTTAATCACCCACACTGATAAATGATCTGGTTGATGCCTTCTGTCAGTCTTGGAGGGAAGGTTTGAGGAATCGGAAACATCACAGCTTTGTTGGTGCCAGCCACTTTTTCCCCCAGAGTTCTGGAGACATGCAATTTTGGATCTTGTATTTTCTTTTGCAAGACATGAGGTGTGTCTTCAGCTTGAAATGCATTTGGAAATCATCAGTGTTTCTGTTCCCTTTTGTATTTTTTATGTAAATATTTTCCCATTAACAAGTGCACTTTCCAAACTAAAGGAATATGTTGAAATCCAAAGGAGGGTCTTTTGGAAGCCATGAGAGAGCAGAGGAATATTCTAGATGAACAACACATGTCTTTCCAAAGGGCTCCTCTGCTCACAGGGGGAGATGTTTTGGCAAGACCCATCTGACACGCAGCTGTTACTTTAGAGGATTTTACGCTATATCTCTCTTCAGGCCCCAACTCAACTGAGCAAGACATTCAGGTCTATTCATGACCTTGACCTCATCATTAAATAGTTCAAAATTCCGGGGATAATATTTATCATTAGTACAAATTAAGGGCAATAAAACATCTAAAAGAGCCTGGCTAATAAATGAGCTGAGCAGCTCATTTAAGGCCAAATTATAAGAACCCCAGAATAACACATATATCAGGTTAATGCAGCTAATGTGTAACATGCACCGTGATTTCAACGCAAAGCTTCCAACATGGGTCTGTTATCAGGAGTTGCTCCTCTCCTGTGGGCTGTTTTCCCCACTGCTCTTCCTAAAGTCAAGGCTAAAAGTAGCCAGTCTTTCTGAGCGACTTTCAATTTTGGAAAAAATAATTGAAATTAGTTAACTCAATTGTTATTGGATTAGGGCTATTAAAATTCAGGAAGAATGACTTCAAGTGTGTATAAAACACTTCACAAAAGCCACTTCATGGAAAAACTATTTCATGTTCCCTTGAAGGACTGACTACTAGCCAAAAATGTCTTCTGAGTGACATTGCTTTGAGCTGAAGCTTGGATTTTTAAGGAGGATGGATTCTTATAGCAAGACCGGCTTGTCACTCGTCTGTATAAAGGGATGCCTTGGCCAGGGTGCCTTGTTGAGCCCTGCAGAGAGCAGGACAGCCTGGCCTCCCCACAAAGGGCCGAGTTACCACGGGTTCAACTCAGAGGGAGGGACGACCTTTCTCCAGACCACCAATCCCCCTCCCCAAGAAGGTGCCTGCAGCCCTGATGTGCACAAGCTCTCCACCACTTCCCTGCTCTCCATAGCAGTTATTCAGCTAAGAAGGGGATGGAACAAACTCCTTGCATCCTGGTGGGGGTCTCCAAAGCGCTCCTATTCTCAAACAGAGTTCTCCTGGGAATTCTGTGTGGAGATAAGCCAGGGCAGTGTCATCCGTGATGGTCACTCTTCTGGGTCAACTCGCCGGGGCCCAGAGCCCCCAGATATTCAATTTACGCACTATTCCACATGTGTCCGTGAGGCTGCTTCCAGTGAGATCAACGTTTGATTTGCTGGAGTAAAACAAATAGTCCTCCCCCAAAGTGGGTGGGCCCTAAGCCAATCTGTTGGAAGCCTGAATAGAACAAAAGGCAGAGCAAGAAAGGATTCTCTCTCTGCTCGACTGTCTTGGAGTTGAGTCATGGTCTTTTCCTGCCTTTGACCTCGGACTGGAGCCACACCACCAACTCTCCTGGGTCTTCAGCTTGCAGATGGCAGATCTGGGGACCTCCCGGCCTCCAGAAGCATGCGAACCAATTCCTTATATTGTCTTTCTCTCAATAGATAGATGATAGATAAACAGGCAGACAGACAGGCAGACATTCTCCTACTGGTTCTTCCTCTGGAGAACCTGGACTCAAGTGCCACCCTGAGCTCCCTGACAAGGCCTCTCCTTGAGTGCGGACCCCTGCCCTGCAGCACAGGAGAGGTGCCGATCCAGGTCCTCCAGCTGTGGAGGGCATGTTAGCCGCCCCCCATCAACACTGAGGAAGAGACCACATCCCGCATCGTTGGGGTGGGAGCATCGACTTTGTACCTCAATTGAGAGGCCAGGGAGCCATTTGGAAGGAGCTTCTGAATACAGTTTGTTCTACTTCTCTCTGGACAGAATTCAGAGGCATGAAAAATGTTACAAAACATATTAAGTGTGTCACTATTATTGACAATAACCTTTGAGCTTGATATTTTAATTGAGGAGCGTTCATTGGCTCTAAGTTTTCTCTCCCATTATCAGCTTTTAACCTTCTCCATGTCTCCATGCCTTTTCAGAGAAGAAATTTGTCATTTTTTTTTTTCATGAATTACTACTGTTCCTTTAAAGGGGAAAAAGTAGCACTAGATTCCCCCCAAAGCCCCCTTTTGCTTCACAGGCTCACCCCTCTCAGTCTGGGTAGGTACCAGTGCTCGACTTCAGCAAATTTGATAAAGTGAGTTTACCAGCTTCTAATTTTTTGAGAAGGGAAGTGAATACTGGCTTCCCTCCCTCAGTGGCACCATCTCCCTAAGGCTTGTGCACCGGCACATTTGAGGGAGCGGGTGGCCCATCGGGGAAGCCAAGAGAAAGGAACTCGGAGGGTCCAGGCGGTGGCGGCGTCTTTAACAACAGGCTCGTTAGGCTGGACAATGGTGTTTCTCTTAATTAGATTCCTGCATAAATTGCAAGATAGGGTGGACAAGCCATCAGCAAAAAACTACATCTCCAAAAAAAAAAAAAACTACATCTCCTCCCACAAAAGGAACCAAAACATGTCAATAGCCCATCATGTAGGAGGAAGTGTAAGGAGAAACACAATTTGGAGAGATGAGGAGATAGTACGGGGTAGAAGCTGATATTCTTCCCCGATAACGGATAGCCCCAAGTTGTAGAGACCATTATTTCTTGCATTTTCAGAGCAAATGAACTTGACAGATGGCCGTGTCACCCAGACCCCCACCTACCGACTTGATTATGCAGAAAACAATACAATAGAAAAGAAATCATTACTGAAGGAACCCGGTTAGTCCACAGAGGGCCGGGGAATGCAGAAGAACAGAATTACAGGGGTGGAATTGAACAGCAAGAATGTATTTAACATAAAGTGGGTTACAGCGAGGCAATCAGTCATGGCTAAAGCTATTGTCTGGGCTTGCTTGCATGGTATATGAAGTCATCTGTCATCTCCCACGGAATTTATGCTTAGTTTATAGGAGAAAACGACGAAGGTTTGCCAGGACATGTCTTGGTAGCCTTAAGTACCTCAAGGGTAGATCTGCAGAGATAAAATGGTAGGCCTTTTCGGAGGCTTCCCTGCCGTCTGTGGTTGAGGCTATGATCTTATCACTGAGGTCCTCCCCTCAGATGCTCGCGTGACCTGAATGATGCCGTCTGGGGAGGTGACCAACACAGCTTCGTTCAACTTCAGCAAAGTACAAGCTCACTGACACCAGCATCAGACACACAGAAGTACATACTGGGAAAACAGGAGGCCAGAGGTCATCAGACTTTACAAAAGTCAGAAAGAATATTCCATGGGTGCAGAAAGCAGGATATGTGTGCTTTACATTGAGGCATGATACGTTTGCTGGCACAGGTCAACCCTAAGTAAATAGACCTCGTCATCGGTGTGACAGCTAACAGGGATAAACGGCTAAATTGCTGTACTAGCCACAGGAAGCATTTCAACCTCAGGTGGAAAAAGGTGCTTTAAACCAGCCATGACTTCTGAAGAACGAGGAGGCTTCCTTTCTCCGCTTCTGCACATCCACGGGCGTTTGGGCAAGTCTTTCTGCCTTGTGTTTCTCCCACCTGGAAACATCCTCCCTACCCATCGCTGCTCCCTGAGGCCATGCCAACCTGAGGGCCCAGCTCAACTCGACCTCCGGCAGACAACCTGCTCCCCGCGTGGTTTGCACCCACATGATCAGGAGACCCCATTCTCCCTAGTGCTACCTTCGCTTTTGTCCTGCTTCGGCTCCCCTAGGGACCCCACACTCTCAGGACAAGTGGCTGTGTCGTTTCTACCCAACCAAGTGGCTCCCATCCACATGCTTCCTACAACCTCTCTCTATACACAGATGTGACGCACAGCTGCGGGCGTCTATGTATTGTGTCTGTAGAGTGACCACTACTGTGTAGCACAGCTCCTTATAGGCAGACCCTCAGGTCAGATACACAGATATATAGGCACTTCATAATTTAATAACTTAATCTAGTATAATTTTAAATATAATTGTACAGGCATACCTAATTGTATTGCACTTCAGAAATACCGCGTTTTTCACAAATTGAAGATTTGTGGGCAGCCCTACTTCGAGCAAGTCTATCAGCACCATTTTTCGACAGTGTTTGCTCACTTCATGTCCTTGTGTTACATTTTGGTAACTCTCATAACATTTCAAACATTTTCATTAGTATTATGTTTGTCATGGCGATATGTGATCAGCGATCTTCGATGTTACCACTGTGACTTGCTAAAGGCTCAGGTGATGGTTAGCATTTTTTACCAATAAAGTATTTTTAAAATTAAGGTATGTATATTGTTTAAGACAGAATGCTTTTTCACACTGCACGCTTAATAGACTACAATATAACAAAGCCTACATAGACTTAACTTTTATGTGCACTGGGAAACCAAACTTCCGTGGGATTCACTTTATTGTGGTATTTGCTTTGTTGTGGTGGCCTGGAACCAAATCCACAATATCTCCAAGGTCTGCCTGTATAATATTAATATAATTAAATAACATGCATTACATATAGTAATATATATTATAATTTAAGATATTAAAATGTACTATAAATCATAATTTGTTGAGTTTAATTAGATATAAACTTATTAAAAATTAACCCAGGGATTATTTTGCAACTTTGAAAAAAAATGAAAATACTTTTCCAAAGCACTCATGTATCTCATTTTCTATTGCTAGTGTTTTCAGATATATTCGTAACCAGGGGCTTATGTCTTTCTTTCAGGTTTACTTGTTGAAAGATAAATACCTGACACCACTTTAATAATAATTTATTTGTACATTATGTCAAACTACAGAACAAGCACAAAAATGTCTGAGATGATTCCGACTTTTAGCAAGTCCACGTTCAGAGTCCGTTGTTCAAGCATCCGTAAGAAATGTACTTTCCCAGATTCAAAGCCAATGAGCCGAGGGTAGATCATAGTTACCTAAAGTATCTCATAAAGTCTCCCATGAAATTGCTTTTGCTGGTAATTACGAGGCTCACAAGTCTTGGATTCCGTTTGCCCTGATTGGAAATGCCGCCCATCCTTGTGGGGAAGCAGCAGCTGCATCTTGGAAACAGAGAGTCACCAACCCGTGGGGTTTCGGGGACTCAGCCTTTGAAGTAGCCGGACGTGGGGGCCTGATGCCTGATACAGGCGGAACTCGACCTTCGCCTCCAGTCCTCTGGTGAGATAACGCACTTGGGTGTCACCGCAGAACTTGGACCCAGTGGGCTATTTGGGAACAGTGCCACCGGTCTGATTTCCTAGGGGATTAGCTCCCTCCCCGCGCTAGGCTGGAGGGAGGAGCTGGAGGTGCCCAGAGGCACAGTGGGGAGCATTGCTGAGTGGGGGTTTGATGGGTCTGACACGACTGTCACGCCCATTTGCAACCGTAACTAGCAGCCTGCTTGACACCTTGCGTGTAGCCCAGTGAGACCCATTGCTGACATCTGAACTCCAGAACTATAAGCAATATCTATATATCTGTGTGGTTTAAGCCACAAAGTCTGTGGTCATTTGTTACAGCAGCCATAGGAAACAAATACACCTTCCCCAGATCCCTGGGTCCCAGCTCAGCAGGACCATGTAGGGTAAAGCCTTGCTACTCCAGGGAACAGATTCACTTTCTCGCTGAGACTGTGACGTAAGTGTCTTCAGAGTAGAAGTAGCTTTAAAGGAGTGAAATTTTAGATGAGCTGGACAGCTCTTTGGGGACAGGAGGCCCTCTCTGAAACTCACCTTCACAACCCTAAAGTGGCTGAGCTGAATTGACACTGAATTGACCAGACGTGAGGGGCTTGGAGCTCCTCAGATGCCTCTTCATGGGTCTGCTTGTTCCAGAATGGCACCGCCAGGAAGGTACCACCCATCACAGAAGCAACAGAGGCTTCAAGAGCAACCTCTGTGATGATGACACTGGGAAATTCAGAAGCCCAGGGGCAGTGGGCATGCCATGCAACACGGGGCATGTGAACCCCACATCTCTAGAGAGCCTGGCCAACAAAAACAGTGGGATTTTAGACATGGGAGAATCAGGAGAAATGCATTCAAATAACTGAGAGTCATTCTCCCGGACCTGAAGAATAGACATGGTGTGGATGTGACCTGTAGCCTGCAGCTCACCCTGGTGAGGGCACCTCTATCTCACCTGGGTGAGGACATCTCTGCCTCACCTCTTACAGATCCTATTTGAATCCCTTCTCTCCTTCCTTTGCACTAACTCAGAGCTCACAGCACCACGGAGGTACAAGCTGAGGGTGATCAGTGACCTCTGGACAGAAAGGTTTTGTGGGAAGAAGAGCTGGCCTAATGTGAGGCTTATTTATCCAAAGAAGAATCTCTCAAGGAAGCAGGACCCAGTTCCTAAATCTTTCAAAAATGAGTTTGACACAGCCCAGGAGAAGATGCAATTGAAAGCAATCTTGTATTGGCAGAAAATAGACCAGATGACCAAAAAACTAATGCATGTGTTTTTATGATTTCAAAACACATATCTGCAGAGTTCAGGGCTCTGGCTTTAATTTGGAGATACCCACGGATTATATTAGTGAGAAAGTGTCAAAATAACTCCACACATCAAGGCTGGGAAACTTGAAGTCCACCCATGCTGAAAAAGCATGAGATCTGAGAGCACAGGGCAGTCACTCTGCCCACGGAGGCTTCCTGGCTCCAACCTGATCGTGCATCCTTCACGTGGAGACCTGAAAGCAAGTGTGAGTGCCCACCTGAAACACACACTGAGCTCAGAGGAAAATCAGCCTGAGATGCCGCTTCCAGCCTAAAGCAGAGTCTACACATGGTCTCAAACTTTGGTGCTTAAAGGGTGGAAATGATAAAAAGATGGGCCTTAGCAGGGCTCCCTCCAAGCCAAGGCTGCGATGGGGATTCTTGTTTGAGAGATTTATTCTGGGAGGGCTCTCAGGAGGAAGAGGCAAGAGGGAGGCAGTATAGGGGGTGGATGTGCTGTCAGCTGGACAATCGCTCCTGCCTGGTCCTAGGGAAGCCCCGAGGCCCACATCACAGCCCAAGGGAGCCCTTGAAGGAAAGGGGGCTGGCCTTTTGTACCCCATACCAGGCAGTCTTGGGCCGAGGTCTGCCCGAGACGGAGGCGTCACCCCCAGGAGAGATCAACCTTGGTATCAGCAAAAAGAGGTCTTGAGGGGAGCGGGACTGACCAGTAAGGGGACCTAAGCACAGCACCCAACCATCAGGGGCAGGCAGGCTGTCTTTCACTTTTCTCCATCTTCTACCTCATTCTTTTTTTTTTTTTCCGGTATGCGGGCCTCTCACTGCTGTGGCCTCTCCCGCTGCGGAGCACAGGCTCCGGACGCGCAGGCTCAGCGGCCATGGCTCACGGGCCCAGCCGCTCCGTGGCATGTGGCATCCTCCCGGACCGGGGCACGAACCCGTGTCCCCTGCATCAGCGGGCAGACTCTCAACCACTGTGCCACCAGGGAAGCCCTACTTCATTCTTTTAAACAAAAATTCATTTTGGAATGATTTTAGATTTACAGAAAAGTTGCGGGATAGCACAGAGAATCCCCAGAGGCCCTTCGTCTTTCCTTCGTGTCTGCTCTCTTGCCTCAAAAGAGTTTTGGGGGTGCAGAGAGCAGGATGCAGAACTCGGGGTGTTGAATCAGTCAGGTCCATCCTGTCCTGATGCCAAGCCTCGAGGCGCCTCATAAGGGAATGTTAAAAGCTCATTTTCTAGGAATAGTCTAGTTCTTGCCGGTTATGTAAGCTCAAAGGCCTTCACGTGGACTCTGGCCCGTCTATGCAGTGGAGGCACCAGCGTTGCTGCAGGCTTGGTGGTGTTGGCAGGCATCCTTTTGTTGTGATCTTGCCTGTGGTGGAAGGATGGGCTTCCAGCCCCACTGCTGCCCTTTCCTGTAGGTCCTGTGCCTGTTGGCCGCCTCTCTGATCGGGTGGGCCTTCCCCTCCTGTAGACAAGCATCACCCATCAGAGCATTCTTGGGGCTGGCGTGTACCTGATGCACAAATCTCTGAGCTGTAAACTGAGTTGGTGGATAAGTGCTGTTGCTCTTTGACTTTATTGTTTCCTCCCCCTCTGCTTGCCTGTGAAGTGGCCATAACGTTCTCCTAGAGAGGCTTCTTCACACCTTTCTAAGCGGTCCACATTTCAATCCACCCCCGTCCCACCATCCTCTCTTGCATGCACTGCAGGCCATAGGCTGGCAGCCCCACACCCATCTCAGTGGCTTTTGGGGTCTCCTCTTTCCCCAGGGACAACACCTATCACTTCACACTGAGAGTCAAGGGCTTCTCCAAAGATGCCCGGTGCCACCTGTCAACCCCTCTGCCACCCCCCACCCCTAGCCCCCCTCTCCACGTTTCCTTACTGAGAGCTCATCTCCTTCTGTGACTCTCCACCTATCAGCTTCAGCCTGGAAGCCCTGAATCCATTTACTCTGTCTCGATCTGGCTTAGCTGTGGCATTCTCCCTCCTTTCGGAGGTGACTTGAAGGCTCTCTAATTTCACTAAAATGTAAAGTATTTCAGCAAACCCCGGGCCAGGCTGGAATATGTAAGCTCTGATGTCACGATCTCTCTACTGATATGTTGATCATATCAGAAACCCAAATCTGGATTCTTGTCACAGATCAGCTTCAGAGGTTTCATAAACTCCCTGATAGTTTAGGCCAATTTCGGCGTGCAAGTGCATTTCTCTTTGGAGAGGGTCCAGATCTCACATCAAATCTTAAAAAAAAAGTGTCTGTGGCCAAAGGGTAAGAATTATTGCTGTAGATCCGTAGCATAATGCCAGGTACAATTAGGGACTTAATAAATGCCTTGTAAAAATAATGAGCTGAGAGGTTTTGCTGTTATTGTTATTTGTCTGTTGTTTGTCTAATTTTCTTTAGGATTGCAGTCCAGAAGCCACCAAAAAGACAACCTGGCTCTGAGGTGGGATCTCGTTGGGTTCCCTCCTTCCCTCAACACGGCAATGACAGTAATTTCCACTTTCCCGTCCACTATCCACATTGTCAGTGGCCACTGACCACGGCCACTCATCGGCACGTGTTCTCCCCATGGGAATGTTTCCAAGGAGACAGCACGGGGAGAACAGCCAGAGAAGGAGGAGGGATGCTCGAGTGAGTGGTGGTCAGCACAGAGCCAAAGGACATCCTGCAGGAGACCGGGCTGGGTTGGTTTGGATCAGCACAAACTGTGCTCATCGGAGCCTCTCTGGTCCAAATCCACTAGCCCAGCTCCCGCTGTTGACCTGGAAACAGGCATTTCAGACACTGCGGATGGAAAACTTCAGTCGGTGGCAGCTTTGTGAGATCCACCCTCCTCCCTGATTGAATGAAGTGGACACCCATCCGCAGAGCCACTGGGGGTGGGTTCTTCTTCCAGACCCCAGCCCGAGGCTCTCTCTGCTGTGGACATGTTCTGGCTTCCATTTGCAGGCCTTTATGTCAACGTGACCCTCCTGCACTAACTCTAATTGTTTGGAGCAGATTCATGACAGTGACTCCCAGTGATGTTGTAGAATCTGTGGATTTACTCGGTTTAAATCATGAACACATTTGTTCTGTTAAAAATAGTCTGTCTGAAGTATTTGCCACTTAGCTGTTATGTTCATTTCCTGTGACTTCCGTAACAAATGACCTTAAACTTGGTAGCTGAAGCCATAGAAATGTACCTCTTGTCCTTCTGAGCCGGAAGTCTGACATCATGGTGTTGGGAGGGCCTCGCTCCTGCTGAGGCTCCAGAGAAAGGTTCTGCCTCAGCTCTGGCAGCTTCTGGGGACCCCGGAGCTCCTCGTCCAGGGGCAGCGTGATTCCAGCCTCTGCCGCAGTCTCCTCGTGCCCCAGCCCCGCATGAAACCTGCCCTCCTCTCTGCTTCTTTTGTGGACTGTCACGGGCTGAACTGTGCCCTCACCAAAGCCATATGTTGACACTCTCACTCCCAAGGTGACTGTATTTGGAGAGGGTCCTTTAGGAGGTTATTATGGCTTTATGAGGTCATAATTGTGGGGCCTTAATCCAATAGGACTTGTGTCCTGATAAGAAGAGGATGAGAGCTCTCTCTCTGTCTGGATGCACCAAGGAAAGTCCACTTGAGTACAGAGCGAGAAGGCAGCCGTCTGTAAGCCAGGAACCAAACTGGCCAGCACCTTGACCCTGGACCTGTGGCCTCGAGAACTGTGAGAAATACACTTCTCGCGTTTAAGCTGCCCAGTCTGTGGTATTTATTTTGGCCGACCGAGCTAAGACGTCAACACTTGTCCTTGGCTTTAGGGCCCACCCTAAACCAGGATGATCTCATGCCCAGGTCCTGAATGAGATCTGCAAAGACTCTTTCCAAACAAGGTCACTTTCACAGCTTCTGGGGAAAATATTTTGGAGGCAGCCACCGTTCAACCACTACACTTGTAAAGAAAAGTGTTTGGAGAATGAGATGAATAGATCGTCTTTTTTTTTTTTAAGTTCAAAAGCGAGTATTTAGATGAAGAAATCACAATATTATACATTTTTAAAAGTTGAAAAATATTACAAATAATGCAAAATTTATAAGTAGCATTTTTATTAATTGTCAGGCACACCCTTCCGTACTTTTTCCCCTGCATTTTATAGGTGTGTACCGTTTATTTTTATTATTTTGTTCATCCTCGTGTTTGTACCTCACATTCTGGGCTATATTGCCAGGTGACCTTCAGAGTGAAGTGTTTTTTTCTGGTCCACATAATGGGATCTTAGGCTGAATCATTTACTCATCAGGGACTCTGGCTTCAGCTGTCCCGTGTGATGAGGACTCAGATGTGTCACACTTGCGTGATTTCATGGCCAATCCCTCTTCTACCTGTTAGCATTCTCAAGTGGGCTTGGATTCAGAACACGGAGGGTTTGCCTACCGGGCGCCCACATTGTGAGGGCTGCTCTCTCCACATCTTTATGGAAAACTTTTACCCCCCAGGCAAACGGCAGAGTTCCCGTAAGTGGAACCCCAGTTGCAAGGCTGCACTGTGTCTTCTGACTCTTATTCTCTTTCTTCATCCTCCATGGCTTTTGATTTGAAGCTGGTGACTTCTGGGTGAGGTTGTAGCTGTAGGCTCTTATCAAAGACATGCTTTTTGTCATCTAGAAATCTCTCCACATTTGCTGGGAAGCCGGAGCATCCTGGGCTCTGGGTTCTGATTATCAGGAAACTCTCATGGGAACCCCATCAGTCCTACACACGGACAGAGGCAGAAGCCTAGGCTCCATCACTCAGGTCTCCATCACCACCCTGCTTCCGGGCCAGAATCCACGATGAACGTGCCAGTCACCTCATCCAGCAAACAAGCAAACAAACCAAAAACACGCTGGAGACCTTTACTTAAATCAGTTTTCAGCTTTAAATTTTGAAATGTCTCCTTTTCTGTTTGAATCCAACACCATGTGAACTTCTCTGGAGGCTCCTGGAAGGGGACTGTGTCTTGCTCCTTCACCGGCACCAGCTATGTTTTTGATCAGTTAAGTTGTCACATACAAACTCTCCCAAATGACTTGGGAATTTTTGAATAACTTTAACTTATTTGGGGCTTCACAGCTTCCCCAGAAAAAAGCCTATTGTAGGAGATGCACATTATTCTTCTGATTAATGTTTTCAAGTGCAAATGAGATTCAAAACATCTTGTATTAATTGATAACAGCTAAATTTGAGCAAAAGAATGAAAACCAGTGCTGTCAGACTAACTCTCAGGGCATGTGAGGGTTAGGGGCAGAACCTCATCCCTTCCCCCCTATTACCACTTGTGCAAACACCCTATGACCTAAGGAGCAGGTGGGGCCTGGGGGACCAGAAACCTCTTCCTTTCCCGAAAGTTCCATTCCATTGACAGTTGCTGTGATTTTTGGAGAAATGTTCATCATTTTCCACTGAGCTTGGCCTTTTTTATGGTATCTACTTGCAGGGCTTGTGTCTACCGTGTTGAAATATCAAGACCGATTCAGAGCCCATGGTCGAAGGAGAAAACAGCTGGGGGTCCTCCAAGGCCTCTTTCCAGGCAAGACCCGCCACCTCTCCCACTCATCCCTGGATGCATCCGTGTGCAGTTCTGAGTCTTCTGCTCAATTGTCTTCATTCACTCCGTCACCAAACGTTTAACATCTCCTATCACGTGCTAAGTAAGACTATGCTTCATGCCCCATCAAGAGTAAGGCACATATACTCTTACACTAGGTTCAGAGTCAGCCCTTGTTCTCCTTAAGCATGTGATAAGAGACAACACTGCTAATAAATAAACTACACAAAGAACTTATAACTAGAGAGAGGGAGGTTGTCAGGGAGACCCTCTCGGAGGAGGTGATACTTAAGCAGAGGCCTGAGGAATGAGAGGATGGCTGGCACTCTGGGCTGGACAGGAGGGGGCTCTGGGCGTTCTTCGCAGGAAGCTCAGCAAGGCCACAGCTTAACTGGAAGATGCCAACAGTCAGAGAGCCAGGACCAGAGGAGGCACCTTCAGAGATGGTCCTGGCTGCTGAGAGGAGGAGAAGCTTCAGGGCCGAGGTGAGCCTGGGCGTCCACTGCTCAGGGTTGAGGGCTCCAGGATAGGGACACTGGTAAATGGCACTAAGTTACCGGCAGTGGAGGTGGACAGAGGAGTGTGTAGTGGTGGTCTGGAGGGGTGGAGGGGACAGGGGCCTTCATAGTAACTGACATGGTTGCCAATGAACTCTCTCAACAGGGGTGATGGATGCTAATCTAGATGTGGCCTCCTTGTCGCAACAGTACCCTAACATCCCAGCCCTTCAGCCAGGCTATAACCCTCACAGCAGCCTGTGCAGAGGTTGGGGGACATCGAGGGGGAGGGAGGAGCCCCGCTCCCATCGTCACTGGCTGACTTTGCAGCTCACTTCCCACTGCAGAGAAGTAAAAGGGGTGATCCAGAGGGACCCTTTCTTCTCTTCCAGGGGTCCCCGCCACACACACACACACATGCAGCCCAGCTCGCTGGAGTATATGTATGAGGGCAGCACCACGTCTCTGTGCTCACAGGTGAGCAGAGAACAGAGGACCCTGGCCAGCGCTTGAGGAATGGCCCAACCAGGTCTCCCTGGCCAGTGGAGATCTTCTGTCCCTGGTGGGGTTGAGGAGGGACTCAGGCCGATGCTTGTGGTGTCCAGACCCAAGCTCTGACACCTGCCCCATCCACGGGTGGCAAGAGGCAGGCTGACTCGACTAACAAGTGTGTCAATGACACAAGGCAGGGAATCCTGCTCCAGCATCTGCCACCCAGACTCCAGGACATGTTCCTTCACAGTGACACTTCTGTGCCCTCACCCCATCACTTCCAGGGTCCTTCGCTGCCCTAGTGGTGCTCGATCACATTCCCCGCGAACCCAGCCCTGGCCACTGGGCAGATGAGGGGTGTGATGGTTCAGGGCAGAGTCATGAGCACTCAGAGCAGAGCCTGCCTTAGAGGGTCTGCGGGTCAGTAATACCATCTTCGTATATTCAAGAAGAAGTGTCCTTCGTGAGGACCCAGGGACAGCTCTATCAGCATAACTTTTTAAAATAGTGACAAAAGTATCTATCATTTCACTATATATGATTTTTTTTTTAATATTTCCAGTATAGATGATGCTGAATGTGGGATTTCACGAGATATGATTCTACTTAGCCTGGGGGCCTTTTGATTCCTCTGACATTTTTTATCAGGTTTCATCAGCTTTATTGGAAAATGGGCTAGGGCCTTATTGGAAGATGGGAGGAAATTTGTCAAACACTTAGCCATGCCATCGCACCCAGCACACTTGGCTGCTCAGACACAATTATAGCGGCAGGGGGTGTGGATGCGGAGAGCTCCTAGAATATTCTCTCCATGGAAAGAATCTATAGATAAGCACAGAATAAATATGCTTTTTTACACATATAGCAACTAATACAGGAGAATGGGAGGTAGGCCAAAAAAAGACAGATATGGTTATAATACCTCCCTTAGAACTAATGAAAACTACCAATATTTTCAAGCTGCAGTTAGAGAGAACTGAGACAAGGCTGAAAATATATGCTAAATGAACAAGTGTAGGAGAGAATTTCTTTCTCCAAAGGGTAGGGGTGAGAGAGATCCAAGGGTGACCATGGAAATTGTGAGACCATATTCAGGCTTAGAGGGTGGGGTGAAGTGAGGGCCTGGGGGGCAGGGGTGGCAGGTAGAGTGAGGTCTCAGAAAATGCCCTTTGGGGCATGTTTTGGGGAGACTGATCACTAGCCTTGAACCCTACAGAAAGACCTCTGCATCCTGTCCTTAAGGAGACTTTTAGAGCAGTGTTTCTCTGAGCAGAGCCCCCAACAAGCAGCATCAGTTACCTGGGAACTTGCTAGAAATGCAAATCCCTAGGGTCCATGCAGACATGCTAGAGGAGAAGGTCTGGGGTGAGGCTAAGTGGTCTGTTGTAACAAGCTCTCCAGGGCAGTCCTGATGTGTGGTTAGTTTGAGAACCTGTGTCCCAAAATTCCATGTCTCCAGAACAGTGAAAGGGTGAGCCAGGTGGCTGGGGGCAGATGGCAGTGTTTAGGGGATGAAAAATGGACCAGAGAGTAGAATTTTAGTGTTAAAAGAAATTCTTCCAAGACAGAGGGCAGTTGACCACAAAGAAGGGCATCTCTGAGAGGGAGCAGTGAGGTGAGAAGGGCAAGCAGGGAACACCATGAGGTAAGAAATCCTTGGTATCTCACCTACCCAGGTAACTCAAATACTTCACCCGAAACATCACATTTAGAAGACACACACATTTGTTGAATAAAGACATGTGTATTCTTTTGCTTTGTTTTCCATACCAGGCAATCAAATAGTTGTGTGATTCTGATGAGAATGTTTAACCTCATCAGGCCTTTGTTCCTTTGTCTATATTGAGATAAACTTTAACCTTCTTTCTGACTCAAATTGCTCATTAACTCAGGCTGAACTATGTTTAGCAAGATGACACCCTGAAGAAAGGGTTCACACTTCTGTTCTCCTCCCCAAATTTCCTAACACACTCTACTGTCCCCAAATCTTTTCACTCCCTGAATGTTACTAATGAACAAAAGGATAATTAATTGAAAAAAAAATAACAAATATATTCACTTTTTAAAAATATTTTAGATATAGAAATCTAAATGTTGACTAAAAATTCACAAGTTTATTATTTTTACAAAATAATGACAATATTTTTTTCTCCTAGCCATGACAGAATAACTGGTATCAGATGAGCCCTCCTGCTATAAAATTATAAAACTGAACAGTTCTGAGGCATTGGACAGCAGGCAGAGCAAGACCACAGTCTAAAAATCTCAGTGTGGGAACCCTTAGCTGAGGATCAGTCTGGATACACACAAGGTGAAGTTTATGTTCAAGTATCAGTTACAGGGTTGAAAGTGTGAGATTAATCAATGCTGACAGACATTGGTTTCTGGACCAGTTAGAGTGAAAAGAGCTCAAGGACATCCCAGCCTCTAACTGAAACATGGGAAAGACTGAGACATAGATTTAAGGACTATAACTTATATTAAGGCATTCTCTAGGCCCAGGTTAACAAGGTAGAAAGTCAAGCATAACACAATCCACAGAAAAGACATAATTTGGAGATTTAGTCATGTCAAGTTAGATAGGTTTGGTAAACACTCAGCCTTTCCACATTTGTAATTAAAAAAAGCATCAAACCAAGTCTAAAATGTCCACAATAATCAGTCAACAATTGAACTTTATGTTATATAAATGAAGTCTTTACCATTCAACACTCTCCAGAGGAATACAACAAAATTCAGAGATTTTATAGTATATCATCCTCAATCAAAATTGACTTGTCATAGAAAGAAACACAAAAATGGAAACCATAGTCAAGAAAAATATCAAACTACAGAAACACACCTTGAGATGGTCCAAATGTTGGATTTAGCAGCCACAGATATTTAAAGCAGATATAAAGATGTTCAAGGATGTAAATGAAAATATGGTCTTAATGAGTGAACAGATAGGGAATATCAGCTGAGAAATAGCAATTGTTAAATAAATAAAAAAAAAACTAGAACTGAAAATTACAATATCTGAAATGAAAACAGTCACTAGATTATCTTAACAGATTAAATATGAAAGAATAATGGTCAGTGCCCTGAGATAGAGCAATAAATACTTATCCAGTGTGAAGAACAGAAATAAAGAAATTATTGGATAGAGCTTCACTGATTTCTCAGGCAACAGTAAATGTGCTTAAATACGTGAAGCTGGTATCCCCAAAAGAATTTCAAGGATGGGGCAGAAAAACTATTTTAAATATAATGACCAAAAACTCTCCAAATTTGATGAAAGCACATCAATATACAGACCCAAGAAGGTCAACCGAACTCAAGTAGAATAAACACAGAGTAAGCCACATCTAGGAACATCAAGGTCAAGTGACTGAAACTAAATATATAGAAAAGAATTTTGAAAGCAACCAAAGAAAAAATAAACATTATATATATATATATATATATATATATATATATATATATATATATATTATATATAGGAAAACAATGATACAAATGATGCCTATATTCTCATCAGAAACACTGTAGGCCAGGAGACTAAATGACATCTTTAAACTGAAAAAGAAAAAAAAATCTGCTAATGAAGAATTCTATAAGCAAAATATTCTTCAAAAATTAGAATAAAATGAAGCCATTGTCAGATAAGCAAAAACTGAGAGAAAGCGGAGTGAAAGCTGAGTTGCCAGAACACCTGCATTACAAGACATGCTAAAAGATATTCTTTAGGTTGAAGGAAAGTTCCATATGGTAACTTCCTTCTAAAGGAAAAAATAGAGTGTGAAGAATGGCAACCAAACAGGCAAATGCAAAATAATCATGTGAGTAACTTAAATTTTCCAGTGTACAGAGCAAAGATTTTTCATGTTTTTGAAATTGCTTTTCATTATGCTTATACATTCTAAACAAAACCACAGATTATTTTTAGCTCTAAAAAGAGGGCAATGAAGATTATCTAGCCTAATGCTCTAATTTTTCAGTTTGAAAATTAACTGTCACTTTCAAAATTCATTCAACAAATAGAAGTATCACTTATATCAGAGCTTTCCTGACCACCACATACAAGCCCCGCTTCACATGGGTTTTCCCACTGTGGGGTCAAGTGGAAGAAGATGCATCATAGTAATGATTCAGAGCCCGAGGACAGCCCCCGTGACTGGAACTCTTGCTTCCAAGCCCTCATCCATTCTTCCAGAGGGATCACCGACTGTGTCCCCACGCACAATGTTAACAGTTCTCACTGGGCTCCTATACATCACCACCCATAGGATATAGTCTCCGTTCTTCCATTTATGTATTAATGCATTTTTATTCACTAAATATGCATTGAGTTCCTACCTTATGGTAGGTAGCATGCTGTTGGGGGAGACGTGGGGTGGGTAAACAAACAGGCCAACCCTGGGCCTTTTGGAAACCTGGGTCTTCTGGAGTCTGCTCACGTGGCTTCTGTTTTTCTCCACCAATCACAAGCATTCCTTCTATTTGGAAACTTCCATCCCTGGGCTGCCCTGAGCAATAGGAATATTTTAGCTGTCCTCTGCCTCTTCAGGACTGCACTGTAGAGCAGAATGAAGAAAGAACCTTGGTTAAACTTTGCCATGAGCAATGACCACTGATGTCGTTAGAGCCCCATGGATTTCCCCTCTGTGCTCACCATTTCTATAAGTGTTGAGGGCTTTGTACTGCAAAAGTGACTCTGCCTGAGGTCTTTCTCTGGCTGGGGGCATGCTTGGTCCACATGTGGAGGGGGCTAGAGGTGCCTGAGAACTAATTCCCTAGGGCAGCCGTTGGTGATGGATGGGAGTTGACGGAAAACAACCCCACTTCCTGGAACGATACACATGTTATCCCAGGCCATCAGGGTCTGCAGGGCTCACCTGTCTGTTGGTTCATCCTCTACTGGTGTCCTCCACTCCCTGTATCACTTCCTCCCTCCTCTCTTCCTCTCTTCAAAGCACCTGCTTTTACTCAAACCTTTGTCTCCAGCTCTGCTTCTGGGGAGCTCACACTGGGATCCCACCATGCTCACAGGTTTGCACTCCTGGATCCCCCTCCTCCATGGTGCTGTGGTTTCCTTACTGCTTTTCTACTATTTAACGTGCTTTATCCCTACCGTGGCCTCTTCCCCAACAAGTGGAAACCAGGCACATGTTTCCCAGCAGCGGTGTGAATAAGGTTCCCTCTTGTTTTAAATCCTGAAGACACACTTGCTGACTCCCAGCTGATGTCCCAGGTCATACCCGAGTACCACCATGCTCTCTTCTTTCTGGTGAGTCCATATATTGCCTGGAGGTGTAGAAAGTGGTCACTGCTCCCCAGAGGCTCAGCCATAAAAACCAAGCCACTTTCTCTCCCATGGGCGTGTTTATTTCCATCTAATTCATGATAGATCAAACGAGCAAAGTCAGATTGTCAGTGCCCATCACTTCATCTGCTGCACAGAACCCTTTGCACACCTTTTGATAAGAAACTCTAAACCCTGTGAAATTAGCGGTGTGATGGCAATTGGATGGATATTTGCATACTTGTCAAGCTCAGCCCAGCAGCAAGTGGCAAGTGGACTGCAGGAGGTGGAAATGTTTTCTTTAATTTTTTTCAGCATTTCTGTATATGTATTTCAGTGTTTGCAAAAGCTCTGTAAATCAGAAAAGGGCCTCTGGGTGTACATAAAATACTTAAGCATCACATATTCACTATTAGCCAAACTGGAATCTGCCCAACAAATCAAATCCACCCCAGTGATTTTTGACAAAGCCGCCTAGGAACATACTTCTTCAGGTGCTTTTGCTACTTTATAATCAATTTGAGCATTTTTTTTTTTCATTCAAAGACTAGAGTTGCATTAATAATCCCGTTTAGGGATGATGTTGTAGAGGGACAAGATTTTATGCAGAACTGGATAATGTCTCTCAAATTATTATGGTCAGGGAAATTTGGAAGTTTATTTAGTGAGAGGGAAAATAAAGATTTTAAAATATATACTTACATTTTATTTTTGAACTCCATTCTGGGAAAGCTTTTGTCTTAGTAATTGATGACTGTTAATAGGTGACCCCCAAATTTAGTGACTGAAAACAATGAACATCTATTTTCTCAAAGTGTTTGTACGTCAGCCATCCACATGCAGCTTAGCTGGACCCCAGCTCGAGGTTTGTCACAGACTGTGATTACAGTGTCACCTGGGGCTGGGTCATCTCACCCTCACGGTCAGCTGGGGCCAGATGCCCTTCTGATGTCCCTCTCCTGGTTGTTGATGGGACTCAGATCTCAGTGGCTCTTGGATGGAGGCCTCAGGTGTCAAGCCCTCAAAGAACACCATCTTAAGTACCAATGTGCACAAGTGTCAAACACTGTTGCCAAAGTTGCATGGTGCCCTCTATTTTTAATCAAATAATATTTAACCATAAATTATTTTTCAAAAAACTATTTTTCATGTTGAAAACAAATTCTGTTCTGTTGTTGAGTTCTTAACCAAACTTTCCTCTAGATGGGGTTGCTCAGTGTCGTGCTGGGCTCTGTGAGTGTTGTAAAGTGTGTAGCTGCAGGAGACGGGGGCCGGGCAGGTGGACGGCCCTGGGGAGAGACCCTGAAGGTCAGGGCATGTTGTCAGGGGCCCAGATTCCAGCCCTGGGTCCACCTCTCACCGCTGCTTTATCACCTCGGTCTAATCCTTCCACTGCTTGAGGCTCAGCTCCTTCCTTTGTAAAACTAGGAGAGCTGAAATAAAGGATGTTTCTGGTGCCACTGCCTTTGTCTGTCTGGGCTGCTATAACAGAATATCATAAGCTGGCTGGCTGATGACCAACAGAGACTTACTTCTCACAGTTCTAAAGGGCAGGAGGTCCAAGGTCAAGGCACTGGCAGATATGGTGTCAGCTGAGGGTCCGATTCCTGGTTCATAGATGGCTGTATACTCTCTGTGGCCACACATGGCAGAAGGGATTTAGGGACTCTGTGGGGCCTCTTTCATTAGGGCACTAATTCCATTCCTTAGGGCCCCAGCCTAACTACCTCCCAAAGGTCTCACTGCCTAATACCATCACCGTATAGTTAAGATTTCAACACATGAATAGTGGGGGGAGGAGCACAAACGTTCAGTGGATAGCAGTCCTCTACAACCAACGGTCCATGTGGTTAAAGAACACAAAGTCTCTTTGTTCAGAGGAATAAATGCAATGCCTAACCAACGGGTGTTCATCAGAGAGTGTTAACCTCTGTATGTGGTGATGGGGATGCAGGGTGGTCCCTCTGCTCAGGAGAAGAACAGAACACTGGTACATATCACAAGTTGTACCTTGGTCTGAGGCCACGCAAAGTTAAATTCAATGAGCTCCTTGGGTTTGAGACCCCCAAATCCAAACCCAGGAGAAAGGACAGGAAGAGAAGATGCTCTGAGGACCAGACCCCAGAGGTGGTATGTCGCACACTGGCAGGGTGTTTGGGGTGAGCATCCAAGGCAGAGGCCCTTATTGGCATGCGGCCGGCAATTCCTGCTGCCTCCGCTCCTGTGGCCTCACTCTTGACTCCAGAATTACCCTGAACCCCAGCCAGAGAGAAAGCTCTGTCTCCCTTTTAACCTGCCATAAGGAGTTGCAGCCTGCAGGGAGATGTGCCCTCTGTGTTTCTCTTACTAAACCCACACAATATCTACACTTGCCTCTTCTGATCGAATCAGAAATCACTCTAAATCTATCATTCAATTACAAGCAAAATGCAGTTAAATCAGCAGGCTCAGAGCACTGTTGTTTCCTCTATCTGTTGCCTCTAAAGCTGTCACAGCCTTCCTCAGCCTCCTCTGCTCTCTAGAAAAGGGCCTTAAATGTATCTCTGTCTCTTTATGTCTCTGTCTTTCTCTCTGTGTGACTCACTCTCATAATTTATACAGTACTTCAAGATTACAGAAAAGTACAGAGAAAAATAGAAGCAATGCTTTCATTAACCACTTGCTTTCCCAAACCTCTCATTTTCCCCATATTTGTTCCAGGGTTCTTAAAGAAGTAACATCTTAAAGATTATGCTTGAGTCCTTCTCTGTATTACTTCCTTCTCATCCTAGATGGGGTGTTGACTGTTCCCATGCACAATTTAATACCCTTTCTGCTTATGTTGTGCCAATATACTTTTTCACAGCATGGTGTTACTGGCTTTACAATCACACATGAGCACAAGCGTCTACCCTTGTGCCCTTTGTTTTGTGGCTTCAACACTCTGTGTTTCGAGGTATATTTCTTTGTACCCAAGGCTTAATTTCTTTATGCATACTTTCATTTTAAAATTCATTCATTTTGTCTTCCTTTTTTTCTGCATGTAATGTTTTATTTTGAAAGAATTATAAATCCCAGTAAATTACAAAAATATTACAAAGAGTTTCCCTGTACTCTTCACTCAGTTTCCTCAGTGATGACATGCTACACGATTACACAACTTCAAAACTAGGACTCTGACACTGATGTGATATATGTCTATGATCTGATGCCATTTGATCACAGGTGTAAATCCTTGTGACCATGTCATAATCCAGACCCAGGACTGTGACAGCACCACACTGATCTCCCCACTCTATCCTTTATAGTGAGACTCTTCCTCCCTAAATCTGGGCAATCACTGGTCTGTTTTCCATCTATCATGTTGTAATTTCAAGAACATCACACAAATGGAATCATGTAATATGTCACCTTTCGGGATGGGCTTATTTTTACTCAGATGGTACCCAGAGGGTCCATGCACGTAGCTGTGCACATACAGAATTTCTCCCTCTGTGTTGCTGAATCATGTTCCAGAATTCCAAAGTATGATGGACACAGTGTGTGTGACCATTCATCTGCAGAGGGACATTCGGGCAGTTTATAGTTCGGAGCTGTTGCAAATAACGTTGCTTTGCACAGTCCTGCGTTTTTTGTGTGGATATAAATTTTCTTTGCTCTGGATTAAGTGCCCACGAGTACAATTGCTGGATTGTGTGGTTAACGTTTTTGTTTTGCTTTGCTTTTAAGGAAATTGTTCCACTACTTTCCAGAGTAGCTGGACCATTTTACATCCCCCGCACAATGCAGGGAACATCCTCTGTCTCATTTCCACAGCATTTGGCTCATCGAGGTCCTCGTTCATCCCTCCCTGCTGGCCAGTGATGGCAAACCTCTTTTCACGTGCTTATTTACCATCCATACACACTCCTGGTGAAACATCTTCATATTTTGCTTATTTTCCAACAAGACTATTTGGTTTTTAATTGTTGAATTTTGAGAATTCTTTATGTGTTCTAGGTATGGATTCTTTTTCAGATATGGGCTTTGGAAATATTTTCTCCCAGCCCACAGCTTGTACTCTCATCTTCCAAAATATTTAATTTTGATGAAGTCTAACATATTTATTTATCTTTTACAAATTGTGCTTTTGATC
Organism: Phocoena sinus; assembly: GCF_008692025.1. Classification (NCBI taxonomy): domain Eukaryota; kingdom Metazoa; phylum Chordata; class Mammalia; order Artiodactyla; family Phocoenidae; genus Phocoena; species Phocoena sinus. The sequence continues at coordinate 171,784,846 of NC_045765.1, read as the reverse complement.
ATGTCTAAGAATTGTTCACCCAGCCCTAGCTCCTAATGACATGCTTCTATACTATCCTGTAAAAGTTTCATACTTGTATGTTTTCCATTTAAATCCATGATCCCTTTTGAGTGAATTTTTGTATGAGATATACAGTTTACGCTGAGTTAATTTTTTCCTAGGGGTCTTCAATCACTTTAGCGACATTTGCTGTAAAGTTTTTCCTTCCTCCAATTGAATTGCTTTTTCATATTTGTCAAAAATCAGCTGGCTGTAGGGGGCTATTTCTGGGTTCTCTTATTTTGTTTTATAAATCTATGTCCTATTCCTCCACCAGTACCACACGATCACACAGTCTTACTGTGTGTGTGTGTGTGTGTGTGTGTGTGTGTGTGTGTGTGTAATGAGATAGACAGACAGAGACAGAGACTGTCTTTAAATAGGGTAGAGTGATTCCTCCTACTTTATTTTTCTTTTTCAGAATAATGTTAGCTATTCAAGTACCTTAGATTTTCATATAAATTTTGGAAAAGTCGTGTCTCTATTTACAGAAAGAATCTTAAACCTATCTATCGATTTAGGGGGAAATGACATCATCAGTGTTGAGTCTTTCAATCCTTGAACAGGATTATCTCCATTTATTTAAATCTCCTTTGATTTCTTTCCTCCACATTTCATATTTTTCAGGGCACAATCCCCCCCTACCCCAGCATGACTTCATCTTAACTAATTATGTCTGCAATCACCCTATTTCCAAATAGTTCTTCAACACATGAATTTGGGGAGTTCACGATTCAAGCCATAGTAGACCACAACCAGGGGAATGGCTTGTCCTTCTTATCTTCTTGTCCAAATTCTGGCACTTCTCTGCTTTAGAATTTTCCAAAGTTCCTCAATTTCCAGTGAGTGGACTCAAAACCGCCTGCCTGTGGTTTCTAGAGTGGAAGCAACCTACTTTCCAACCACGTCTCCCACAACTTTCTCCAACCCGCAAGTCCCACTTTGCCCTTATTCTCCATGAGAAGTCAACCAACAAACCAGTGGGGACCCACCAGGACCCAGGTGCTGGGACGATGACCCAAGGAGTAAGCAAGGATGAAGTGACAGCAGATTCTTCACGAGTTACAAAATCCATGGATACTGGCACATGGCCTAATGCTAGGACTTTGCTTTTTCTGTTTAGTTAAAGCCATAAAATGAACGTAGTTCCAAACCAATCAAATTCCTGTGAACGTAAGGCTCAGTGGCAGTGCAAAGTCAGTGCTAGTATTCACCGTGATTTATGCTAAGCCTGTAGCATGCTCACAAAAAGTAAAAGATAAGGCTTGGTAAAATACACAATAGGATTTTGTACAAAAATTAAATAAATCACGAAACCATTTGTGAAGAATTAATCTGCCTCCTTCTTCACTCATGAACCTGTGGCTCCTAAGAGTGTACTTTCTAGGGCCAAAGGTGGTGACTTACCTGTGTCCCCTTTACCTCTCCATAGAACAGTTTGCTCAAATTCACTCCATTTCTTCAACGTCTCCAAAGGCATCTGCAGTGGATTGAATGGTGACCCTTAAAAAATTTTGTTCAAGTCCAGACCAGAGGAACCCATGAATGGGAACTTATATGATAAAAGGGTCTTTGCAGATGGGATTAAGTTAAGAATATGGAGAAGAGATCGTCCTGGATTATCTGGATGTACCCTAAATGCAGTGACAGTTGTCCTTACAAGAGAAAAAAGAGGGAATAAGGCACAGAGACACACGGAGGAAAAGACACGGATAGAAATTGAGGAGACATGTAAAGATGGAGTCAGAGGCTGGAGTGACACGGCTACAAGCCAAGGGACACCTGATTTTCCAGAAGCTGGGCAAGGGGAGGAGGACTTTCTCCAGAGCTTCTGGATGAGTGTGGCCCTGCCGTCACCTTGATTTCAGACTTCTAGCCTCCAGGACTGAGAGAGAATAAGTAAATGTTCCTTGCTTTAGGCCACTCAGTTTGTGGCACTTTGTTACCTCAGCTCCAGGAAACATACAAACCTATGATCATCTTTTGAATCAAAGCCAAGATGGCACCAGAAAAAATGATGAGGGGTGAGGGTCCACCAGCCACGCCAACCATGACCCCTGATGAAGCACTCATGTGGGCCCTGGGGCTTCTCCTGGAGGGTCCACACCACTGGAGCTGGACTCTGAGGGTGCAAACCTCCTCCCCGAGGGCTAAGTTTGTCCAGTAGGCCCTGGTCTATGCAAGGGACACCTCTGGACCTATGGCTTCCTTGACGTGTATGGCCTACGTTAGTCACTTTCAAGAAGTGAGAGCTCACTGAAGCATCGGCTTTGTGCTTGTTTGGCCTCAGAAGAGCCTGTGAGGCAGGTGGGAGCCCTGGTTCCCCAGGGAGCAGGGTCCAGGCGGAGAGTTCCTGTACTGGGAGCCGAAGGCTGATGCCTCGTGGAGTGGCTGCCTGTCCCTTGGGACCTTCCTGCTAGGATCCCTGTGCCCTGGACTCAGAGGGGCTGCAGGAGGGGTGTCAAAGGGAGGACATGTCCATCCAGCCTGCCTCCATTGACCAAAAGCCTGTGCTTGGGAGGTGAACGCCCCCGAGTTGCCTGGGGCGTGTGCAGCTCCAGACCACAAGGTTGGGCTAAGGCCTCGTTGATTGGAGGCCACAGAACCTGAAAAGCCAGTGGATCCAGAGGCTCAAGGAGGGGGCACAAGAGCCCACGGGCACACAGCCTTTTCAGAGGACTGGGTGGCTACTGAGGGCCTCCCTGAACTTCTTTGTGCAACTCAGCCAGTTGACCCTGCAGCCTGTGCCTGTCACCAAGCTTGGCACTGGGTACATGAACAAGAAGAAGGCATGGCTGGGTCCTCAGGAACAAGTAACTTGTGTGTGTACATGTGTATCATGTTCGTTGCTTTAAGTACTTTGCAAATATAGTTAAGTCACTCAGATAAGACCACCTGACAGGGGTACGGTACTGAGGTCTGTTCGTGGTGAGAACACCACGCACAGAGGGGACCTGCTCCAGGTCCCCCATGGGCCAGCGTTAGATCGAGGGTACAGACAGACCCAGACCCCTGGCCCAGAGCCACACCACAGCATCCACACCTGTCCACCCCTCCCTGAGATCCTTAGGGGTAGTGGATTAACAGAGACATTTATGTGGAGGGGAAGGAAATGGTAAGTGCCCAAGAAAGAGAAATAAAATGCTGATGGAAGCAGAAGGGTAATGGTGACAATATGGGACCAGCAGAGGCAGAGGTGCGCTCTGAGTTCCACCCCAAAGGACATGCACTTTGGCACTGGAAGAGTGAGTCAGTGGGGAACAGAATGTGCCCCACCAATCAGAGTCTCCCCAGCTCAGGTCCAACTCTCTTGCTGCCCATGCTGGCTCACCCCAATCACCAATGAAGTTGTAGGTTCCTAGCCTGAGCGCTGGAGAAGTGAGGGTGGAGAACCGGCCTTCTCAAGGTCAAAGCTGTCAGGCTGGGAACAGCGGCTGCAGAGCCAGAGCGCCATCCCACCCACAGCTCACATTTCCTGTCCCCACTCTGCGAGCCAAGCTCTCTCCCTCCCCAAACTGCTCCCAAATGCACTCCTCTGCATTTACATATTTCTTCTCTATCTTATTTGACCTTTCTGAGACACAAGGTTATGAGATCCAGTTCCCAGGGAGGGATCCGTTTACCTGTTTTCACATCTCCCGCCAGGATCATAGCCGTCAGCAGTTTTGACCACGGCTTGCTAAGCAGATGTTGTACAGAGCAGCGCTGGCATCACACGGCCAGCGTGGTGCAGAGGACACACGGTACGTGGCTCAGCTCTCCTGCAGCGCTGCCCTGTGACCTGCTCTGGCCCTGGGCTGTGAGGGGTGAAATTTCTCCATCTCAGAGTCAGAGACGCAAGGAGACAATTTGCCCTCTAATTGGAGCACATCCATGAGATAAGAGGGCTATTTGTTGGGAACTCACAGGCTTATACCAAGCATGGGGGAGGACACGGTTCCCAAGTCCAAATAGCCCTGGGGACCCTGAGCAAGCACATGATCCATCCAAAGAGGAAATATGTGCACAAGACCAAGCCAGAAGGGGAAGCTCCCTTCTGGGAGCTGAGAGGGCGTTTCCAAGTTCTCGGGGTTGGAATTTCCAGGTGCAGGGCAGAGATCGTTTCTGAAATAATCAGCAGGAAGTCAAGCATGGGGACTATCACACAAGGAGATCCATCCTCTGGGGAAAGAGGGAAAGAAAGAGCCAGAGGAAGAAATGGGGAGGAGGAAGCCTGGCCTAAGGATGCTGGTATCACCCATCATTGGCTCAGAATTGGCAAGAGATGGATTTCAGAGATCCTGAAACTTCCAGGTGTTACCCATATGATCCCCTGGTTTCTAGGACCTATAAATGTGGTCAGTGCAATAGTTTTGCAACTAAGGAATATATCACCACATTAACGTAAGCTGAATGCAGTTGATGACATAACTAACAGACCTGCTGGAGCTCTAAGATCACAGGCACATGAAGTATCTCTGAATCATCCTGAAGCCCACTGTGTGTTGAATGCGATGTTACTGCCCACCGAGAATTTCTCTCCAAACCCAGAAGAAAAGCTCTCTCCATGCTGTTATTCACCCCTTACCCCGCTACTTTTTTTAACCCATTTCTAGGTATGCCACAGGTGCTGCAGAAACTGGTCCTCTGGAGACCCTCAATGTCCTGTCTATCCCATGGTCACTTCGTCCACCTAAAGTCCACCTCCCAGAGTCTCCTGGTCTCTGGGGAGCAACTGTGTCGACCTGGCTATGCTCCCTCCACCCTGTTCCCAGCCCGCCGAGGCACCTACATTTCTCAAAGTGGGTTCCTTCCTGTCCCTAATCTTCCACACGCATCCAGACAATTTCCTGCTGGCCACAAAATCACTGCTAAGACACTTGACTGCGCAGGCCATTCAAGGTCAAATGAACCCTAGTAGAGCAAGGGCGGTTCTGTGCCCAGCTGGAGGAAGCCAGAACCCGTAGCTGGAAATGGATGGATGGCCGACCCTCCCTGACCCAGACAACGGGGGACTGGTCCTCACAGGATGCTGAGGTGGGGCCGAAGGGAGGGGCTGGCTCTGGGCTCTCTGGCTCCCCACCCTGGCCCTCCCCCCCGGTCTGCACGGCCGTCAGAGAGCCCCCCCGCCCCGTCCCGGCCAAGCCTTCCTGTGGTCAGATGTGCTATTAGGCACCAGTCACTGGAGGGGACAAGAGGACATTGCTGTATGAATCTCACCACCCTAATTGATGATGAGGTTACATGTGGCATTCTTTTTGGTCTGTTTATGGTATTTTTTTGTCATAAAGAAGCTTTTAATTTTGATGCGTGTGTGTGTGTGTGTGTGTGTGTATTCAGATATATGTATATACACATATATGCACATTGACATTAAAATTAGAGTATATAAATATATGATTTATTTCACATATATAAATAGTAAAGAAAATTGTATAAATAAAATTTTCCTTTGTAATTTCTGCTCTATAATACTAGTTCCAGCGCTCTCTCCCTTCTCTGGGGTCATAAAAGCGTTTATGTTTAACTTTCCTGTTCAGGTCTGTCACAGTTCTACATGGAGAAACACTCAGGGCATGATTTTCTGCATCATTTGTGACAAAATTGCACAGAAATTCTCTGTCCGTTTAAGAAATAGAGAAGGTCTGGGATATTATTCTAATGGAATGCTTGGCACCAGATACATAGATTAAATAGCCAGAGGTGCAGGTGGGCCCAGGCGGCCGGGAAGCCCCGCTGCCACGGAAGGGAACACAGCCTCCACTGGGCCGGCACTGGGGTTGCATGCCAGGGGTCTGTGCAGCTCGGCGATCAAGAATAAAAGGGTGGCTACCTGGGTCAAGCGTTTCTTTTTGGAAAATAATCTCGAGACACTTTTGGTACCTTAGCACTACTCTTCTGATTAACTTAGGTAAAATTTTCTTACTGACCCAGAGTCACAAAGTACTTTCCTAAACAAAAACTCTTAAGGAAACTGATTTCCATTTTCCGACTTGAATATCTAAATAGAAGTAAGCATCTGAGCCTGGCTTTGAGCACCTGCTCATGAAAGCATCTGTGACAGAAGAGTCCCCACCTGCGACAGCCTCTGTTCTGGAAAGGGGCTGTGAAAGCCGAAAATGTCACACCCCAGTGGGAGGGAAACAGAGGCAGAGCTCGGAGCTGCACGCGGGGACTCTGGAAACAGCGTCTGCAAATGACTTGGGTCCCCTGGAGTGATGAATCATGGAGTCGCAAATCCTTTTTAGCTAATTGCTATCAGCTTGTGAGATTTTCCCTTCCATGTTCAATATCAATTTTCATGGCCATAGGAGATAGCGCTGCTCCCCTGAGCCCACTGGCGACTGGCCGATAACAGGCAGAAGCAGCACTTAGAGCTGAAAGGGGGTGTCATCTGATGTGCAGCTGCTGCCAGGGACCGAGGGGAAGCCGGGGCCACCGTGCATCGCCCACCTCACTAATGCATTCAGGTCTGTGACCTTCTCGCAAAAACGTCCTCTGGTGCTGACAGGCTGTCCACACACTCGGCCTTGTCCAACACGGGCTTGGCCTTCCTGGACATGAAAGCTGGACTTTGTATCATCCTTAGTATGCAGTACAACACAGAAAATAAACCGGTTTATGACATGAAGGTGATGCTGTATTTTAAGGTGGATGCGTGGTAAGGCCACTGGTCCTCTCCCTGGAGTGTGTAAAGCTGTATTGAATCAGGAACTAAACAGGTATCAGTGCTGCCGTTCCAGGAAAACAAACACAGATTCATGACTCGAGTTCGACCCCAAGGAGTTCCTCAGAGTTTCCAGAACTGGCAGAACTTTCCTGCATGCAAAGAAGCACTTTTCGTGACAAGGCAGCCACAACTAGATGCATATTTACTGTGAGTCCAATAAACACACGGGTACTGTGACATGGGCATGGTACCATGAGACACCCAGCTCCGTGAGACACTGGGCAAAGGAGCCTGAACTAACGTACGGATCTGGACCAGATCATCTTAACTGAGGATCTTCGCTGTAAAGATTTGACATGTGAGTAACAAATCTGTGAGCTTTAGGTGACACGTGTGTTTACTCCCAAGCAAGAACTAAAGAGATTCACAGTCTTGAGATCAATCAGTGGAGAGGTTTTAAGTACCGTCATGTTTCCATGACTTGGATATCTGGCCAGCAATCCCTCAGCAAATCCCTGAATGGATCACATACCGTCATTCAACAAACATTCACTGGACAACACGACAAACCAAATGTGCACAAGACAGTGGGAGACACGGCAGAGCCCAAAGACATTGGGAGCTCAGAGGACAGGGTTAGCCCCACCTCAGGGAGATGGAGTGGGGTGAGCCAGCCAGGCTTTCTGAAGGACGACTTCTTGAGGCCCTGTGTGACAGAGATGGTGGCTTTCCATGAAGGCACCCTTTTTTATCAGATGAACATGGTTTCATGTGGGAAGAACAGTAGCATATGTAATTTTTAGATAATTCAGGTTAAATAATGTGTTTCATCTGTGGAGGGTTTACTCAGCCAAGACAAGACCCAACTCTGGACAGCTGCCTGCTTACTAGGCATCAGCACAGGTGGACATTCTTACCTGTGTACTCACAGCAGGTCCACGGGGCACAGACCTGGGTGTAGTCTCCACTGATCCCATGATCCATGTGGTCCCTCTTTCAGCTCCCGCACCTTGCAGCCTGAAAAGCCAGGGTTTATCACCACCAGCTCCAGCAGTCAGATTGGTCTCAAGTGGGAATACATTGGCCTGCCTTGTCTTTTCTCTGAAAGAACAGCAACGGGTCTACAGTAGATGCTAAAACCATTCTGTCCACTTTTGCTTTATTTGCGTGGACGGCTGTGGGCCTGTGGTATTGGACACCACAGATCTGCAGTACAGTGGTGGTGAGGACAGCTGTCGGGCCGGGATCAGCCACAAAAGAATGCATAATTTGGGACAGCGGATTATAATTTAATCATCCGATATAGCTGCTATCATTTTCTTAATCTGTTTCTAATAAGGTGATCTGAAAACACAAAACTCTTCAAGTATCCTGGATCCCCTGAATAATAATAATGAGCTTATTCAATAAATATACAGCATGATTATATTAACGTGTGTGTCTTTCTACACATTTCTGTATATGTCACATTGTTACATTACAGCATCCTTTGATTTATATCATTACCTTGGTTATACAGATGAGAATTCATGTATTCACACGTATTAATTATATCATTTTTATCTATTGGAGAATTATCACTAAATCTTATTAATTGATCTTATTAAGAAATAAAGCCTATAGCTGACCAAGGCTATGTTTGCACTTGATTTCTTTGTATGAACCCAGATATGTCCTCCAATGTTATGGTCAGACTAAGGCACAGGGTGTAGTTTCCCTGTAGAACTCAAGGCACAGGTGTTGTTACAGCAGGATGCCACCTCCCTGGGACCCATCACCATGTCACCTAGCGCCACCTCCCCAGGACCCATCACTGTGTCACCCAGTGCCACCTCCCTGGGACCCATCACCATCTCACTGCAGGCCCCTGGCCGCCCGTGTCCTGCAGTGGGACTGAGCTGAGCCATCACAGACTGGGGGACTTGGACTTGCTGAGGCAAAGGTCCTCCAGTTCAATGTCCCTGCTCGTGGAAGGCAAGGGCTTGGCCTCCAAAACGTGGACAGTTCAGGGTGACCTGTCTCCTCTAGGACTCTCTGATGTATCATTAGCAGAATCCTTGGGTTTAAGGTACAGGACAAGCCTAATAATCAAGACGATGGAACAGAAATGGTGTTGGAATCTGGTGGGCTCCATCTCCATTGTCTCCTTGGTTATCCATCGCCAGGGAAGTTGATTAAAGAGGGCAAAATGAGACCGGGAAGCGAGGCCCAGAGCTGGACTTGGGTCCATCACAGGAAACAGGGAAGAAATTCTGCTTCTGAGCTGATGCTGGTTTGATGTCTAAGAGTCTACACTTGCCGGAGGCCATCTGGCAGTTACTCAGAGAAGAGATTCCAACTGCTGGGCCCCTGCCTCCCGTATCAGAAGGGTGCGAGAGGTAAACGGTTGCACAACAGGGTTTCTTGTCCCCCATCTCTGGACCTCGGGGGTGGAATGGTGCTTCTGTTACAGTGGCTCCACCAGCGAGCCAGGCACCTCCAGCCAGCCATTCACGTGTTCCGTTGTGTATTCTCAAGGTCCCTTCCTAGACTGAGCATGCTGGGTTGCCTCCCTCTCCTGGGGACTGGCTCCATCTCAGGACACTGTGTTCACTGGCTTGGGCTGGGCCTTCGGAATTGGCTTAGAGAGAGAGGACGGTGAGGCCCTGGACGAGCATCTGACTGGCCGGCACAAGGGTCTGGATACATGCAGCATTTCCTTAGGTTGGAGGCTGTGCAGTCCGGAATCGTCACTGAAAGGCTCGCTGTCACAGGGGTAGGATGGATGGCAGCCTTACACACACATACACACACACACACACACACACACACACAATATAAGGAAACCAGCTGTCTGTGCTAACCTGTGCTGAGGATTAGAAAGTAGAAATTCTCTATGTAGGCTGTGGAGGTCAAATTACTAACAATACAATGCACTTGTTCAATCCACATCAAAATCTCATTTATTGTTTACAAAAATGCCTGGGTGTGTCGATGAGCAAAGACTCCACCTTTCAGGAACATTCTCCCAATGTTAGCGATACCGTCTTTGCGGGCTCTGCCCTGCGTCTCTCCTGCATTGGCCAGACTTGGTGATTCAGAGGCAGCGTCGTGAGATCAGGTGCCTTGAGGGTGACCCTCTGCCTGTCCTGAAGCCCCAAAAGGTGATAAGTTAAAATTACGTACCAACCCTCGTGTGTGCAGCTCAGAGCGCTTAGAGTTTTTTCTCACTAATCTTCCCAAGAAATGCAAGCCCTCTCCCCAGCCCCCCTCCACTTAAAAAAAAAAAAAATCCCCTTGACAGCTGGAGATAGGGAAATATGGGCAAGTCAGGAGAGCTGTCCGACAATTCCTAATTTTTATTCCAAGTGTTTATCTGATCTGCTTTGTTCCTATCCTTTCCTTCCTTCCTGACCACAGATTGGCTTTGCCCCATGCAATTCTGTCTTCCCAACAATCTAAAATCCTCTTGAACTCCTTAACCCCTTGCTCATAAAATCACTTACATCTGGAGTTGGTTTTCTTTATTTCCTATAATTTGAGCAGAAGAAAAGCACAGCCAGATTGACGGGGAAACTGCAACATGGCACCGTGTCTGGGAGGAACGCAGACGCGACCCCAGTTGATAAAGACGCACCTGCAGAAACACAAGTGAGGCAGAGGCAGGACGTCAGGGGACACCTGAGTTTGTCCTTGTGTTGTGTTTTTAAGTCTTGTGAGGCAGAATCAAAGGCGGGGATTCGCCAGTGCGACTCACTGCCAAACGCTAGAGACTGAGCCAGGCTCAGACAGTGGTGGCTAATTTAATTGCCATCCTGCAAGCGTGGTGCATTTCTTATTTGTTCGTTTTTGAACGGCGTCACCCCTCCCCAGGTCCCGGGGGGAATCCGCAGGCTCTGGACCTTTGCCTTTGAACATATCTGGATTTGAGCATCAAGAGGAGGTGACGAAGGCTGGGAGGCCCCCCGCGCGCGGCTCCAGCACCAGCCTCTGCAATTACCGCCCGGTTCCTGCAGAAGGAAATTGAAAGTGTGAACCACATGGGTGAGAGTCGGTGACACGTCGCCACAGATGACACTCGGCGCTGCCGCGGCTGCGGTCCTCTCGCTCTGCTGTTCACCTTTTATCCTTCTCAGCATCACGACTTAATCCACTCTAATGAGGTGACTCGACTGCCAAAATCCAGCGGCCATGCGGCTGTCTTCTGGCACTGCGTGGGGCTTCCTGAAAAAGAAGGGACTTTGTCAGCCTTCCAGGAGAGGAGCCCGCGCTCCTTTGACCACATTTCCTTTCTCGCAGCAAGTTCTCTCCATCCTCGCCTGGGACAGGCTGAGCTGTGCGCCGTGTCCATCATAAGATGGGGGCCAGCTCAAGGTTGCCCGCCTGCACGTTTAACTTATCGGCGCTTGAAGGACACGGCTGGTGGCCACATGTCACTGTTTACAAACAGCGGGTGACGGCCAACAGCGGCGAGAGTGTGAATCCTTCGCCCTCCTTATCCATCTGTCCACACGACCTGGGTTGGAAGCACCCGTGGGTAGAGGCAGCGGCGGGGACCACAGAGGCAAGATGGTATTGCAGACAAAACCACACGGAGGAGCCGGGAAGAAAGTAACCGACTGTGTCTAACGTGGCAGCACGTTTTAAAGGAAGAAACAGGAGCCAGTTTAATTGGTGAATCCCATATGTTTCCCGGGCTCCGTCTCAGAGATCTGCAGCAAGGTGGTGACGCCAGGAGATCAGATGTCGCGGAGCTGCGCTTACACCTGCCCCACCGCCAGCCCGGCTCCGTGGCAGCCTGTGTTAATAATTAGCATCTTCTCTTCCGCTGACTTCACACTGCTCCACCGTGTGTCTCGGCCCCAGAAAATGCCAGGCCTCTGCCCCTTCCTGGGCAGACAAGCGAGCCCACAGACTGTATTGCATGCCCAAATCGCTGGACTTCTCTAAACCGGGCAATTCCACCAGCCCTCGATGTGCAGGGCTCATATTTTGATAATTAATACAATATTTCACTTGAATGGCTTTTTTTTTTTTTTTCGATTGAAAGAAGGGGCAGAAGAAGAAAAGGCAAGCACAATGCACTGTAAGCCCATGGGATTAACCGCATGGTCTTAATAAATGGACACGCATCCAAGGCAGGGGGAAAACATGTGCCTGTTACACGGCTCGAAACTCCCCCCTTTCTCCAGCCTTAATCTGATTTTTGCCAATTCCTTTTGATCTATCGGGGCCAGGCAAGTCAGGTCCACCAGTACAGATGGACTAAATATGGAGATTAGCCCCTCTCCTCCTGCCTCAGCGCCTAATACCTGATTAAGTCTAGAATCGCACAATTGTCTCCGAGCTGACTATCAGAGTGGCCGGGCTCAGAAGGGGGCAGGATGAAGGGCAATTTTGTAATGGATACTTATTTTATCCCAGTGCTCTAAGAAGATTAGGCCTGGGGGGGGTCACATTAGCCGTGATCTCTGGGCCCCTGGTCGTCTCTTGCGGTTTTCAAACACCTCTCCTCGGCCTTAGAACAAACAGGGAGCTTGGACCCAGCGGCCCCATGTCGGGCATGAATAATTGCCCACTGCAAACTGTTTGAAGATCACAAAGTGCTGTGTAAATTACTCAGTTTGGGCTTCAGCCGGGGTGATTTGTGGTGACTTATTGAATCTTTTCACAGTTCAGAATTAAACTTTCTCCGCTGCTAACTGCAGACAGCGTGGAATGAAAGTTGGGTCTTAAGTGACAGCGCTCTCCTTAGATCAATCTCTGCAGAAGCCCAGAGGAATCGGGAGGTTCCGAGCCAGCCGCCCCTGCATTTCAGAGGGACGGGTGCACGTCTATTCTTAGCTGCTCTGCCAAGTTGTGCCTATTCAGCCGGCAACTTAAAATAGCTATTGAAACCAAAAAAGGAGGGGAAGTGCTTGTTCTGAATCACCCACACATTTTTGGCATGATCTCTTGGGCAATTTTCCTACCAGCATATCCAATTATTTTTTGTTTGTTTTCAAACACGGCACATTTCTTTAATTAGTGAGGGCAAACAAGTTAGGAACAGAAAGAAAAAAAAAATAGTAAGTTTAAGAATTCTGGTCCGGGAAACGATATGATTAAACAACATTCAATTAGAAGGAATTAGCCAGGCGGCTAGTTTCCCATCTGAGTTAATTCTGGGTAAGAGTAACTGACCCTGGGTGTTTACGGCCCAGGTGCCAGCATCACTGACAGCCGTTTGAATAGAGAGCGTGAACTGCTTTTGTATTTCAAATACATTTGTGCTGTAGGTTATTGGAGGTTCTCTGTTATCTGGCATTTTGCCTTCCCTGGTTCTATCCAGGAGGTTGCTTGGAAAAATTAATTACTGTGTATTTTTTCATTGTGTTTACCCAATCTGAATTGCTTTTGGTAAATAATAATTATGAAATTTAAAACAGATTCTGTACTATCAGAAATAATGATGGTTTCTAATCTTGCCAAATATTTTAGAAATAAGGTAAGAATATAGATCATTGTTTTTATGTCCTCAGATAGTGTTTGTGTGTTTTTACCCTTCTATTGGAAAGTAGTAGCTCTAACAATCTGTTTTTAAATTATCCAGAAACTTATAACCAGACATCTGAACATATAAATACTTTTAATCACATACCGTTAAGGAAAACATCAAAATTAGATTGTGAAAGCAAAAAATGTAATTGTCTCTTTAGTGGAAAAGGTTATTACAATTCTTTTATATACTTGTTTATTTTCTGATTAGCATTTTTTATTATGCTATATTTTTTAAATAAATGCTGACTAGATTTTCATAGCAATTAAGATTTTCTGGGTTTATTTCTGAAAATGCAAAAGAAATGCAATCCACCCATCTACAGAGCATCCTGCATCTCCCTGAATAAAACCGTTTTTTTTTTTTTTTTTATGTTGTTACTAAGGTGCATTTATCACCTAGTGAAGATCAAGAAAAATTGAGAGGCAAAGCCCAAATAGACCGTGCTTTGTTTTAAAATAGGAGTAGTAAATAGAAAAAAATCAGTACAATTTGTATTGTAAAGGTAGGTAAAGTTTGTGATCCTTGTTGAAGTCATCCTAGTTAACTATTAACCATAGCATTTACCTAAATTATGGAAACAAATGCAGTGCTTAGAAGGATAAACCGAGCTCAATTCTATACCTAGACATTTTACCATGCACATTTTTGTGTTCACTCTGGGCTCAAAAATTCCTGGGACTTCCCTGGTGGTGCCGTGGTTGAGAGTCCGTCTGCCGATGCAGGGGACACGGGTTCATGCCCCGGTCCGGGAAGATCCCACGTGCCGCGGAGCGGCTGGGCCCGTGAGCCATGGCCGCCGAACCTGCGCGTCCGGAGCCTGTGCTCCGCAGCGGGAGAGGCCACAACACTGAGAGGCCTGCATACCGCCAAAAAAAAAAAAAAATTCTGACTAATGTGCAGAGAGGAAAATATTGTAAACAAATAGGCTTTTGCTTGGTGGGGTATGAGGTGCTAGGAACAATCTAGGTCATTGTTGTGGCGGTCAAGTTCATTCAGATCTCATCTGTCTAAATTTAGACCAGGTTACTTCTTGTAGAAAGATTGTATTCTCATAGAAATAATGCATATTTCTACATATTCACTTACTACCATATTCAAGGCATCACACTAGGTATCAAGGTGACATGTGGGTAAGAGGCTTCTTGAAACTTTAGACCTCTGGAGAGTTATGGGAGTGTGGGCACCTGTGCAGGAGGAAGACAAGAAAAGAGCCTCGTAACAGTAACAAACCGTCTGTTCTAAGAGCTATATATATATGTTTTATATACGCTTTATAACGTTGTGAGATGGCATTGTGATGCTTTCTGTTTCACGTGGGGGGAGCTGAGGTGAGGTGGTGTGTCCAGGATCACACCAGACAGGAAGTGGCAGAACTGGGCTGAGAATCAAGCTGCCTGGCTCCAGAGTCCCTCCTCACCACACCAACTTCCTCTTGTCCTGAGAGTGGTGGACATTCAGAGAAAGGACACACTTCCTTGGGAGCCAGGAAGGAGCAAGGCTTTTTAAAGGTGGTGGCGTTTGAGCTGAGCCTTGGAGTGTTTTTAGGGACACAGACTGGGATGCGTGCTTTCCAGGCAGGGTTAGAGCCTGCCATGCCAATACACCAACTGCTGGTGGCCTCATTCAATGTGGCTGAACCAGAGGGTTGGTAAGGGGTGCAGCTGAGGAAAAAGCTACAAAATAGAGTTGAGGTCCGACTGCAGAAGAGGCCAGAGGCATTTGGAGGCAACCCACCTCCAACTGACAGACAAACACAAGCATCTGGAGGATTTCACATGGGGCTGCCACTTAAAGTCTAAACAAACTGGTCAACAGGAACGAGTACTGAAGCACATCTAAGTATCTCTACAGCAAGGAGTGCATCAAAAATGGCAGAAGCTTATTGATTGTTTTTTAATGATGACATATCCGTGTAGCTACAATATGAACCCAGGCTACTTTCATTTTGTTTGTGATGATGATTTAACTTTCTTGTGAGTTTTGTTGAGACTTTAGTATCCAATTGAAACATAATCTGCCCTTTGTCCCATAAACACCATGCAACTCTACATGGCCCCTGGGTCTAGGGTTTCAGGCCAGCTCAGGGATTCCCTATCTGTCCGCAGGAAATGTTCAAGTATCTTAATGAGCAGGACATTTGGAAACTTAGTTCCTCAATCCCTCAGGGTCCTCTTGGGGAGGGGAGAGGAACATGGCTCAAGCTCCAAGTTCTCAACAGGAAAGTGTACAGTGCAGGAGAAGTTTGATTTGGTTGCCAAGGATACCGCCAGGCATCTATAACCCAGAACCCATGAGGGCAAGACAACAGGGTTGGTTTACCTTGCTGGGCCTGTTTGCCTGTGGGACCCAAGGCCTTTGCATGCTATTCACAGGATGATTCTGTGACTTCCAGTGGTTTCTCAGGTGACGATGGAACATTGGATGCCATTTCTTCCTACACAGGCAAACTGTGCAAATGGGACCCAGGACCCAGATTTTGTCCTGGTACGTCATTCTTCTTCAGTACTAATTGGCTAGGCATGGGAGACGTGCTGAGGGATACAAGGGAGCAGGTCCTTGGCCAGTCAGTATTATGGGGAACCTCCAAGCTCATGCTTTCCTGGGGCTGGGCCCCTTGTGTGCTCGTCTCACAGCAAGAAGAGGATTTGCCACAGATCAACTCAAGATGATTGATAATTTGATGAACATAAGGAGATTAAATACTGGGTAGTCAAACTCCCAGTTTGGAACCCCAGTTTCACTCCTTTTATTTCTTTGAGACTTTAGGCAAGCTACTTAAGTTTTATTTGCCTCAGTTTCCTCATCTATTAATGGGAACAATAATAGCACCCAACTCATAAGGTTGATTTGAGTCTTAGTGCCAGGAACAAACTGAGTTCTTGGCAACATTATATTATATATTAAGCAGCTACTGTGTGTCAGGTTCTAGTAGAGATGACATAGAAAATGTGAAAAAATGAGACAGGCCCTATCATAGATGGGGAACAGATGTAAAAGGAATAAGGAGAGCAATATAAGAAAGGGTAGTTCACTTAAAAAATAAAATGTCTGTCATGCAGATGTATTGCAGATTAACGGCCAATAAAGGCAGAAAGCAAGGATGGTTTGATCCTGGAACAGCTTCAGAGGAAAGTCAAGCTGAGGAAGACCTTGACGTGGGGAGGTCTTGGAGAAAAAGGGGCATTTCTTTTGGACGTCAAGGCTATTTGATCCAAACTTGCAGCTGGGAGACTGTACTGTCAGAGGACAAGTGTCTGAAGCTGAAGGTCTGATACATGAATATTTGAAAAGGTAGATAAATCCCTATTTTTTATCACAGTGATTCATCTTCACCCTGTGCACAAAGATGAAATGTTAGCACAAGTGAGAATTATGACAAATGCCATAGGGAAAGTTTAGGTTACCTTAGCATTTTGCACAAACCCCCTAGTTTAGCATGTGTAGAACTTCAGAGTCTAGAGAGGAACAGGAGGCAGGTGAGAGCAAGTAAGGTCATAACGAGAGACCATGTGAGAGATGGTAAGACTTTAAATTGGGTAGCAGCAGTGGGAATGGAAAAGAAGTATAACAATAACTGTGATAGTAATAATAATGGCATTGCAAAATGATTGACTATCCTGTCCAAGTATTCTAAAGCACACAAGTCTGATTCCAGTGTTTATATTTTTGCTATTACATCAGCGCTTTCCTCTTAAAACTAATTTATTGAGCATTTACTTGGTACCAGACACCACTCTAGGCACATCACCTATGTATACAATGCTAGCGATTCCTTCCAATAGCCCAGAGAGACATGATTCTGACTTCAGTATTATTTAATTATCCAATTTTTTCAAATAGTCTTTAAATAAATTAGGTAAATGGTTACATAATTTTTTTTCAAAATTTAACATTACTATAATTTACCATAACCAAATCTGCCTAAGTGTGATATGATCTGTTCTTATCAGTATTTCTCATCCAGGAACCGTGATAAAAATCCTGATTCTCACATCCCGCATCCAGATTCTGAGTTAGTAAGTCTGGTCCAGGGCCTCAGAACCTGCATTTTAACAAGTTCCCAGGTTACCTTTATGCAGTTTTAGAACCCAGATAACCTGCTCAGATCTTGACCTTGTGAGTTTTCTGTCTTGACAGTAGCTCATTGTGAAACAGTTATTACGAGCAACAACAACAACAACATTGAGATAAAAAGGCAAATCAATATTTTTAATGCTTTATTATTTGAGGCATAAACAGACAGCTATTCATCCCTCTCACTTACTTTGAGGCCTCAAATCCCTTCATTTAAGGATGTTTCCCATCTCTATCCCTCCCTTTGCATCTCTACAGAGCAAATGTGTTTACTATGCCTTTCTGTTTCCATACATCTATGTGACCACCTCATGATGTCCCTGGAATTTTTACTGCTTCATTTGTGTATTGTTGTTTCAAACAGAGAGATTTACCAAAGTCACATTTCATTGCATTGCAGAATATCAGACAATTCCCTTAGGTTAGCTGAGTGCAGTGCTTTGATTTAGACACTGCATATTTCTTTACTTTGCTGTCTCACGGAGCTTTCACACGCTCCCAGGACCATGGTGGCTGCAGGTCCTCCTCACCTGAAGTCAGAAGACTGGAGCCTGATTCGACTCTCTAATTCACAGCCTCATCCTTCCTGCCTCTGGTGTTCAGGGGGCTCCTGAGACACAGACTCCACAACAAGACAGCCCCAGGGTTGGGAAACTGCTCCGAGGAGAGCCAGGCAAAGGTCAGATCTTAGAAAAGAAGTGATAGTTATTTGAATATTACAAGGGTCAGTTCAATAATTACCCAGCTTAAGTGAGCCGTGGCCCAGGCCCCCAAGTTACAAAACACACCACAGGCTCTTTATTAGTGACTCAGGGCCTCAGTCAGGGATGCTGACTGTTTCCCTAACCCCTCTGGCCACAGTCTCTCAGCCAGCCCTGCAACATGCCTGCCAATCCTACAGGGTTACTAATAGAAGCTAATCAATAAAGATAGACATGGGACTTTGGTGCAGCAGGCAAGGTCAGCCAACTGCAGGGCAACCCCCAGCCTCTTGCTAAGCCCCTGATCTTTAACTGATGTTCCCTGCCCCAAAGGTGCAGCCTCTGAAGACGTGACAAAGGAAGACTGCAGTCCTGTCTTTCTCCTGAGTTTATGGTGGAGACCCTAAGAAGAGGCTTAGGGAGGGGGTGGGGCCGTTCTGAGAGACCACTGGACATGTGCCTTCTGGGGCTTGCTGGTTGGAGGGGTGCCCTTACCGGGACAACTTCCTGGGGGGACCATGCTTGTTCAATTTCATCTACTGGGTGTCTGTCTCTCTCCTTCCCTCCCCACAGGTACGGTTTTAAATGGTCACAATGTGTATTTTTATTTATTTATTTATTTTGCAGTACGTGGGCCTCTCACTGTTGTGGCCTCTCCCATTGTGGAGCACAGCCTCCGATGCACAGGCTCAGCGGCCATGGCTCACGGGCCTAGATGCTCCGCGGCATGTGGGACCTTCCCGGACTGGGGCACGAACCCATGTCCTCTGCATCGACAGGCAGACTCTCAACCACTGGGCCACCAGGGAAGCCCACAATGTGTATTTTTAAAGTTAATTTTAGCTACTGTAATGATGTTTATTCAATTATAAAATTATTATATTATCTTGTAATGTGGAAGACTCTCAGAAGTAATCATGATTCATGTTTGAAACACTTCTTCTTAATATTTGTAATGCATAGATGTCTCTCTAGCCCATGAAAATTGTAGCTGTTATGGGTACCTACGTTTCCCTGATACACTCTCCCATGTTTACATTTCTCTGTCCCGGACATTTGCATAGGTGCATTTCTCACTCCTACAAACAAGGCTGAGACCATGATCTCAGCTGAGACTGCTGACTGCATCCCTGAGTCTTTTCTTAGGAAAGATTCCTCGAGTGGAATTGCAGGGCTGAAATTGTGGACGTGCAAAAGCTCTTACTACACATCGTCAAACTGCTGTATGGAAAATGTGTGCCAGATTGAAAATCCTGCTGAAACTCAGACAGAGGTGGCCCAGGGCATCATGGACAGGACTCAGCATTGCCTGCTGAAACCCGGCAGACCAGGCAAAGCTTTAACTTGCAATTTATCTGGATGCAATAATGTTGGAAAATAATTTCCCAACTTGGAGTATTTTTGTTTCTAACCTTATATTTTCATGCGTGTCTTTTTTTTTTTTCCATTGATTTTTTTGGTAGAAATTATGCTTTAAGAATAATAATCTGACACATGGATTACAAATTCACTTGAAAAAAATGGATTTGTAAAAGTAATTTTTTTTTCTTCCTTTTAGGATATTTTTAATATCATAACCTTCCATTGCAGTGGAGATTTTCCATTGCTAAATGTGCTTGAAATATCTCATTCCTCAGATCAGATAAAGATAAAATAGTTTATTTTGTACAGTAATTTCTTAATCCACTTGAAGAATATTTTTCAAAGGATATAATTTGAGTTTCTGTCATCTTTTTCAAATACTTATTTTGGGAATTTATTTTCTGAATAATGTGTCCCTCTTTATTCTGTTAGTTGCATTTATGGCCACAGAACAAGTACTGAACCAGAGTAGGGTCAGCTTCAAGGAGCCTGTTCTGTTCTCCTGACCGTTGGCTTGGGGGTGAGTACTGGTCAGTGGACAATGTCATCTCATATCGAGCGTGACTAGACCCCCTTCATCATTCTCATTTTTTTTTACATTCTTTTTAAAAAATTATTTTCCCTTATGGTTTATCATAGGATATTGAATATAGTTCCCTGCACTATGGAGTAGGTCCTTGTTGTTGATCAATTCTCTATATAATAGTTTTCCTCTGTTAACCCCAAACTTCCAATCCATCCCTTCCCCCCTCCCTTGGCAACCACAAGTCTGTTCTCTATGTCTTTGAGTCTGTTTCTCTTCCGTAGATAAGTTCATTTGTGTGGTATTTTAGATTCTACATATAAGAGATATCACGTGGTATTTGTCTTTCTCTTTCTGACTCATTTCACTTAGTATGATGACCTCTAGTTGCATCCTCATTTTTAAACATTTTGTTGTCAACTCTTGTTGTTATGTTCCAGCTGAAGTTTAGAACATTTTGTGTCTTGGTGAAAACCTGGGCTGGGGACCAACCTTATGTCTGGGCAAGTGTGGGAGAGGGCAGCTCGCATTTCTGGGGCTCTTCTGTGTGGTGAGAAACAAAGCAACTGTGCTTTATGTATCCTTGTACTTTGATCGCATCAGTGCTGTTGTCAGCATTTTCTAGAAGAGAAAGCTGAGGCAGAAGGGGCTGGGCAACTTGCCTGGGTTTCACAATGAACAGAGGCGGAGCTGACGCATGGTGCAGGCAGTGTGACGACACGTCCCACCCAGTCCCTCCCTCCCCAATTCAGAAACAGCAAAGACCCCTCCTCATTTGTCATGATGTTTCCTGCCAGTAAAGCTTTCAACTTTCTTCATACAGAACTCACACACTTGAGGTGAGGGTACTTCTAAGTAGTTATATTTAAAAGACTTCAAATTTTTTTTTTTTATAATTTCTCCCATAAATTTCCTAGTCCTATTTTCATAGATTTATTCTTAGGATTTTTGTTGCTGTTGTACAAGTTGTATCTTTACCTTCGTGTGTATGGCGAGTTTGGAGGAAGTGAATATGGCTGTTTTTCTTGTTATTGGTATTATATTGTTTTCTACCCTGAAATTCTGATGAATAGTTTATAGTGAGCAAGAGTTAGTTGATTTTCTGGAATTTTCAGTATAGATAATCTAGAAACAAGGAAAATAGTGTCTCATCCTTACCAATGCCTATTCATCATATTTCTTTTTTAAATATATAATGTCTTTGAATTGGCGATTGTAAAAAAAATATTAAATAGAAGAGAGTGATGAGAGGTAACCTTGATTTCTTCCTGATTTAATAATGCTTCTAATCTCCCATTGCTAAGGAGTATGCAGCCTTTAGTGGATAGCTTTATTGCAATAAAGATGTCTTCCTAGTTCTCTAAGAATTTTTCTTGAATGAATGTTGAATTTTATATATTTTTCTCTCTCTAATGAGATAACATGTTTTATTTTTTCTCTTTTAACATATTAATCTGGGTGAACTAGGTTGATAGAATTTCACATGCCAAATCATCCAAATATAAATGCTACTTGTTAATTACACATTACTTTTATATATACCACTAAACTTCTTCTTTTTAATTAATTCAATATATTATTTCATTTTATCTGTTCCAGTAGATTTTTTTTTATTTTGTTTATTATCACTTTGTAGTCATCTCAAAAATTTTTTAAAATGGATCCTTACCTATCATTAACTCCTTTAAGTTGGCACTTTTCTACATCCCAAACAATGAAACCTCTAAGAGCAATTTAACTTGATTTTACACCAATTCTTCTTTCACATATTGTCATATGTTTTATTTCTATACAGGTTATAAGCCCCTCATTGTTATTATTTTTGTTTTAAAGACAATATATTATAAAATTATTGATACATGTTTCTTTTTCAATGACCTTTCTTTTTCCCCAGTTCTCTGCTTTTTTCTGGAATCCTTGTCTTTGCTCCTGAACAAGGCCCTTTCATATTTTCAATAGTGTGAAATCTGATGGAAACAAATCCTCTCAGCTTTTGTCTAAAAAGATCTTTATTTTCCTGTAATGTTGGAGCAATATTTTCACTGAGGATAGAATTTCAGAGCTTCAGGTGGTCATCCCTCCTCTTCCCCTGAAGTTAATGGATGCCCACTCCAGCTCCAGTGCTTTTAATATTCCCCTTTATCTTTGGTTTTAAACAATCAGACAATGATGTGATTAATTGCAGTTATCTCTGCATTGTGCTTTGAATTTGCTGAGTTGTAAGCAGATTAGTTGTTTGTGAGTTGATGTCTTATCATTTGGAAAGTTCTGGGAAATTACTTTTCAATATTGCTTCTGTTTCATTCTCTCATTCATATCTTCACTCGTATTTCTCTCATGCTCTGTTCTGCTGTTTCCATCCTTTCTTATCTTTAAAGTCGAGCCCAAATACTATATTCTGAATTATTTTCAAGTTTATAAATTCTATCTTCTGCTTTAATTTTAAAATTAAGTCAATATACTTTTTTAAAAAATTATATTGTGCAGTTTGTCTTTCTAGAATGCTTATTGATTTTATTTTGCTCAGTGTTGTTTGTCCATTTGTCCATATTAGTCATACTTATTTTGAAGTCTTTACCCACTAATGACAATATTTGATTTATCTCTTATTTGCTTCTATTGAATATTTTATCTCTTGATTCTTTGCCATTTTTCCTTGCTTTTTGATTATATATATATATATATATATATAATTTTAACATGTGCTGGAGTTAGTGTATGATTTATTGTAGGGCTTCTGAATTATGTTCTCTTCCCCTAAAGAGTTTTGATTTTTTTTTCTGCCTTTTTCTGTTAAATTTGATTTGCTGTCCTTTTACAATATTTATATTTTTACATGTATGGTCATAACTCCACTGTGATTTCTTTAACTTGTGAATTGGATGTGGGTTGTTTGATTCTGAATGGGTCGGGATGGAGGCACTTTTAGTTGTTAATTTCTAGTTTCAGTCTTTGGCTGTCAGAATCCAGAGAAGGAAGCAAAGAGGGGGCAGCATCAGGACCATCTACTCATGCATCTCTCCATTGTCGAGGAGGAGGCCCTTTACCAGAAGCCCTAGCATATGTCCTCTTACGTCTCTTAACAGAACTTGGTCCCTGGACTAAATCACTGGCAAAGAGGAAAGGACCATCATGGACTATCCTTCAGAGTCAGGTACATGGCCACCCAAAAGTGATCAGTTCAGTAGAGAAAGGAGGAATCAATATTGGTCTGCTAACCAGCAAAGTCTGCCAAAAATATTGTGCCGAGTCACTGCATACAAGTGAGTATTTCTTTGTCAGAGCTGCTGTGATAAAGTGCCACAGTCTTGGTGGCCTAAACAACAGTAATTTATTTTCTCACAGTTCTGGAGGCTGGAAGTCCAAGATGTCAGTAGGACTGGTTTCTTCTGAGGCCTCTCCCCTTGGCATGTAGACGGCTGTCTTCTCCCTGTGTCTGTGTCCTAATCTCCTATTCTTATAAGGACACCAGTCATATTGGATTAGGGCCCCACCTGTGTGACCTCACTTTACCTTAATTACCTTTCTAAATTCCCTATCTCCAAATATAGTCATTTTCTGAGATACCAGTGGTTTGACTTCAACATATCAATTTTCGGGGGACACAATTCAGTCCAGAACATAAACCAGTGGGCAATTCTCTGATCTTGGCTTATCTGAGCTGTTAATAATAGTTGACATGTGATCAACTGCTCTTTCAAAAAAAAAAAAAAAATCTCCTTCACTGGCTCTTGAAAAGTTACTCCTAGTTCTTCTACCTCACTGAGTGTTTCTTTTACTTGCACTACTTAGAGGATAACACTCAACTGTCATTTAAAAATTCCACCTATACACAGATGATTCACAAATTATCCCTCCAATCCAGACCTCTCTCCTGAACTATAGTCCTGTAAGTCCAGCTACATTCTCAATATTTCCACTTAGATGTTCAAGAAGCAACTCAATCTTCACGTCTTAAAAGGAACTCCATCTTTATCCCCAAACATTCTTCTCCCATAGTTTTCCCCATCCTGGTAAGTTATAACTACATTCTTCAATTTGTTTTACGAAGATTTTAGAGTCATAATTAGATCTTTTCTCTCTCTCTCTCTCTCTCTCTCTCTCTCTCTTTTCACTCAATGTGTAACTCAAGAAAAAATTCTGTCATTTCTACTTTAAAATATATCCATATTGCAACTACAATGTGGAATCCCATTGATGGGACTTCCCATCTCCCTGAGTGTGGAGACTTGGCCCCGCTTCCTCTCTGGCCTTATTACCTGTTACTCCCCCCCCCCACACCTTATCATCCCCACCTCACTCTGCTACCACAATACCACCTCCCCCTGTCCTTGAATTTGCAGAAGACCCTGCCAAGACCACCCGCACTCCCTCTGCCTAGACACTCCCTTAGCTGATTTTGGTCTGGTCCCTGCTAAATTCCAGACTGCTACCCAAGACCACATCTCCTGACACCTCACTCTGCTTTATCTCCATCACTCATCATTCCCTGGGGTCTTGTGTGTTTGTTTGTCCATCCCTCTCCACTGGAGTAGGATCCCTGGAGAACAGACACTTAACTCATAGGTCTCTGTATCCTCAGAGTCTGGAAGAATGCCTGACAATAATTAGTGCTAATAAATATCTTCCAAAGGCAATTGGATGTGTGCCATTGTAACTCACATCTCTTTGCTAGTTAATAAGTCTGAACATTTTCCTCTTGTGTGGGTGACCTGTTCATATCTGTGTCCATCTTGGCTTCCTGATATTTTTCCTTTTAATTTCAGACCATCAGTGTTAGTAAGCTCACTTCATTCCATCCCATAAGAGTTGGAGTCTCCTGGCGGTTACCCCTGCTTCTGAACAGATGGACCCACAGGGAAGCCACATCCTGTATGATGTCACACCAGAAGCTAAGTTTCCTCCAGGAGCCAAAGCTGAAACATGCCCTTCTGCTGGGCTGTATCTTCAGCACAGATACCTCCACCTTGAATCTGAGAAACCTGCTGAATGCAGCTCCCTTTGGGTCGAGAGAGTAGAGACGTCACAGCCGAGGCCCCCAAGTCTGGGAGCTGGGGACCCGTCACCATGGGCTGGCTGTCAGTGTGGCAGCAGCAGGTTCTAATAAGGCACAGATTCAAGGGGAGCTTGCACCCCGACCCCCTGGTGAGGTGATTATGATTTGTTCACGGGCATTAGCCAATTTTGCTCAAATGTGCATTGGACCATGTTTCTGCACATTTCATGAATAATTAAAAATGGAAGTCTAAACAGTTCACGTGTGGGATTTGTGTATGATTCTCATGCTAAAGACAATCGCCAAGGTCTTAGAACTTTATCAAGAGCACAGGATGTTTCAGTAGCAGCTTATTCATGACGTAGGCTGCATGGGAACTTTAAACCACACCCACCCACCCCACCCAGCCCCGCCTTTTAAAAAGGTGATTCATGGGGTCTGCGTTCTTGAAGACAGTGTGTTTTTAACAAAAAGAAAAAGAAGGCTTTAAAATATTCCAATGGTGCTTTCACATAGCCTGTATGAACACAGAACACATTCTAAGATTCCAGCATTTTCGACATCCTTTATTTGTTTTCACTTACAAAGGCTAACGTGTTTTCAACGGTATGATAAATCCATTTTTTAAAGCTATCGCTCTGACCTCTCTTATAGGAAGCAAGAGATGCGATGTCCTGGAAGGACATCATTTCCCAGGAGTCAGGCCCTACATGTTCGTGGTGAAGTTGCTCAGAGTGGAGCTACTCTGAGGGCCCCTCATGGCAAACACCTATCCAGAGCCTTGGAGCCATCCCAACAGGGCCACTGGACTCCTCTGCCCTCTCCTCTGCTCCCACCCAGCCCTACCCACACCCTGGACTGTGGCGCTCTTTCCCCAGCTGTGTCTGTCTTTGTCCTTGTTGTCCATTCTCAGGCCTGAATCCACTGCAGATGGACCTCAGATCTGCCCTTCCCCCCAAACCCTCAATGCCCCCTGGGGCACCCAGAGAAGAACCATGGTCCTGATGTGCCCACAGGCCCCAGCCTCGCCCACCCTCCCTACCTGGCTGTTCTCAGTCACTTCACTCACCCCACTGGCTTCAAACACGCTGGCCTCCCTGGGCCCCTGACCCTGCTCTTCCCACCATCTGGAACGTTCCTGCTCTCTCTCCCTCCCTGTCTTCTGGTCTCTTGCAGCCAGGCCTTCTCGCAGTCCTAGTTAAAAGTGGCAGCACCTCCGCCCCCATCCCTGAGTCATGGCCCCGTGTTGATCTGTCTCAGACACATGGAGGCATCATTTATTTAGTTATTGATTATCTGCCCCACACACCTGTGTCCACTCCAGTGAGAGGAGGCTTTTCTCCTATTTTGTCCACTGTGTGTCCAGGATAAGAATACCTTACCTGCAGCAGGTCCTTAATCAGTATTTGTTGAATAAATAAATTCTTAAAATGTCATTAGGCCTTTCAAGGCCACCAGGCTGAAGGTCAAGGTCACCTGCAGTCCACATACTCCCTCTGTAACCCGCCCCGCAACCCTATCATCCAGGAGGCTTCCGGGTGTTGCGGGAAAGGCACTCGGTGGGGACACAGATGCCCTGGGACCCCTGACGCTGAGCAGCCCTGCCAAGCACATGACGGGCTAAATGCATGTCTCCTGTGGGGTGTGTGTCGGGGACTCCTCACCTGTGTGCCCCCATCGCCAACCCCAGGGCACCCAGCTCTGCCCCTTTCCGTGGGGTCTCCCGAGGACACAAGGCAGATGTGATAGACCCGCGGGGATATCCCAGTAACAAATGGAGAACATTCTCAAAGGAATGGCTTTTTTCCAAAAAAAAGCAAAACAACAAAACCTCCGTCCTCCCACGTGGAGGCAATAGGGCCCACATGTCACCTCCTTTCTTTCCTACGTCCCCGATGGGCCCCTGAAAACCAGCGGGGATTTCACTATGGGCCACTTCTGCACAAAGAACGTGGCTAAGTGTCACTAAGTCATTCAAGTCACCCACGTGGGGAAGTGCCCGACGTTTTCGAACTTCTAGATCTTTAACTTTTCTGTGGCTGCTCAGCTCTATGGCTCACTGTTAAAACAGCTGAGATAGGAGCAGGCCCTGCAGGATGGCCCTCATGGAGACAGAAAAGCAGTGCGTTTCTCGGGGTGGGGGGATGGGGGGAGTAGGGGGGCGGGAGGGAGGAGGGGGTGGGGTAGAGGGGGAAGGGTGGAAGGGGGAGGGGCGGGGGAGGGGGAGGGGTGGGCAGCTTGGATTCAGCGAGAGTAACGTTTGGAGCAGCAAACGAGCAAGTGAAAACTTCTGGTAGCTTCTCCCCACGGGGGCTGCTCTTTAGTGTAGGGACTTGAGACGAAGCCTCGGTCATCTCCTCATGTCCCTCCCAGGAAATCAGGGCAGGGCCGGCCTGGGATGCTGGTCAGATGCTCCCTGGGATGTGGGCCCTGGAGGTGGCACCCTGCTCCCGGGGACTCTCTCTCGCTGACCACACCCCGCACACCTTCCCCACTCTCCAGGCTCCACCAGACTCCAGCTCAAGGTTCCAACAGCGGGCAACCAGAGGGTTCTGCGCTCCAGAGGCGGGTGGCGGCCTCAGCCAGTGAGCGTGCGTCTCAGTCCTCTCTTGTCTTCTGCTTCCGGCCCGACCCCCTCCTCGCCCCCGGCCGCCTTCTCTCCCGTGATGGGCTCTGGCCAGAGTAGCAGTGGGAGAAGGGGTGGTGTCACGCTCCCAGACTGACACGAGTGACAAAGGCAGAGGTGACTCCGGTTCCGCCGAGCCCCTGTCCTGCACCTGAGCTCTTTATCACTGGCCACGCCAAGGCCACCACGTGGTGGCTCGTGCTATGCTTACTAAAGGAGTGTGTTTGCCCCTGCTGTCCCCCTCGCCTTGACGCGTCCTCATGCCAGACTCACAGTTATGGGTTGAATTGTGTCACCCCCTCCCAAGAAAGTCATATGTGAAGTCCTCACCCCCTGGACCTCAGAATGTCACCTTTTTTGGAAATAGGGTCATTGCAGATGTAAGTAGGTGAGGAGAGGTCGTAGTGAAGCAGAGCCCCTCATCTAATAGGACAGGTGTCCTGAAAAGGAGAAATCTGGACACAGACACACACAGGGAAAAGACCTGGTAGAGACTGGAGTTCCACAGCCACGGCCAAGGACCTTCCAGAAGCTTGGAGAGTGGCCTGGAGCAGATCCCACCCTGCTGCTTTCAAAAGGAGCATGGCCCTGTTCACACCTGGGTCTGGGACATCCCGCCTCCAGACTGAGAGACAGTAAATGCCTGTTGTTTAGGCCCCGTGGTTTGTGACACTTTGTTAAGGCAGCCCGAGGAGACCAGCACAGACACCCTAGGACATGACGATGTGGAGATTGAGGCAGTGGGTCATCTGAGTGTTGACCCAGTGGCTTAGGTGAGAACCACACATTTCTGATCTGCTGAGGACAAGAAAGATAATTCCACCCAACCCTTTACCATTAACAAGTAAGTGAGACCCAGAGAGATTAAGTGACTTGTGAGGATATGATGACTAAAAACAGCCATCAACCTGGAGACCAGGCCTCCCCAGCCCCAGGTCAGTGTTCTCTCTGTTGCCTGATTTTTTTTTCCTTGAACTTTTATTCTGAGCTCATCAAAAGAGGCCACCACTACCTGTCTTCTCAGTAATGGGATTTGCTCTGGGGCCATCGTCAGGGCCAGAGCATCCAAGACCACAGCCCAACATCATCCTGGGTGAAGCACAATCCATGGGGCACCTTCTCAACCCCAAATGTGCCCACATTGGTGGGAGGTGGAATGGAAGCGTGCATGGCCTCCAGGTGTGAGGCGGGCGCTTCCAGACGGGCAGCGGTCAAGACAAAGAATGCCAGCAGGGCCCCTCCTGATACTTGCCAGCAAAACTGCATGTGAGGAGAGGATGTATCCACTCCTGAGGTTTTACTCTGAGGACAAAGACCACAGCACTGATTGTGCAGGTGAGCAGAGTTGCCTTCTCAACACAGGGATGACAAAACTAGAATGGTTTAAGGGTCCACACAGAGAGGATTCACGTGAGAACCCATGGGTGGATGCCTGGCCTCTGTCCTTGAACCACACCATTGCAGAGAAAGTGGCCATGGAATCAGGCACATGCTTTCAGGGGGGCATGAACACAGACACGCGAAGATAATAACCTACCGCTGGTAAAGAAAAAAATCAAAACTTTTAAGTAATGAATGGGAGTATTTGTTTTGGCAGGAACTGTCTGATGCACTGGCCTGGCGTCCACCTCCAATTGCTAAGGTGGGTGTGGCCAGAGGTCATGTCCACAACAAGTGGAGTCGTTGTGCCCACTGGTGATTCTGCTTAATGAAATGTTTTCACCTGAGCAACCACGTGAATCTAACACAATATCGCCTGCAGGGCTGCAGCATGGGCCTCACACCTACAACAGTCCACCCAAGACGCAGGCCAGAGAGAGAGGCCGAGACACACAGAGGGGATGCTTTTGGTAAAGAGACTTCAGGTTCCCTAAAACTAAAATATCCTGATGTGTGTTCTGCACATAAAGCACACCAGTCTCTTAAAAGTTCCAAGAAAAGCCCAAATCCCCTTCTTCCCAGAGGCAAGTGTTTATGTCCCTTCTCTCTGGAGGGAGGTTGGATGGAGGGGGAGATGGGAAGGATGCCTCAGGTGGAGGAGGGGGAGATGGAGGGTCAGAGAAGGGCAGCTAGGGAAACACAGGCTCCCCAGACACAAGGAAGAGCTAGTTCGTGAGCCCAGTGACTGCCTTGAATTTCTATGGGGTTTCTCCTGATACTGTCAGAGAAAGGGGGCTGAAGACACAGGAGATGGAGGGGGAGAGAGCTGGGACGGGGGGGTGTAGCTGAAGAAAACCTCTCTCTCCTTGACATCTGGGCCTCCTCAGGAACATGGCAGGGTCAACCTTCAGCCGGAGGGTTGGGCAAGGGATCAGGCTGCAGGCAGGTGATGGATCACACATGGGATGGTGTGGACAGAGCCCAGTATGCGTGTGCTACAGAATAAATAAGTGTATTTCCAGATTTCTCCAGCAGTTCCATCAATCCAAACTACAACAAACCACATGGAGCTCACTAGGTAGTCTTTAAAGGAAACAAGTGATTCAAAACAACTCAGTATTATATGATATTTGTCTTTCTCTTTCTGACTTACTTCACTTAGTATGATAATCTCCAGTTGCATCTATGTTGCTGCACATGACATTATTTCGTTCTTTTTTTATGGCTGAGTAGTATTCCATTGTATATATGTACCATATGATATCACTTCTATGTGGAATCTAAAATATGACACAAATGAACCTATCTGTGAAACAGAAACAGACTCACAGACATAGTGAACAGATTTGTGGTGACCAAGGGGGATGGGGGTGAGGGAGGGATGGACTGGGAGTTTGGAGTTAGCAGATGCAAACTATTACATGTAGGCTGGATAAACAACAAGGTCCTACTCTATAGCATAAGGAACTATATTCAATATCCTGTGATAAACCATCATGGAAAAGAATACGAAAAAGAATATGTGTGTATATGTGTGTGTGTGTGTGTGTGTGTGTGTGTGTGTGTGTGTATATATGTATAACCAAGTATCTTTGCTGCACAGCAGTAGTTAACATAACACTGTAAATCAACTATACTTCATTAAAAAATATGGTTAAAAAAAACTGAGTGTTTATCAGTACTTATCATGGGCTGGGAGAAGGGCCTTCCTAGTGCCCATGAGAACCCTGATGTGTGGACAGCTGGGAAAGTCCTTCATGTGCTCAGAGCAGCAGATGGATGAGGTGAATTCCAGCCCTGTCTTCATGAGAAAGCCCGGCTCCTGGGCACAGGGCTGAATGGCCCCTCTCTGCAGCCACTAGTGCCGTGACCCACAGCACTTGGGGGCCTGAGAATTGCCTGCAATATTTGGAAAGTTGAGAAATGTGATCAGCAAATGGGCTAAAAAATCTGATGTAGCGTGAGACCAGGTTTGTGCCTGGGTAGTTTCGGTGGTGCTTTGGCTGGAAGGGCGAGGTCACATGACTCCTTCCACGGATAGTTTTACAGAAATAAACTCACACATCCATCAATGCATCCACCCAGACACCCGGCGGTACCTTCCTGTGTCTGGACAAGGCTATCGACATCTGAAGGCAAACCAGCCCAGGGTCCTGCAGAACATGTTTCTGGACCTTTCCTAAAGGGGATGTGCTGCACCCTGGTGACATTTCTGCATACATTATTTAGGGAAATGATGGTGGGGAATAAAAGAGAGAAAGGAAGAAAAAGGAAGAAAGGAACGAGGCTTGTTCTGCTTGAGATTCAATATTTCTTCTTCCCGTTTAAATAGTAAATAGAGCAAGCCTTCCTGACAGTTGTTCCTTTTAAAATGAAATTATTAGACTGTGAATTGCAGAGGCTGGAGAGCAAATCAAACAAACAAACAAAAGATTATTTCTATTTCTTTGCTGGACGGTCTGTCCAAACCAATGAATGCAATTTAAAGGCAGGGCCTGGGAAAGTGTAGTCCACATAATACACGCTGAGACCCATTCCGTGCGGGCACAAAGGCCCAAAAATAAGAAAGAAAAAGGGAAAATCTATATAAAAGAGGATAATCTCAGCCCTGGAAGCACAGGGGAATTGCCTTTACTGCGACAACCAGAGAAAAGTAGAGAAACAGCATCTTCGAGCAACGTGGTACAGCCAGAGGAATCAGTGGCAACATCATTTGACTCCAGCTTGACAACCTGGAGGGCCGGGGGTCCTGTCCACCTAAGGGCCTTCCATTTCCCAGGGAGACCCTCCCTTCCCCTTGCTGCTCCTCTGTGTTGTATCCGTCTCCTTCCCTTCCGCTACCTGGCTGGCCTGTAATATGTTTTTTCTCAGTGTTCACTCTGTAATGATCCCTGTCTCCTACAAAGGCCACGGCGTAAATGAGATGTGACGCCACTGCAGTGAGGCAGTGTCTAAATTGAAATATTATAGGAAGGGCAGCTCACTGCAGACCTTTGATGTAACAGCCCCTGTCTCCGAGGGGAGCTGTGAATACAGAAGCCATTGTCGGCTGCACAAAGTTCGTCGTCATTGCCAAGAGGGAGAGGAGAAAGCAGACAGAGTCAATAAAAATAATTCCAACTGGGTCAGCAAAGTGGGGGCCGTGAGCTTGCAGAGTGGGACACATTCCCTGATGGCCCCTGGCTCTAGAAAGTAAAGCCAAGGAGGATCACTCAGTACTTAAAGTGGCTTAAAATACGTTTATACGTGGTGGTCTTTTTGCTGCTGTTATTAGAAAAACAAACATATAAATCCAAGCCATGAATGAAATAAACCTGTAAATTAAACCATAAAATTGTTTGAAAATGACCTGTTACAGATAAATATGGAGGGGGATCTCTGAGATGGTGAATTATCTCCCACCAGGATCAAGGGGGTGTCTGTGCCCTTTTACTTCTTTTAAAACAGGCTGGTGATTATTTTCAATACATAAGTATAGTTGTGCATAGCTCTAAGAACAAACTTGCTCACAGATAACATGATCTCATATGGGGAAAACTCAAAAGATTCCATTAAAAAAAAAAAGAAAAGAAACTGTCAGACCAATAAATGAATCAAGTGAAACTGCAGAATGTAAAATCAACACACAAAGATCAGTTGCATTTCTATACACTGACAATGAACAATCAAAAAGGAACTTTTTAAAAAATTCTATTTACAATAGTATCCAAGGGAATAAAATACTTAGGAATAAATCTAACCAAACAGGCAAAATACTTGTACATTGAAAACTACAAAACATTCCTGAAAGAAATTAAAGATTTAAATGGAAAGACATGCCTTTTTCATGGATTAGAAGACTTAATATTAAGATGTCAATAATACCCAAAGTGATCTTGAAAGTCAGTAAAATTCCTTTCAAAGTCCCAACAAAGTTTTTGTAGAATGAGAAAAATCTATTCTTAAATTTCATATGGAATTTCAAGTGACACTGAAGAGCCAAAACAATCTTGAAAATGAAGTACAAAATTAAAAGTCTCACGTGTCCTGATTTCAAAACTTAATACAAAGCTATAGAAATCAAAACGGTGTGGTACTGGCATAAAGACAGATATATAGTCCAATAGAGAACCCAGAAATAAGCCCTCAGGTATAAGATCAAATGATTTTCAACAAGGGTCTCAAACCATTCAATGAGGAAAGTATTTTCAAGAAATGGTGTTGGGAAAACTGCATATCCACATGCAGAAAAAAAGTGAAAATAGACCTTTATCTTACACCATATACAAAAATTAACTCATAAAGGGTCAGGGACCTTAACGCAAGGATAAGAACTATAAAGTTCTTAGGAGAAAAGCCAGGGGAAAAGCTTCATGACTTTGGACTTAGCAATGATTTCTTGGATATGACCCCAGAAGTACACATAACAAAAGAAAAAAAAAAAAATAGATAAATTGGATTTCAGGACTTTATCATCAAAATTTAAAAACTTTTGTGGATCAAAGGATACAGTCAACAGAGTGAAAAGTCACCTCACAGAATGGGAGAAAATACGTATAATATCTGATAAGGTGTTAATATTCAAGTATATAAAGTACTCCTATAATTCAATAGCAAAAATCAACCCAATTAAAAACTAGGCAAAGGGCTTGGGGAAATAGATCTCCAAAGATATTCAAATAGCCCAGCACATACAAATATGCTCAGTATCATTAATCATTAGGGAATGCTAACCAAATCACAATGAGATACCATATCACACCCACCAGGATAGCTATTATCAAAAAAAAAAAAAAAAAGTGTTAGTTAGGATGTGGATAAATTGGAACCCTTGTGCACCGCAGGTGATAATGTAGAGTGGAAAACAATATGGTGGTTCCTCTAAAAACTAAAACTGGAATTACCATGTGATTCAGCATTTCCACATCTGGATTTACACCCAAAAGGAAGAAAGTGGACAAGTAAGTCGAGATGGGTGCTCTGTAGGAGGGGATAAGTCACAGCTGTGTGGAATCTTCCAAGAATCAATTTTTCTGTTGTTAGAAAAACAGTTGTTTTTGAGCATATTTTATGTGCTAGGGGCTATTTGTATATCTGTGGAGAAATGTCTATTCAAGTCCTTTGCCTATTTTTTAATTAGGTTTATTTTTGTTATTGAGTTGTAGGAGTTCTTTGGGTACTTGAATATTAACACCTTATCAGATATTGTATTTTCTCCCATTCTGTGAGGTGTCTTTTGTCTTACTTTTTTGTGGAATTGAATGATTTTGAATAAGTTAAATCATCTGACTCAAGTAAAGTATTCCAATCAGCTTCTTCTTGCACAGATAAAGGCATAGAGAGTTAACCAGACTCCCCGATTGTCATGGTCGAGGTCATTGGGCAGCAGGAGTAAATTAAAACCCAAAAATCAAAGTCTCGCTTTCTCTTAGGGTCTATAGGACAGCAAATCATGTAAGGAGACACAGAAGTGTCCTGACAGTAGAGCCAAAAATGAAACAACCCCTGTTCTGCTGTTGTTCACTTTGTCCTGGGGTAAAAAGAGTCATAAACCAAAAATCCAGACTTTCAGGCTTGTCCGTGCCTGTTGCTGTTCTTAATTGCCTCATGTTAAAAAAAAAAAAAAAAAAAAAGGGGGGGAAAATGAGGCTAATTACAGCAACATGGCACATTTCACTGGGGTGCCATAAAAGTAACATGAGAGAATGGACAAGAAAGCACTTAAAAGTTTAAAAGTGATGCACAATGGGTTATTAGTTTTATCCCTGAATGATGTATCTCATCAAGGAGGATGGTTCTTCAGTGTCTTTCTATGTCCTAAATTATACCAGCAGTACAAGAAAATATAAGTTTGTTGGGGGAATTAAGCCGACATTATTCTCTTAGATAATTGTTAGTTGCCATCATGCTTTAGCCCATAAAATAGGCTTTAGATTTTTCTGTGTGAGTGGGTGGGGGTTAATGGTAAGGAAATAGACACAACAAACATGGTCAAAGTATATATACTCTGTGGGGTGTTTCTGCTTGTAATGCCCTTTGATTCTGCCACATGGTGAAGAAAGCACACGTGATCTTGATGCCAGCAAAGACCCTGATTTCCCTACGCTCAGCCCTGCCCCTCCCCCAGAGTGTTCTTATTAGGGCTTACATTGATGAGGGTCCTCACGCTGGGGCCTAAGCTCCTTCCTCCCCACGTCCGCCAGGCACTACTAGGTGAGGAGCCAGGCTGGGAGCTCGAGCTCACCTCACACCTCCTCCCACCCCTGGCCTCAGTCAGAGCTGCTGCTTTTATTTTTACATATTGGGCATCTAATTAAGACATGTTTTCATTTAAATAAAGGGTTACACTGCTTTAGGGAGAAAAACGGAGGAGGGAGAGATTTAGATGATGATTGGTCTCCACTGGTGTCAGTTGTTTGCTTCTGTGCTCACTAGGAAAGTCATCTCCTGAGCACCTGACCATGACTGAAAGGGGCGGGTGAAACTGACATAAACCCAACAGCAACAGAAAGTCTCTTTACGAGCAGCCAGGCCTCCCTTTTCATCCCCGGCACAAACCAAAATACGTATAATAAGCTACCCATTCCCAGGGTGACTCCTCTGTTCTTAGACTTACTACAAAGTACAGTTTGCTGGTCCAGGTTTTTCTGCACTCGGGAAGGGTGAATCCCATTCTTCCAAGGGGAGTGCCCTTTCCATTTCTGGAAAAATTGATCATCGGTTAGCAAATCATATCAAATAGGCAGAGCATCCTGTTTCTGAATCTTTCTGAATGACAGAACAATAACTGCAACCTTCTGGGTATATACAGTACATAGTTGTTGTTATTAAAATGATGTATCTTTAGGGTGACCCACAGTTTCAGTTTCCCCAGAATGAGGGGAATTCAGGGATGTGGTACCACCATTGATAAAACTGGGCAGTCCCAGGTAAACTGGGGCTGTTAACAGGTCACCCTTTGTGTCTTGTGGCTAAACATTATCTTTTTTTTTTTTTATTGAAGTATAGTTGAGTTACAATGTTTCAGGTATATAGCCAAGTGATTCAGTTGTACATATATATATATATATACACACATATATATATACAAATATATATATACACAAATATATATATATACACATATATATATTCTTTTTCAGATTCTTTTCCATTATAGATTATTATAAGATATTAAATATAGTTCCCTGGGCTATACAGCAGGTCCTTGTTTATCTATTGCATGCCACCTTAAATGTCTCATCAACTCATTGATTCATTCATTCCCGAAGAATTCAGTGAATGACCCCTGGGCACATAACCAGCCCCACGGTTCACAAGGTGAGATTGATTTCACATGCAGCTTTTGCTGCCTAGAATAACTACAAAGCCAGGGAGAGATTAAAACCTCTGAGAACTCATGTATCCACAAGTCTGGGAGTTAGGGAAAATAATTGCCACCAGGGAGAAACAGAGGAAACCCCATGGCCACTGGACTCATAATGGCCAATGCTGGACCACGTACAGCCGGGAATGGAGGTGGTCCCAATGAAGAAAGAGCGTGGACAAAGGTACAGAGAATGCTGACCAATCCGTCATCAGTTTTATTCCAAAACACCACTTTCCAACCCCTTTACACACTCTCCTATGGGACCCCCTTTTGTTAGACACTCATAGACCCATGCACACTCTTCCAAGGGACCGTGGTGCTGTCAGAGGCATATGCAGGTGTGCACATGTGCTAGCAATGCCCCAGCAACATTGTACAACATCAGTTGCATCCTTGCTGTGAACTAGGCTTTGGGGATTCAGAGAAGAGCAAGACCAAGTTTCTCCCTCAAGGAACCAGACGTACGGAGGAGCCGACTGTAAACCCACAAGGAGGTGAATGAAGGAGTGAGTTGAACTGCTCTCACTTGCAACGAAGAGAAACACGCCAAGTACTAGCAGGGAGAGTGATGAGGTGGGCAGGGCTATTTGGGTTGGAGGAACTGGGGACAGCTTCTCCGGGGAGAGCACATCTGAAGAGAGTCTGAAATGCACAGAGGGAGTGAGGAAGCCCAGAACCAAGGGAAAGGGCTCTCCATGCAGAGGGACCACTGTGCTAGGACCCTGAGCAGAGTGTGCTGGAGGCGAGGGTGCCTGGGAGCACATGAAAGTGGACTTAACCCAAGAGGAGGTTGAGGGGTCGTGGGAAGGGGGTGCCACAGGGCAGAGGGGCTAGTCTTTGGAGGGTTTTAGGAGAGAAGTGACATGACTCTACTGCACGTTCAGATGACTACTCCGATGCCGAGTGGAGGATGGACAGGACGGGGGCATCGTCCCAGGAGTTCAGGGGAGAAGGCACTGTGATCCACACAAGAGTGTCCAAAGGAGAGTGTGGGCAGTGGAAGGAGTCAGAATAATCTTTGGAAAGATTTGTGTTGAGATAGCTTGTGGACATCTCCAAGGCTTTTGTGATAAGCAATTAGTGGGAGACAGTGAAGTGGGGGATTCCAGGGCAGGGACAGGTCTGGGATAAGGATGGAGGTCGAGGGCTCCACTCAAGTCATCCAACTGATGCCCAGATGGAGACGCCCAGGGTCAAGTCGGCTTTGACTCTGGAGCTCATTGCAGAGATGGAGATGAAACCGGGGAGTGGGTCAGCTCCCGAGGGCAGAAATCTTGCACAGTGAAGAGTCTGCCACCAAACTTTGGTCCTTCCAGACTTTAGACATCAGGAAGAGAGAAGGTGGTGAGGAAACAGAAGCAAGAAGGAGCAGCTGGTGCCACCACATGAAACCAGGAGTGTGGTGTGCTGAGAAGCAAAGAAGAAGGTAAAACTGCCTGGCTTTCAACCCAGACCCTCCAGCCATCAGTATGGGGTCTCAAGTGAGATTTTTCTAATTCAGCCTACATAACTATACAGACTTCAAAATGTTATGAGCAACGAGCAGACACTGAACGTGAAGCACTGGAAAGGTACAGCGTGGACACCACGGCGGGATGTCTACACGGTGCAGGCAATTACGACAGTGTCCTGGTCCACCTTTCTTTACGTCACCTGTATCTTCAGTTGATTGGGTGAGCTGAAGTATTATTCATCCTTGTGTCCCAGGTGCCTGTTTCCCCACCCAGGTGGCCCACTTCTCCCATGTAGATTCAGCCTCAGGTTAGGCATTAAAATAATCTGCTGCAGGAAGCTCGCTGCTGTCTTCCATCACAAATTCTTGGTGCTCTTGGAAATGACTGATCTTGCTTATCCCGCTCTGTTGTATGTTTGGAGCCACCGTATCTACGCTTTACTGAAACCTTAGGAAAGCATGTATTAGATGGGTTTCAAGGAGCTGTATTATTTTTCCTTTTGTGCTGCAATGAATTACCACCAACTTAGTGCCTTAAATTAACAGCACAAGTGTATGATCTTGCAGTTCTGCAGCTTAGAAATCCAGCATAGGTGTCAATGGGTGTAAATCAAGTTGCCAGCAGGGCTGTACTCTTTTCTGGAAGATCTGGGGGAAAATCTATTTTCATGCCGTTTGCTAGGCCACCCACATTTCTTGGCTCAGGGCCCCTTCCTCTGTAGTCAGAGCCAGCGATGGCCAGCCGAGTCCTTGTACGACATCACTCTAACATGCTTGTCATCACATCTCTTCCTCGGACTCTCTTTTCTGCCTTTTCTTCCACTTTGAAGGACTCTTGTGATGATATGGGACTCACCTGGGTAATCCAAGATAATCCCCCCCACATCAGGGTCATCTGATCAACAACCTTAATTCCATCTGCAATATTTACTCTCCTATGTCATGTACCAAGTATATTTACAGGTGGCGGGATTGGGATGTAGACATTTTCTGGTGGGCCTTATTCTTCCTACCACAATCTTGGACTTGTGTGCAAAACTTACCGGGTATGTGCGTTTGAAGTTATTTTTTCCTGGGAGAGACTCCATAGGTTTCATCAAATTTCAAAGGAGTTAGTGGCCCAAGGCAAAGGTTAGAACCACTGTTTGAACAAACACACAAAAGACACTTGTCCACACACCAGCAGGGTGGGAGTCCCCACCACTTATTTTATTAATCCTCAAATGTTTATCATCAATCAAACATTGATTGACAAAGCAAACCAGAGTCCAAGCTTTCCTTTCCATTCTGCAGCAAAGACAAGGTTCCATCTTTTCCCAGATCAAGTATCATTGCCATATTACCACCTACCTTATATTTTCTTTAGAACTTCCTGTAATGACAAAGATTAAAACAAACAAATCACACTGTGATGTGTTGGGTTTTATGTGGCTTTGAAACCAGAAACTGGTCAACTGACAAGCCATCCTCTCTGTTTTCACATAGTCATTTTATGTGCATGTCCATGGCTCTCCACAAACCCTAGACTTATTTATTAAATGTATAATGCTTATCTTGAGACTCCAAAGGGAGGAACTGAGAATAGAACGTGTTAATTTTGGCAATTCTATGGGTAAATCCTGTACTGGTCAGAGACAATGGAACCCTATTGTACACCCAGTGGCCTTTCTCACCTCCAATCTGCCATCAGCATCTTATCTACTCAAAGGTAAAACAAATCAGATCAAAGTTGAATGCATTAAGGATTTGTTGACTAAAAGTCTATTGTATTATCTAAATCAAGTGACACACAATAGGTCTATTTAATGGGGAAGAAAATAGAAATGAAGGCAAGTGGCATCTAATTGGGGAAATGTAAACTTTTATCCCCAATATCATCCAGTTCCCAAATCCTCACTCACAGACTCATAAACTAGTGGAACCGAGAGCAAGTTTAGAGATGAGTAAAATTTATACTCTCACAATTTACCACTGTGTAAATTGAGCCATGCAGAAGCTCCACAGTTCTTTCAAATTCACAGGAAAATTACTATGTTTAAGTTCTTTCTGATAGACAGCCTTGTCACTTAGCTGCTTCTACTGTCCCACTTCGAGGATGATATCAGTAACTTCCTTGCAGCATCCTGACTCATCTGGGTTTGTTTGTAGCCATACAACCCACATTCAGTGTAACGGGGGTAAGTCAGAAAAATGTCCCTATTGAAGAGCTATTTCTGGTGGAGTCCCGGATCTTTGAGTCTTATTCATGACATAGATGCATACCATTGCTGTTGATTTATACAGATAATTCACTCTGAGGGAAGGAAAAAGAATCAGCTCCCCTCCGTGCTGCCAAATACAAATATACAGACTGTGATGGAAACCGCCGGACTTACACTTGGGAAGACGAAGCAGTCATTGGCCATGATATTCGAAGGTGACAAGCAAACAAACTATTGTTGGGCTTGTGAAGTTTTCGGATGAAAGTTTATGTGCTTAAGATAATCCACCTCTGCTCGTGCAGCCCTGGGTGATTTTGCTCCCGTCACCAAAGGAGACCCCTGGGACTGACGGTTGGCCGTACCCATAATGAGGCACTTCATCCCAGAGCAGCTGCCACCTCACCTGTTTGCCAGCTCATCCGCAGGCCTGAGAAATTCTCCAATTTAGCAAGCAAACTTAAGTCATTATTAGAAATGACAGGGAAACCTGATGAAATTGTACTTTCAATTGGAAAACAAAATTGCAATCAGACCAACATGATTTCCTCATGGTCTGACCATGCTAATGCCAGCCGAGACATGGGCAAATGTATTTAAAAGTCATAATGGAGCATTACCATGCGATCTCCTTTCACTGGCCCTTATTAATATAAAACTTCAATTTGCATGTAAATGTGGTCAACTTTCATATCATCAAAATACATGAGGCCTGGGAAAGTAATGAATTGAAGTTGGATGCAGCAATTACTGACGTTTATAAAGAATTTTAAAGAGGTCAGTCTAGCCTTGGCTGAGAAAATGAGGAAATCAACAGGGAATATTGTCAATATAGCAACCAGGGGACTTGGAGTCAGTCCCAGGTGCTGGGAGTGAGATGATGATTAATAGAGTGGGATGGAGGCGTCTCTCACCCAGAAGGGCTCGGCTAGACCCCCGGCCAGCACGATGCAGCATGAAAGGTTCTTGCTGGTCCTCTCTCCAGCCGCCTTGCGGTGCGATCCAGAGGGAATAAAGTAGCAAGTGTTTATGCGGGAGAGCAAGGCTGAAAGTTTAATTGGACTCGCTCTGCTTTCAGCCCCCTTCAGTAGCTGATATGCAGTTTAACCTTTCTCCCCACCTCAGACACTCCAGAGCCTCGGGGATTTTAATAAGGCCCCCTCATGACGGCTGCACTAAACATTGACTTTGTTGCTAAATTGAGTTAAACTGCCTTAGTGTGTTGTAGTGGCAATTTATAAGTTACTTGATTTTTTTTTTAAGAGGAAATATTTATCCAGGTCGCATATTTCATAAATCCTCAACCACGTGGAGTGATTTGGGGAGATTTTCTTTGCCTATTGCTACAAGCAAGTTAACAGGCAACATCCTTTTAAACATGCCCAGAAAAATCAATGCATCTAATTTTTGAGTATTTTATTGCATGTAAAGCAGGGTCAGGGTATCTCCTCTGAATGTGCCAGCCATGTGTGTACAATGTGACATGACCAGTCAGGGCCTCTCATGGTTTCCAAGAAGGACAGAAATCACATGGCCTCTTGCAGAAAAGAGGCAGAAGTGGAGACCCAGCCGGGCACGCAGTCTCAGTGGGCCACATGCAAGGCTGCAGTGTTTGTAATTTTCCATGTGTTATTTACACTTTGCATCTCTTCCCTTTTTCGAGATTTTAGAGGCTTCTATAAACCTATTATAAATGCAGCCGCCTCAGAATTACAGAGACATTTACGAAATCAATATGTGTAATAGCTTCTTTTACCAATTGCTTAGTTTAAGGGAAATCCCATGTCTGGCCCATCCTGGGCCTGGTTTGGTGGCTTTTTTGCTATTGGGCAGATGTAATCTCTCTTGCACCAAATTCCTCACTTGACATTTTGTTGTCTCCATGGCCATTTTTTCTTTATTGGCTTTTTATTATTTATTCCTTCCTGAGAGTGTGCATAAATATGGATGCTCAGCCGCCTTTAGAGCTACAATACAAATATATAATTGCACTGACATATGCATCTGCCATCCTGAAAACCTAGAGTCCAGATACCATGGCCATCAGCGTTGGGAGCTGGCAAATGTAAGTCTTTGAATAGAGGGTCTGCGTTTGCAATGACGTAATCATCATCATTTACCCCCCTTTAACTACCGGTAGTATTTTAAATACTTACAAGAAAGCGCTTTCCTTCTAGTTAATAAGCAAAGTTCCTCTTTCCCAAGAGCTGTTGTAAATAGATGAAGTCAGGGACGTTTATTGAGCAGGGAAAAGAGTAGCCAGGTACTGGGAGCATCCTTCAAGACTGGACTTTGGATGCACATGTCCCGTAAGAGTTAGCAATTTCCTAAGGCTTTAAAATTAAATATATATTCTTCCCACACACGTTATCTCCTTTATGAACTATATCTTACTGCATTTTATATTATTTATTTTTTATTGAGATGCAATTGACCCGTAACAGTGTGTAAGTTTAAGATGTACAATGCATCGATTTCATATATTTATACATTGCAATACAGTTACCACTGCAGTGCTAGATAACCTCTCTACCATATCACCTAATTATCATTTCTTTTTCTGTGGTGAGAACAATTAAGATCTAGTCTCTTCGCAACTTTGAAGTTTCTTAAGGCAGTATCATTGACTATAATCATTATGCTGTGCATTAGCTTTCCAGAACTGGTTGCAAATTTGTATCCTTAAATATTATCTTCTCACTTCCAGCCCTCAGCCCCTGGTAACCACCATTTTGCTCTCTGCATTTATGAGTTTGGCTCTTTTAGATTCCTCCTATTAGTGAAATCATACAATATTTGTCTTTCTCTGTCTGACTTATCTCACTTAGCATAATACCCTCAAGGTCCATCTATACTTTTGCAGATGGCAAAACTTCATTCTCTTTTATGGCTGAGTAGTAGTCCATTGTGTGTGTGTGTGTGTGTGTGTGTGTGTGTGTGTGTGTGTGTGTGTGTGTGTTAGTTCCATTTTTACTCTTTTAAGGAATCTCAGTAGTGTTTTCCATAGTGGCTGCACCAATTTACTTTCCCACTAATGGTGGGTTATTTACATTTTTTTGTATATTGAGTTGTATGAGCTGTTTATAAACTCTGGATATTAACCGCTTGTCAGTCATATCATTTGCAAATATTTTGTCCCATTCAGTATATGCTGTCTTTTCATTTTGTCAGTGGTTTCTTTTGCTGTGCAAAAAGATTTAAGTTTAATTGTGTCCTATTTGTTTATTTTTGCTTTTGTTTCCTTTGCCTTAGGCAACAGATCCAAAAAAACACTGCTACAAATTATGTCAAAGTGTTCTGTCTATGTTTTCTTCTAAGAGTTTTATGGTCTCCAGCCTTATATTTACATCTTTAGTCTATTTTGAGTTTATTTTTGTATACAATGTGAGAAAATGTTCTAATTTTGTTATTTTACATGTAGCTGTCCAGTTTTACCAGCACCACTCATTTACCAGCCCACTCATTTTCCTCATTGCATATCCTTGACTCTTTTGTCATAGATTTATTGACCTTAAGTTTGTAGGTTTATTTCTGGGCTCTCTATTATGTTCCATTGCTCTACTTGTCTATTTTTGTGCCAGTACTGTACTGCTTTGATTACTGTAGCTTTGTAGTATAGTCTGAAGTCAGGGAGTGCAATTCCTCCAACTCTGTTCTTCCTCAAGATTGTTTTGGCTTTTCAGAGTCTTTTGTATTTCCATACAAATTTTAAAATCCTTTGATCTAGTTCTGTGAAAAATGCCATTGGTATTTTGATAGAAATTACATTGGATCTGTAGACTGCATTGACCATCTGTAGTATGGTCATTTTAGCAATAGTAATTCTTCCAATCAATGAACATGGTATGTATTTCCATCTGTTTGTGTTGTCTTCAATTTCTCTCATCAGTGTCTTATAGATCTCTGAGTACAGGTCTTTCACCTCCTAGTATTTTATTCTTTTTGATGCAATTGTAAATGGAACTGTCTCTCTTTAATGTCTCTTTTTTTTGGTTTCTGATAATTTGTTGTTAGTGTATAGAAATGCAACAGATTTCCACTTATTAATTTTG
Organism: Phocoena sinus; assembly: GCF_008692025.1. Lineage (NCBI taxonomy): Eukaryota > Metazoa > Chordata > Mammalia > Artiodactyla > Phocoenidae > Phocoena > Phocoena sinus. Next base: position 171,740,925 of record NC_045765.1, on the reverse strand, counting down.
TATCCTGCTACTTTACTGAATTTATTGATGAGCTCTAGTAGTTTGTCGGTAGCATTTTTTAGGATTTTCTGTGTATAGAACCATGTCATCTGCAAACAGTAATAGTTTTACTTCTTCCCTTCTAATTTGGATTCTGTTTATTTCTTTTTCTTCTCTGATTGCTGTGGCTAGGACTTCCAATAATATGTTGAATAAAAGTGGCAAAAGCAGTCATCCTTGATGACTTGATGATCATATAGTTTTTATTCTTCAGTTTGTTAATGTGTATTACAGTGATTGATTTTCATGTACAGGAAGTCTCCTACATACTAACCTTCAAGTTGCAAACTTTCAAACATGTGAACATGTGTTCCATCAATGTCAGGCATGAGTGAAATTGCAACTTGCCCTCTATCTCCAATTGCTGATGATCTGTTAGCTCTCTTGGACTTACAAACAAATTGGACTTACAAATGCACTCTTGGAATGGAAATTACAAATACACTCTTCGAATGGAACTCATTCATATGTAGGGGACTTACTGTATTGAACAATTCTTGCATCTCTGGGATGAATCTCACTTGATCATGGTGTGATCCCTTTCATGTATCATTGGATTCAGCTTGTTAATATTTTGTTGAGGATTTCTGCATTTATGTTTATCAATGATATTGGCCTGTGATTTTCTCTTTTTGTAATATCTTTGTCTGATTTGGGTATCAAGGTGATCTTGACCTCATAGAATGAATTTGGAAGAGTTCCTTCCTCTGAAATTTTTTGGAATAGTTTGAGAAGAATAGGTGTTAACTTTTCTCTAAATGTTTGGTAGAACTCACCTGTGAAGCCATCAGGTCCTGGGGTTTTGTTTGTGGAGAGTTTTGAAATTACTGATTCAGTTTCAGTACTGGTAATGGACCCATTCACAATTTCTATTTCTTCCTGGTTCCTTCTTGGGAGAATGTACATTTCTAGGAATTTGTCCATTTCTTCTAGGTTGTCCATTTCATTGACATATATTTGTTTGTAGTAATCTCTTATGATCCTTCATATCTGTGATATTGGTTGTAACTTAGCCTTTTTCATTTCTGATTTTGTTGATTTGAGCCCTCTCTACTTATTGATGAGTCTGGCCAAAGGTTCATAAACTTTGTTTATTTTTTTAAAGAACCAGCTCTTAATTTCATTGATCTTTTCAATTTTTTTAAAGTATCTATTTCACTTATTTCTGCTTTATGATTTCTTTCCTTCTACTACCTTTGGTTTCGTTTGTTCTTATTTTTCTAGCTCCATTAGGTGTAAGGTTAATTTGTTTATTTGAGATTTTTCTTGTTTCTTGAGGTAAACCACTCTCATCTCATCACTAGTGCCATATGCTCCAGGGGTTCCCCCTATGTGGGCTGCACGTGTACTTCTGTTGTGGTAGGTTGACCACTGTGGGTGGTCTGATAGGCTTGTCAAGCTCCAGGTCAGGTTGGTTGCCAGGCCCTGCCTTGTGTGGAGGCTTCTGGCCACTGGTTGGAGGGCCAGGTCACAGATGGCTGGCTGTAGAAACCCAGGGGACCTGGGGCTAGTGCTGGATCACTGGCGGGTGGAGTTGGGGTTCAAAAAATCCTTGAACTGGTGCCCACCCACCAGTGGGTGAAGCCAGGCCCTGGGTCTAGTGCTGGTCCACTAATGGGCATAGCTGGGTCCAGGGGTCTGGCTGCAGGGAACAAGGGTCCCAGAACTAGAACTGAATCACCGATGGGTAAATCCAGTTCCTGACACAGCTGGCTGCACTGTCCAGGGTGTCCTGAAGCTGATGGTGGCCTGCTGGTAGGTGGAATGGGTCCTGCCACAGCAGGTTGTAAGGCTATGGTTTTCTTGGGGCTGGTGTCCACCTTCTGGAGGGTGAGCCTGGTCCAGAGGCTGAAGTAGGATGGCTGGTGGTTGGGGCAGCAGCCCAGGGCATTCTGGGGTTGGTGCCTATCCACTGGTGTGTGGAGCTGGGTCCTGGGGTCTCTGGCTGCAGAGCTTTGGGGATCCCAGGTCTAGTGTCTGTGCACTAGGCCCTCTGGTGAGCAGGGCAGTGTCCAGGGGTGGCTGTGAACTCCGGGGGTCTTAAGGAAGGCTTTCTGCTGGTGGGTGGGGCTAGGTCTCTGCCCAGTTGATTGCTTGGCCAGTACTGGTTCCTACAGTCTGGTAGACATGGGCAGGTCTGAGTCCTGAAGCTAATAAGCTAGAAAGGGGGAAGATTCCTAAATGGCTCTTGTCAGCACCAGCATCCAGGTAGTAGAAGGAGTTCCCCTTCTACTACTCTTCAATTACAGTGATTGATTTGCATGTACAGGAAGTCTCCTACATACTAATCTTCAAGTTGCAAACTTTCAAACTTTCAAAACTCTTGTAGAGTTCTCCTGTCTCTCCAGGAGGCTCTACAAGAGCAGCAGGGGTCTGACGCAAGCTTCTATCAAATTACTGCTTCTGCCCTGGGTTTCAGAGTGGGTGAGATTATGTGTGCACCCGTTAGGAGAGGAGTCTGTTTCCCACAGCCCTCTGGGTCTCCCAAAAGTAGCCCCACTGGCCCTCAAGGCCAGCGTTCTGGGGGTTTGCCCTCCGGGCACAGGAACCCGGGGCTGGGAGGCCTGGGGTGGGGCTCAGACCCCTCACTCCCTGGGGAGAACTTCTGCAATGTAATTATTCTCCTGTTTGTGGGTCTTGACTATACCACGATTCTGTCCCTTATCGTTCTTTCTTTATATCTTTAGTTGTAGAGGATCTTTTCTGGTAGGTTCTGGTCTTTTCCATTGATAGATGTTCTGTGAATAGCTGTAATTTTGATGTGAGAGGAGGTGAGCTCAGGGTCTTTCTACTCCACCATCCTGTCTTGCCTTCCTGATAACAGTCAACCTAACAATAAAGGCCGCTTAAATGCCTCACTGTTCCTTCAAATCTCACTGCCTCACCCAACCCAGCCCCCACCTGAGAGCTTCTGGAGAGTCAGGAATCCTGCCCTCGCTTGAATAAAATTCATTTGATTTTAAAGTGTAGAAAATGTAGGGGCTTCCCTGGTGGCACAGCGGTTGAGAGTCCGCCTGCCGATTCAGGGGACACGGGTTTGTGCCCCAGTCCGGGGAAAATCCCACATGCCGCGGAGCGGCTGGGCCTGTGAGTCATGGCTGCTGAGCCTGCGCGTCCGGAGCCTGTGCTCCGTAACGGGAGAGGCCACAACAGTGAGAGGCCCGCGTACCACAATAAATAAATAAATAAATGTAGAAAATGTCATTAAAAATAAATGAACTATTTTAAAATGTAGAAAGTGTCTGCCTTCCTAAGGCTGTGTGATGTTTACTGTTTTTCTTGTCTGGTTGATTTTCCTTTTCCACATTGATTGATATAGTGTATAAATTCAGGACTCGTAAAATCAGTTTTTCTACATAGGAGAATTCATGGCTGATGCTTAAAGATCAATTAGAAAAGGAAAATCTAATCGTTGGGAGAATCAGATCTATCTGGAAAATCATTGGATTTCTGTAATTCTATTGTTTTCTCTTCTCTAAAAAACAAATCTAATTCTTACTACTATTAACTGAAATCCATCAATCACTGAGTTGCACTGGTATAAGAAAGTAAACAAATGTATCTTAAAATCATTCCTTATGTTATTAAATCATGCACAGTTACAAACTTTAAAACCTTTTGCCCATCCTTGTAGCCTAGTATTTCACCTTTTATTTCTTAATGGTCTCTCCACTGCTCAGTGCATCTAGAAATCACTGTGCTTTCCATGTAGCAAGAAGAAGGTAGCATACTGCCACGTTATAGCTATGTCACAGCAGAAGATGAAGGAGTCACAGCTGGGCATTTTCTGATGTGTCTGTTAGGTACACAGCATAGAATATTCCCTGAAGATGGTCTTAAAATGTCTTTCTACTAAATGTATATTGATTAGGTCCGCAAGTCCAGCCCCATATTCAGACCCCTTGCAGCCTGGTACTCTGTGATCTCAAGGAACTAATCAAGGCAGTGCCCATTCATTGAAAAAAGAAGTATAAATTCAATTCTTATTTTTAAATGAATGGACAAATAACCAAAATTTATCCAAAGCCAAATTGAACTTTGGCAAGGTAATCTGCCCATTTGATTCTAAAGCTCAGGATTAGAAATAAGAAATGTCTCACATTGTTTTTTCTCAGGACTTCATAATTCAAGTTTATATAAATATACAGTTGAAGAATTTTATTTCCTCTAAGACTGTCACTAGAAAAAGTTGTTGAATTTCATGCTGGGATTTAACATGGGATATTCTTAAGTGACTGAAGTCCTATTGTCATTATCATCTTATATTTCTGATTACTGGGTTCTTCTCCTTTTACCTCATTTATTCACAGATTTACCTTAGTTCTTGTTCTGTGAGGGGACAAGTGCCAGAAGACCTTCTGAGTTCTAGCTTCAAAGGAGAGACCACACACTCAGGAGCTGGAGCAGAAAGCTGACTTTATTACATAAGTAGGGGGAGGTGACATGCCTCTCAGACACAGGACACCTGAGCAAAGCCGACTGATATCTTCATGGTATAGGGCTCGGGGGTTGGAGGGAGGGGTTCCCCAATGATTTAACTGGTGCTCAGAGGTGAGTTTATTGGAGCAAGGCTCTTCCCAGTTGGCTGACTTCCAGAAGTACGAAGGTGCTACTGGTGGTTTGGCTTTTGGAAGTGTATGTACTGGTGCCAATTCATCAACAGTTGATCACGAGGTTTAAACAGAATCTGGGGGACCATAGTAGGGCTGTGTATCTGGGACTGTGGCACCTCTGTTTACCATACTACAAAAGCACATCTCTTCCCTGGAGTGCTAAAGAGACCACCAAGAATTGTCCAAATCTCCACCAGTGTTACGTTTTTTCCTGAAGATGATATTCCATTTGAAATAGTGTGAGTTTCAGTTTATGTGCCCATCAGCCTAATTTTACCCTTGTTTGGCCTTTGAATCATTTGTTGAAGTATCTGATAGAGCAGTAGCTATACAGAAGTATTCATCAGATATTAAAATACTGTAAATATTATAATAAGGGGGAGATTTGGGTGTTAATCCTGGTATAGTATGTAGTGGTAGCAATCGCTTAAATTACGCTTGGGTTGACCAAGAGGAAATCCAAGACTGAAGTATTATCCCTAACTACTTGGGCTGAAGAGTGTAAACTAGTTTGCTATCTGAGCCAAAGTGAAAGGTGCATTTTTGACGGCCACCTCACTTTGTGCAGCTCCTATAAAGGGGATCATTCTTTCCAGGGGTCAGTCCCCTGATTACACACCCAGGTTACCTGTACACACAGGGATTCTTTTCTGTCTGGAGACTCTGTTTAGAGAGACACAGTCCACCAAGGGTAACTGAGAGTCATACAATTGCAATGATCTCTTAGTCCCACAGAAAACATCCAAGATTTCTCTCAATATTTTGTGCTAGCAATTTCTGGAGAGTCAATTTGTAGAGTGAAGATGGTGACTGTCCTATATAGTCTAAATAAGCAGCTGGTTGACAGTAGTCAGTGAAGCATGAGAGATTAGAGCAGAAGCAAATTTACCCTAAACCACTAAAGAGGAAAAAAATGACCCCAAAATACAGAAGAAAGTATGCAAAGGGGAGTAACATGATCAGATGAGATGGCTTCTAAGCAGCAGAAATGTATTGCTCAGCTCTGGAAGATGGAGTCTGAGATCAGGATGCCAGCAGGGTCGGGGGAGGGCTCTCCTCTGGGTTGTAGACTTCTTGTATTTTCACATGGTGGAAAGGGCAGGGGAGCCCTGTGGGGTGTCCTCTAAAAGGGTACTAATCCCATTCATGGAGGGATCCACCCTCATGACCTAATCACTTTCCAAAGGCCCCATCTCCTAATACAATCACTTTGGGATTTCAACATATAAATTTGGGAGGGAGACACAGATATTTAGATCATAGTATCCGTATTCCTTGGCTCATGGCCCCTTCCATCTTCAAAGCCAACAATCTCATCTCTAACCTCTTCTTCTGTCCCATCTCCTCCTCTCAGAGTCTCACCATCCTGCTTTCCTCTTTCACTTATAAGGACCCTTGTGACTATAACCAGCCCACTCGGATAACCCAGGATGTCCAGGTTATTCAATTAGCAGCCTTAATTCCATCTGCAACCTAATCCCTTTTGCCACATGACATAACATATTCACGTTTCCAAGTATTAGAATGTAGATGTCTTTGGGGGCCATTATTCTGTCTACCAGCCCCTGAAGTAGACTCCAACTTCCTAATTTACCATCCTCTACCTCCTCAGGAGTCAGAGAGATAAAATCCTCATAAACTTGTACTATTGAGGAGAAGATTGAGTTATTTGGGATCATTAGAGTCTTCTAGTACATTCTGTATGATCATAGGGATTTTGTCAGTTAGGTATAAAGGAAAATTTGAAAGTGAGGTCATTATACAATGTCAATATCCTAATTGCAGTTTGGTTTCAAAAACATCACTTTACCCCTGGGTTAGGCACCCACCTCCATGCATAAGCAAAGCATCCACTGAGTTGTCAGTTGATATCACCATGATGAGAGCAATGCAGAGTAGTGGCTCTAAAATGCCGTAAGACCAAGTGGGAGCAGAATTGTTCTCTAATTCACCAGGGATCTCCAAGTGTCTAGCACAGTGCTTGGCACATAGCAGGAGCTCAGTAAATATTGGTTAACTACACAAAGGAGTATCAGCTGGGGGAAGAGTGCTGGATTGGGTACTAACTCTGTGACCACAGGTAAGTTATTGAACTCTCTGTGCCATAGCGTCTCATCTAAAAGCTGGGGATAATAAAAGAGTGCTTGCACATACAAATGAGTTAGTCATGTAAAGTTCTTGGTGCAATGGAAGTGCCCAGGACTGCTTGCTCTTACAGTTGTCCATGTGGATGTCAGCCCCTGATGGGCAGGGCGGGAGAATCTGCTACTTTCATCCACTACTGCATCCCCAGTATCAAGACCAATGTCTAACACATTGTACACAATCCATAAACACTTGTGAATGAATAACGTTGCATATTATTAAAACACCCTCCTTTGTCTATGATTAAAGAAGTCCTCAGCTGATGTCCTAATTTAAAAAGAGCTCAATTTTTCAGAGAGAAAGCTAGTTTTATCCCTTACAAGTCTGAAGCCTCATTATTTGCTCAATAAAAATAGTGTTTGCTTAATTTTGCCTTATGTTTCTGGTATCTTCTGTAAAAGTGGTAGAAGTTATCTCTGAAATAATGTTTTATTTACAAAGGAAAAATAAAATACTTTACAAATGCATATGCTTATGTTTTCTGTTCCTCTAATGTGAATTTGCATTAAAATAGTTAGATGTGTTTTTTAAATGTTAGTTTATTTATAATACTTCCCTAATGGCTGGACTTAATCTTTAGAATCCTCATTATTCCACAAACAAGAGTGTTGCTACCAACTTAGTCCAGACAGTATGGCTAGTAACATCTGGGGTAATATTACCTGGGTCTCTAGATTTGTAGTAATAAATTTGAAGGAGATGGCCATGAAGAACCTCTTTATGACTGTTCTACACTCTAGCAAATTAATATTATTATGGTCTTTTGTTAGTGCTATTTCTATTTGTGTCTAGAATACTACAAAAATCTCTCACTGTTTGAATAGGGCAGATCTTCCCTAAACCAAAAAATTGTCACAAGATTCAAGAAGAATTTGAAGATAGCTTGCTGGAGTGCACTCATTTAAATGAGAAACATCCATACATCTCTGGAGAACCTACACCAGAATGGGTGTCTGTGGCCCACATGTGCTTTGTATGAATTTACTTATTATTACGTCTTGTTGATCTACAACCATGCTTGGCAAACATCGATTACTTAATTATCGGGGTTAGCTTGTTAAAATGTGCTTTTTTTTTTTTTTTTTTTTAACACATGTAAGTAAGCAATGAGATCTCAAGCTTTGAGCACACAGTGTCTGCTACACCTCCTTATAAGACCAGGCATTCTTCCTTCGTTGCCCTTGTAGTAATTGTAATTATGTGCTTAGTTTGAAATCATTCTTTTGGTAAAGAGTCATTAATTCCCTACCAGGTTCCAATTGCTGTGCAAGTAATCAAATATTTGGTAGTAGCTAAACAGGCAAACTCTGCCCCCAGGACATTTAGATTCTAGTGAGAGAGACAGAGAACAAGCCCATGAAGCAGCCAACCCAGATGCCAATGTGCCTTGTGATGAGTGCTGAGGACAACACAGCCAGGGTGTAGAGATGGCCTAGCCATGGGAGCCAGTTCAGGTGGGCAGCTCCTGGGAGCTATGCTGGGTCTCGGTGCTGGGGTGGAGAAGGAGCTTGCCTTGTCCAGAAGAGAGAAGGTGGTGAGGTGGGATGTGGCAGGAGGAGGCTGCTCCGGGCTGGAGGGCCAAGGGTGTCACAAGGGAGACAGCAGTCACACCTCCCATGGTGGTCACACCTCCCATGCTCTGCAGGTCACAGCAGGGAGATGGACTTAATCCAAAATGCAAAAGAAATGCAAATGTGGGAGCATCATGGTCTGACAGATGTTTTATGTATGAGAGGAGATCACGGGGCTTGATGTGAACACAGGAAGTGTAGTTAAGAGGTCGTTCCCTGATTTAAATGAGATGTTACCCTGATCAGTGGCGGTGGCAACACAACAGAGAGGTGTAATGAACGTGGGTGGGGAGGAAGGGGAGGACCAACGGTTCTGGCTTGAGCTCCCAGGGCAGCTGTAAAAATGGGCCTCCTCACTATGGCTCTACCCAGTGGGGGCAGGACAATCACTGCTATATTGACTTCCGTTGAGTTTTGTCTTGAATTTATAGACTTGTTTGTCATGATGCAAGGATGGTTGTTTTTTGCATTATAAAATTTAATACAATCTACTTATACCATACTTTACAATTTGAACAATCAACTATATCCAAAAGTGTTTAAATGTGCCACTAAAATGACCCATTTATTTAAACATTATCCATATACTTTGGAGCATTAGAAGATATCAACGTATCTTTATTCATATGATCAAATATGTAAAGAGAGTCAGAGCTTCTATTTCTAGATTGAAGATAATTTATTAAATTAAATGAATTAGTTCATATCACTCCAATAGTTTCAGGTTATTGATAACATTCTCAATTATTTCAAGTTTCTGGTAGAATTAGTGCTACCGTTTTCCAATAATAGTGGGACAGCAGAGAGACAGATTTTCCATATGGTTTTCTTTGGAGGGAGTTCCTGGTTGCTAAAACCCACATTTCGGATGACCACTTATTTTAGCCTATTGTATGTCAAGTGCTGTACATACCACAGGGTCGAATGGATTCTGCCCCCTGACCCACGATGAAGCAGAGGTTTAGAGAGGCAAAAAGCTTGTTGGAGACCCTACTGGTCACATCAGGTCAGCTGGATGGGTGTCCTGGAAACATTTGTTTGTCTGCTGCGTCCCCCCAACTCGGCTCTTCTAGAAACTGACAACAACCCTATACACCTAAGCTCCCTCCCCACAACACCCCTATTCCTGGGGGAGCAGTAAACAAACAAATGTCCTGCACATTGGCCGCTGATCAACCAAAGGGATGATGCCTGGACACCAGATCATGTATCCCTTTGGTTGCTAGGTGGTGAGGAGGTCTGTGGGCTTTGGAGGTCCCACTCGCTGAGATGTGACATCCCGGGCCCATGGCAGTTGCTATCTGCCAACTGTCATAGAAGTGCTTCAAAAATTTAAGTACCAGTGTGTGCTGGCCAGGGCCCACCTGCACCCCAACCAGGAGGATGTCCCTCTGCAACGATGAGTGAGGGGCTCAGAGGGAAGCCTGCAGGTCGGCTCATGCCTTCCCTGGCTGGATGCTTGACTCAAGCTGGCCAGTCAGAACCCTTCCCTCGGGATCTGTAAGTAGAAATGAGAGTGGCTCTCCCACTGGCTTCACAGAGGGGGTGGCAGCCAGCATAAACAACAGGACGGGGCTCATGCCTCCAAATTGAAATAAATAAATAATAAAACTTAAAAATAATAAGTAAAATTTAAAAAGCACACGTCTCAAAAATAAAACCATTATTCAACAGCCAGAAATCATTTATTTTGCTTAATAATATTATGTTACTTCTGGGTTTAGATATGGTCTGTTCAAGGGTTTATTTTCTTTTCCTACCTGATACTAGTGACCTATTTTTACATATTTTTATACTTCCCTCTATATGAGTGGAAGCCCTGAGGATCACCTCATCGTACAGATGAGGAAACTTAGGTCAGATATGCTACCTGCATTTTTATTTTTCCATGGACATCAAACCTTTAACGACTGATGTTCCCAGATGGTTTCCGCCTGTGTTAAGGACAGATCGCTACACAGGGTCGGCCTGGGGATGGCAGGGACACCCCAGACCCTCCCTTTGGAGGAACTTGTTCATACTGGCCTGGAGGAAGAGGGCCTTATCCTGTGCCTTGGAGGTAGAATCTATCGTTTCTTTTTTTTCTTTTTTGAGTTTTACAGTTTTATGCCCCCTGCCTCCCAGGATACCTGCTTTGCAGAGCAGATGTCTCAGCCAGAAAGAGTGTGAACATGCCCAGCTGCCTTGTGAGGCTCAGAAAGGAAAGTAGGGCAGCAGTGAGAGGAGGCCGCCTTGGTTAAGGCAGGCAGGAATGGCTTGTCATTGAACTAGCTTCTGGCAAACATCTGCGAGTCTGATATCGATCTGGGGAACCTCGGCTGCCCCCCTCCCTGCCAAGCACCAGGTCATTAGGTCAGAATCACACCCGAGGAACGTGTCCCCCCCAGACGGGAGCCCAACTTCAACCATCACTCTCTTTTTCTCCCCAAAGTTTTCCTGGGCTAAGTGATTTCGAAGATTTCTCAAAGACCTTTTCTTCCTTAGTTTGTCATCACTCCTGTGCGTCTACTCTCAGGACACCGTAGTATCTGCTTAGCTGAGAGAAGAAAAGAAAGTTAGTCAAGGGTCGTGATGACTCTCCCTGATTATTTAAAGACTTCTGGATGGAAAGAAGAAATAGATTTTTTTTTTATGACAGAAAGAAGACCAACGGGTGGCTTTTTAATTGCCCCTTCTTGTATGTATATCAGTAATAGGTGAAAGTTATAAAAAGGCATATTTTGCTGGATAAAAGGAAGACAACGTTTGATAGCTCCATAATTAGGCTAAAAGAAAATAAGCTGAGTGGCCAAAGGGACTGGAAAGTTTCCAGTAGGTGTTGGGTGACCGTCTGTCAGAGGAATGGTACGGGGACTCCTCCATCGGATGGAATATTGGACTGGGTGATGCCCGTAGGGGATCCTAGGATCCTCCACCCAGACCTCTCTTCAGGGCTGAGGCATCTATCCCCATGGGGTGCTGGGAATATCACTTGCTAAAAAACAGCCTAGAGGACTGCCTGCCCCAAGGTCTCGCCCCTTCCAGGGGCCGTCAATCGCCTGCCATGAAAGAAGACAAGACCCAGCTGCTCGGAGGAGTCTGAGGGTCATCCAGCTCCAGCACCGGTGAGACCTCGTCTTGCACCACAGAGCAGGTCACTTCTCCCCACACCGTCCTGTCTCCTCTTTCCCTGCTGACCCGGCCCCCAGCTCACCCCAGCAAACAACTGCTCACAACTCTGCCGGCCCTGGCTCTCCAAGGAGCCCAGGCTGAGACGGCCCCTCCTGACACTTAGCTACTTGTGGGTGTTTATAATCTTACCATTTCTTCTTTCTAAATGAGGAGCACTTCTAGATAAGTCACAACTTATTTCTCACCCCTTGGCTGTTTCAGGTGTGTGAGCACAGAGCAGGTGACTGTCACTGCCGTCCTCACGTCCACACATTGCATGTCCACGTTCTCAGGGGCTGCTGGGGAGCCACAGGAGATTCACCTGGATTAAGCCCGCAGGCGAGAAGCTCAAGTCAGTGCAGGTAGCACCACAGTCTTACAAAGGCTGGAGACGATTCGGAAAGGACCATGTTCTCCTCAGATCAGTGGCCTCCTGCGTTCCAGCCACCACGATGTAGATGTTACCAGACGACGGGCCTGCGGAGAACGCTCCTCTTCCTGGTGGATGAGGACGGTGGCTCTCGACGTGGGTCACTTAGGTCTTTTAACTAAAACTTGGCACTAATGAGACCACAATGCAGACCTGGGCCCCTTATGACCAATTAACTCTGAGCAAAGCGAAAAACTCCATTCCCTGGTCAAAAACTACCGTCTTCAACACAGTTGGCGATTCCATAAATGTGTGATGCTGACCCCAAAGGGGAACAGAGGGAAAGAGCAGGGAAGCTTCGATGCTCGACGCCGTCCCAGCTTGGGAAAGCAGCTGACAGCCCACAAGCGTTGTCTGCAGGCTGGGGTTGCCTCGCGGTCGGAATGACAGATGGAAATCTCCTGAGCCGGAGACAAATGTTTTGTTTTGTCAGGTCCAGGTATTTCAGTAAGAAGCGGCTTTGGAGATGATGTTTCTAAACCTTTGGCTTTCTTGAGCCACTGATTTCACTGCTTTGTTGGCTACCCACGATGTAAACAGGGGTTTTTGGATGAAATTTTGCTTTCATCCACCTATCATTGAACAGACCCAGATTACTCTTAGCTTTAGAAGGAACCACGAAGGTCACGGCCTTCAGCGAACCCACCCAAGCTTGATTTGCCTGGAGGTAGGCAGCTGCCCTATTTTCAGACAGGAAGGCAGGGCCTCCCATCCTGGAGAAACTGTTAGAAAGCTCCACCTCATGCAGAAACGAACGTGTCTCATATGTGTGGGTGTCCTTCTTGGATTAATCTTTACGCGTCAAATCTACAAATGGAAACAGAATTTTCATCTCACGGAAGCCACCCTAGGATGCCTCTGCAGCGCCCTTTTCCCAGGCACGTGCTTTCCCAAACTCTATGTCCACCCATTTCCAGGGACATGCCCTACACGAAAGACACACGGCCTCAGCTTCACGAGGACATCTGGGTTTCATCACAGGTAGTGAGTGCTACACAGAATCTCCCAGTGCAGGTGGACCCATTGTGATGCCCACGAGGTCCTCTCAGATATTTCACTTCCTTCTGTCTGAGTGGTTAGTCCCCATCTACCAGGGCACAAATCATGTTTGGATTCTAAGTAATGCAAAACTGGGGCTCAGACTTAACTCTTTAGTCTCCACCAGACCTCCGTGAAAATTGTCTGAGGTTCTAACTATATACTTACTGCAGGTCAGTGTTGGGTTAAAGACGTCTAGGACTCAAGCTCCAAGACATGGTTTCCATGCAAGTCACATGAAGGTTGTATGTTCTAAACTGACAGATTTATAACCATATGTGTGTGTATATATATACTTTATAATGATATATACAAGTTATATATAAACTTTGATAATATATTGATAATGGTCAACAAATGTAAAGCAAGCCTGTTAAATTACCCCTAAGATTTTAAGGGGCATACGAATTACTATGAGGACTTGTTAAAATTTGGTATTTCTGGGCCCTAACCCTAGGTATTTTATTCATTAGTTCTGGGCCAGGGCCTAGAAATCAAAATTTGTAGCTACTTCATTATTTAAATCTGAATCTAGCAGTCTTGCAAACCACCCTTGGGTAAGCAGTGCTCTATGATTCAAGTTCATGTTTTCCTTTGCTAAAAATTTGCTGTGTATATAACCAGCTTTACAAAACTAACAGTCTGGATCAGGAAACCCTAAAATGATTGTTTCCCCTAAATGCTGTATCTTAAGATGGAAACTAATTCATAATTTCTGGTATAAGGAACCGAGGAAAGTACTATTTCTTGCTGTGTCTTGAAAACTGCTTGCTGAAAATGAGAACGCCACCTGGTTTCCAGGTTAGCTGGAAAGTGTCCTTTAAGACTTGAATTAGAGCTGAGTTGTCCTGAAGGAAAGAGCCATGCACAGTCTCCATAGATGAGCCAGGATCCAACGTTACTGCAGACCTCAGAGCCACTTCAACCAGACCAGGCCCAGTCCTGCCCAGAGAAGTGTGTGGCCAGGGATCTTTCATCTTGCTTTTCTATTTAGGCAAACTGAGTATGTTGTGGCCATCTATACTACACACCCTAAAATAGACTTGGGAAGGACCAGAGTCCCGGGCTGGTCCTGGAAGGCCAGCATCCCTCCTGCTTGCCTGTCCCAACTCTACCTTCCTGCACAGACCAGCACATCAAATGGTACATTTCCCCAAACCGGACAAAGTTACATTGTTTTTCCCTTTCTCTAGAAAAAGGATGATTTCTGTCTTGCTTTCACACAACCAATGGAGGGCACTGCAGTGAGGTCTCGCATAAGGACAACTTGCTGCAAGGTGTTTGATGGTCCCTACACCCACACAAAGAAGCGACACAACTTAAAGAGTCCCCTGTTCCCCCCAAATGGGCACAGCAACACATGCCTACTCTCTGTCTAGACTCTGGATTTGGGGAAGGCACAGAACATGTATTTTCGTCTTTCAGCCCCAGTTCTTGGCGAAATATGAAGCTTTCCGTAAATATTTTTGGATAAGTTAACCAATAAATGACCCCCCCCATTTTCTCCATTGAAGCCTATAAAATTACAGGAGATGAAGATGTAATAATCACAGGTGGCTGTCCCCATCTCCATCCGGGGTTCTCTCCAAAACCTCACTGTCCACACCATCTGGCATTTGACTCTTCTCCCCAGGATTTTCACAAGAATTCCCCAGAGGGGCCAAGCGTTCCTCAGAGAAATAGACAACGTTTCTTTCCTCCTTGTATCTAAGCACGTTTCCCCCTGCAAGGTGCGCTGTACATTTATCCCGTCTCTAATACATTAAGATGTGATGGCATCCAAGTCCCTCTGGAATGGAACTCCAGTTCTAAACGTTTTGAAGGGAAATAAGAGGTAACTGATCTTGGGCAAGTATTTACCCTTTATGAAATGAGGTGGAGTGAGGCAAACAATTATGGAATTAGTTAGAAAGGGAACTTATTTTTACACTAAAATTACTCAAGTGGCAGATATTCTTTTTTTTTTTTTTTTTTTTTTGCTATAAGTATTGTACCGAATGTGTATTCAATTATATTCTGAGAAAGATCTTTTTTGTTCTTATACTTTTTTTTTATTGTTTCTTGAACTATATTTAAAAAAATTTTTTTAAACATTTTTATTGGGGTATAATTGCTTTACAATGGTGTGTTAGTTTCTGCTTTATAACAAAGTGAATCAGCTATACATATACATATGTTCCCATATGTCTTCCCTCTTGCGTCTCCCTCCCTCCCACTCTCCCCATCCCACCCCTCCAGGCTGTCACAAAGCCCCGAGCTAATATCCCTGTGCCTTGCGGCTGCTTCCCCCTAGCTATCTACCTTACTACGTTTGTTAGTGTGTATATGTCCATGACTCTCTCTCGCCCTGTCAAAACTCACCCTTCCCCCTCCCCATATCCTCAAGTCCGTTCTCCAGTAGGTCTGCGTCTTTATTCCTGTCTTACCCCTAGGTTCTTCATGACATTTTTTTTCCTTAAATTCCATTGCAGCTCTATTTACAATAGCCCGGAGATGGAAACAACCTAAGCGCCCATCATCGGATGAATGGATAAAGAAGATGTGGCACATATACACAATGGAATATTACTCAGCCTTAAAAAGAAATGAAATTGAGCTATTTGTAATGAGATGGATAGACCTAGAGTCTGTCATACAGAGTGAAGTAAGTCAGAAAGACAAAGACAAATACCGTATGCTAACACATATATATGGAATTTAAGCAGATATTCTTAATTGGGAATATTTAGGCTCAAGATTTGCTGTTTTCTTACTGTGGTGAGTGAGTACAGAGCAAAGCTCCACTGCAGCTCAGGGAAATGATGTCATTGGACTCTGTTCCATTCCCCTGCCCTTGGAGGGGTTGACCATCAGCCGTACAGAATAGATGGCCTCACAGCAGAAGATGAAAGATTTGGACTTTATGTACGGTAAATATTTATTGAATGAATAAATAACAATTTTTAAGCTACATAAATATCACTTCAAAACCTCTTCATTATTTCATACAAGTGATTCAAAATAAACTATTTGACATTCGTCCAAATAATTTCAAAGCATTACTTTTTTTGAAGAATAAAATGTGAAAGCATTTACGCTGAACATGAATATTTATCTATTTCTCTGACGCCCATATAAGGAATGTTAAATGACCACAACTGGGTCTCTCACAAATGTGAAGACTTAAAATAATTTTCTTTGAGCTTTCACTAGATATTCAATGAATAAAAGCTCACTTTATCCTTTCTTTTAAAAAAAAAATTTGAGTCACCGGAATTCTTACCAAATAAGAACTTGTTGATTGAATTTGAAGCCAGCTTCTAAGAGCTGCCTACCTAATCCCACTTGAGTTTCTCCATCAGCCTCTTTCTCTGGGGACAGTCATGCCCAGGAACAGAGGAGAGGTGGCCTTTTTTGTTGGTGAATGAGCTATAAGGAGAGGTCCCCCAGCCAAGCTGGGATAGCTAGTCTACCCCGGACCTGATGAAACGCCACCAGGACAGCCCTGCAACGCTGTAACAGCATAGTAATACGTTTGCTAAACTGATCAATAAGAAGATTGATAAGTCCTCTGCTGGGTTAACTTAATCTTCTTATCGATCAGCCCAGCCAACACATTGCTTTTCTTGGGCAGCCTTCCTCTCCAGCTTCTCCCCCCACCTTGCCGCCCTGGTTGTCCGGTGCCGTCATGAAGAGAAATAGAGCAACATTTTCTACATGAAATGCTTCCATACATCAGGAGCATCTTTGCCAACAAC
Source organism: Phocoena sinus (assembly GCF_008692025.1). Classification (NCBI taxonomy): domain Eukaryota; kingdom Metazoa; phylum Chordata; class Mammalia; order Artiodactyla; family Phocoenidae; genus Phocoena; species Phocoena sinus. The sequence goes on along the minus strand of NC_045765.1, from coordinate 171,724,202 downwards.
AAATATCTCCTCGAGTAGAGGATTTATAACTGGAAGGTGCCTGACTAAGTTTTCTGTGGGTATTAGAATATTGATAATGATCTGGGCTTTTCCTGCCTCACAGATTTTAAATTAATAAGAATTACAAATGGAAGGTAGTAAGTACCTCTCCAATTACAATGCCCAGAGCAAAGATCTTAAAAAGTAAGACTACAAATAAAGCTAAAATAAGGTGTACACCTAATCTATTCCATTCTTTTTAAAGATGGATTAAAGGTAGGGCGGATAGAAAGTCATCTTATCAAATAGCAAGGAGCCAGCCCCAGGTGAGGAGATGAAGGTAGGGAACACCCAACATTGATGCTTAATCTAATTCAGGGGAACAATTTTACAGCAGTGTCCACACTCCTACCAGGTGATTTGGGGCAAATCACTCACCTCCCATCACCTTGGCCAGTCCCTCTGTGACCTTGGGCAATTATAGTGGCCTGTGTCCCCTGGATGTTTTGAGGATAAATGACAGCAGACTTCCAAAGGCTCAATAGCAAAGAAAAGCTGAGGCTGGAAAGAGAAAGGGCTGCTGTCGGGTGGAAGAAGGGCAGTTCAATGCCCACGTGCTGTCAGAGCCCATATTGAGTGGGTCACCTGTCGGCCCCAGGTGTGATGGCAGCCAGCAGCCAGGGGTCCTGAGGCCTCTGTGGAATCCCAAGGAAGTGGTCAGGATAAAGCCGTTGAGGAGGAGTCTCAAAGGCTTTGAAAAGCATGTGGCAAAGCTGCTGCTTTAACTAGAGGATCCACGGTGGGCAATGCAAGGCCACGGAGAAGCAAGAGCGACATTAGACCAGCCACCAGCCATAGGCGGCCCGGCAGTGGGAGGGGTGCTCACCAAGTCAGCCGCCTCCTGTAGGCTTGTGTGAGTTAACAGGCCTCCTGGAGGGGAAAGCAGGACTCCATATTGGGGAAAATTGTTGTGTTCTGTGTCTAAGGAAGACTATTCTTCATAAGGGAATCAGGGTCTACTTCATAGGCAAGACTCCAGAAGGCACTGTCTGGAACATTAGCTGCTCAGGTACGAACTATCAGGCCAGGAGGGAGGGGATCCAGAGTTGATGGAGGAGGGGCTGCACATTCCCAGTAAATGAAAGGCTGTCAACACCTGCTTCGGGGGCAGCAGGTGTGCAGGGATCCTTTCCTGGTCACGTGCCTCACATCCAGGAGATAGCAGTGGGGCTGCTGGAAAAGGATCCCCTCACCCCTGGTCAGGATTTGTTCCTCCGATGCCTACAGAACCAGGAAGTCATGCACGCTCACACCTGTCTGACAAAGCCCTCTGCAGGGCAGGGTGCTGGCTAAACACAGAATTCTGTGGCCTTCAACCCTTCAGGAAAATGCTTAGTCATCAAATTAGAGTCATTTTGACCTTATCTCCTCCACCAACCTCTCCTGACGCTGCCATCCCGGACTCCCCAGCTCAGTTGGGTCAGTTCTCTCCTCTGTCCCCTCAGCAGGCTGGCTTTGTCGGCCTCAGCCCTCCTGGAAGGCAGGTACCTTAACCACATGAGAATATGGCTCAGCGATCTCTGAGCATCTTGATAACAGGGCTCTGCGTCTTTGTCATCATTATGTTCTCCCAGCTTTTCACAGGACACATAGTGGTCATCAGCAAACTTTTGCTGAATGATAGTGGAATAAAGACAAGCCAGGCTCAGCCCAGAAAGGCCACCCTTTTCCACAATTGCTGGGTGGCCATCGTGAGTTCAGCTTTCTAGTTGTGCTTTTCTGGAATCGAATATCAATACATCAACGCTGATGGCTACTGCTGTAGAGGCTGCTGTGGCTCAGGGCTGCCTTTTGTGTTTTGTGCCGGCACACATTCCTGGTTTGGTCGTTATTATGACACATGTGTGTGAGGAAGGCTACCCTCCCCCAGATGCCACAGGGGGCAAAGGCACAGAGTGTGGGCTTGCTTGGGGCTCCGGCCACAGGGGGGTGCAGGGGAGAGCTCCGTTTCTGCACCACCTGGCATGCGCCAATGAGGAGAACCCAGACGTGTCCCCTGGGATCACAGCTTCAGGTCAGAGAGTCAGAGCATCAGGAACAAAACCAGAGTATGCATATCAGCAAGGCTCTGGGACAGCACAGCTATGCCTGGTGCACGGGCTCCGTCCTGGCTGGGTGAGGCTTTACACTGTGGCTTATAGCCGAACAAGGAGCCCTGGTTAGAAATTCTCTCTATGCCTCAGACAATGTAATTAATTTTCCAAAGTGGGAGAAGTGAGATCCATGGTGTATGATGAAACCTAGATGATCCCTCAGCTCTGGGTTGTTCTTTCTAAGTGATGAACAGAGACTTCTTTAAGCAGGAAAAAGTCTTCAAGTTATCAATTAGGATGGAGGCCAAAAGTAGAGGCCTGGGGGCAGAGCTGGTGGGAATTGGCATTTGCAGACGGAAGGATCAGGCTGCTGTAGGGCCCTGGCGGTGGACAAAACTCTGCCAGCTTCAGAATCCAGATAACTTCATTCCACCGCGCTCAGGCTGCACGTGTGGTGATCTTTTTCTCACCACAGGTTCTGAACAAGGATGGCTCTGAGGACAAGTTTTCCACCACCTGTATCAGATTAAAAGGCAGAATCAGTGAGCAGAAGGCTGAAAGCACGGCGAGCGCCCATGTGAGGGCAGCGATGCCAGGTGACATCTGCCGTCCAGGAGCCTTGGACACAGAGCTAGTGGAGCCCCGTCCAGTGATCACTGAAGACCTGGGGAGTCTGGGACCAAGCAGAGCGAATTTTTTAAACCTGGTTCTGGCGATAGACCCCTGATATCTTTGCCACTATTTCTGAGTGACAGGCAGGTTCCTGCATCCCTTTTATTTCTGCAAGTTAATTGAGGTTTCTGCACTTTTTGCTGAGAAGAAAAAATGTCCTCTTCTTGGCGCTCTGGGACATCTTTCTGCACACCATTTGCAACCAAGAGCTTGCGTGTTAGTCCTTTTTACTTGTCTTTTGTGAAATATCAATATTCTCTTCTGAATCTGAAAAATCCCTGGTGGACCAAACGTGAAAAAAAAAAATAAAATAAAGAGGAAGGGAAAAAAGCCTCCCTCTACTGTCTAGAGAAAAAGTATTCTAAATCTTTCCAGGGCAAATGGTGGATGTGATCCTCTTATTTCACCTTTGGATACATTCTCACTTCAAGCAAAACTGTCTTCCTTTGACATTGCTGTTAGGCAGACACATACCAAAATCACTCAAAAGGAATGTTTTGCATCGGAATAATGTGACGTATTTAATGTATTCTGACAGTCATCAACATTCTGGATGCAAAATTCCTTTCATTTCTACGTGTTCTTTTTTCTGTATGTTGGCATTGGACACCTGTCCTTAATTAGCACCTAATCTTAGATCAGTGGTTCTCTACCCTAGATGACTTTGCCACTTCATGGGGACATGTGGCCATTTCTGGAGACATTTGGGTTTGTCGCACTGGGGAGAAGGAGGTAGATGCATGGACCTGAGTAATTGAAGTATTTGGGCAGAAATAACAAGCAGGTAGGTTTGTAGTCATTTGGGATCTTAAAATGAAGTACTTTGCACCCTAAGCTAAGAAGTCTACAGCTAACTTCCACCACAGTTCAGTGGGGAGCCTGCCTCAACTCCCCTCCATCCTCCCCTACCCCCAGCACCACGGACCTGTTGAATTAGGAGACTTCCTCTGTGTTCCCACACCAACTTCAGCTTACTTCAACCTGCCTGGGGTCCTCGTGTCTGTCCTCTCTAAAGCATGAGATTGTTGAGACTGGGAACCTTACCTTAGGCCTCTTTGTTTTCCCAGGAGCTAGGCTTGGGGAATGAGCTAAGACTCATTTAATGAGGTCCCTTCCTTTCACCCTCACCCTGGGTACTCCACACATGTAGGCAAAAAGCTTCATGGGCTCATGATTTAACTATTCTTTCTGCCACATCCATAGCAATCTAAGTAGTTGCCTCATGACATCACAGATCATATAGACCTATAGAAACTTTTATCCTAACATAATTATGAATGGATACCCAAAGCACAAGACAAAAATGCAGCCACTGTTGTCGTGATGTGAGAAGAAGCTCTCAAATTCTCAGAGACATCCCTTACATCACCTCCAGGGAAACTCAGGGCTCTGCAAATCATGGACTAAAAACCCCTCAATGAGGTGAATCTTATCTTACTAATGAGAAAGCAATGTGATTCACCATATGTCAACAACCTTCTCTATATATCCAAGTTGCTGAGTCATTTCTCTGTCCAGACCATGTCAAATAGGTGCATCTTATAAACACATAAGAAAAAAAGAATATTTAATTAGTTTCATTCACAGACAACTGAAAAGACAGTAAAGTATGTGACTCACAGAATTTCATATCTGTTCTACCACTTGGCTCCAGCACAGGGTATGTATTATCATATTGACTGGCACCAACTAATAAACAGCATTACAGAAATAATGCAACCATAATAAATGAGACTGGAGTCAAACCAAGAGACTTTGAAAATGAATACTTTGGTAATTATGACCCCATCTATAAATATAATGGACAAGGTAGAGAAGTAATTTCTAATTTATGATATTGCCAGGATTTATACATGGAACTGCAAGCAATAAATCCAAGGAAATTATATAAACTATGAAGTCTTGCTCACAATATGGTGTTGGTTTTACATTAAAATGTTATAAAAATAAATTGTGTAAATTTCCAGGGGGGAAAAACCACAAATAATAAGTAAAGCATGACAGGGATCTTAGTGAATTATACATACATAATGAAGTATTGAAAAGTACTGTTTTGTGCACATAAAACATTGTTACATTATTCTCTTTACCATTCCAATTAAATAAAATTGGAATTATGACTTGCTCCCCAGAGAAGCCAAACTCAAACACCTTTGGTTAATGTTAAGTGTTGGTTGGTTTCCCAGGTCGGCACTTCAGTACATGGATGGTGTTTGGAAGGTGATCAGGAGTCCTTGGCTTTGGCCTCACACTGATATGTTCATTCCAGGAATGCACTAAAGCTGTTAGAGTGATTAAGATCATACCAGACCAGGGTCAGCAAGGTCACAACCATCCCTAACAAGAATCCTCACTGAGGACAATGAGATCAAGAGCTGTTACAGGATGAGACGGGACTACAGCTTGGCTCATACCTGCCATGATCTAAGTAACATAATTTAGATGGCCTACTATGGCCAAGATAAAGCTGGCTAGTCTCCCAAGGCTCCTAGGAAATATATATCCATTTATTAATCTCTAGCTAGGACCATATCATCTTAAGACTGTAGTTCAAAACGTGACCTGTGTGGGTAGCTCTCAATCTGTACCTCTAGTTCTTTCCCTGCACCCGGCCTTGTGTCCATCTGTCGACCAAACATCTATAACTGGGTATCCCATGAATGGGTCCTCCTGCTTTGCAAGCGGTGTCAAGCTGGGAAAGTCTTCCTCTTTTTCTTATGTTTCAATAGATTGTAAGCTCTGCAAAGGTGGAAACTGACTCCCCCAGGGGTATAACAGGATACCTCACTAGTACTGCTATTTTTATGAGAATTAATAGATAAACTCCACTTTGGTGAATACCTGGCACATTTAGTGAGGATATATCTATGTATTGAGTACAAATTTTTTTCTACAGACTTGGGTCTATAGGAATTATTTATTTTTCTAAGTCGATGGTAGTAAGTCATGACAGCTAATATTTCTTTATAACAATCAGAAATAACATAGTAAATGTGAAAATCATAATTTGAAGATATCTGAGAGCAGTGAACACTAAGAATAAGATGATCTACATTCCCAAAGAGTGAAGGAACCACCCTAGTGATTTGTTATACACTGTCTTTTTTCTTCTCTAGGACCAGTGTAGGCTGGGCCAAAGCAGACTATACTGGAATGAAGAGAAACCTGTATCATTTGGTATTCACTGAAAAGAAGTAGGTGGAACACGTTTTGGAATTCACACAGAGCTGGGAATTGTTTCTTTCTCAACAACAGCTCTCATAATGGACAAGGCATTGGAAGGAAAGCTCAGGGGTTATCACCTTAGTAATGGTGCTAACTTGACACTGTAGCAACAGCTTCTCAGAACACAACTTAACCAGCCACCCTCCACCAAAATCCAACAACAAGCGTCAGAATAATCCAACTGGTTCCATATTTAACTGTGTACCAGAAGGAAACTCACCACTATTTAAAGGAATACAACAAAATCCAACAATCCAAAAGAAAAAAAAATAACAATATCTGGAAATCTATAAATAATCACCAGATATACAAAGAAATAGGAAAGTATGACTACTAACTAGGAGACTAATTTATCAATAAAACAAACTCAGAAATGACACACATCATGGAACTAGAAGACAAAAGAGTTTGAAACAGCTATAAAAAAGTATGATCACAAAAGTAAAGAAAACATAAATATGATAGAACAATAGAATGTTTCTAAAAGACAAATGAAACTGCTATAGATAGAAAAACATCTGAATAAAAAAAAATATGCTGGGTGGAAATACAAGCATAATAGACAAAGCAAAAGGAAAGACCATAAACTTGAAGACATGGTGATAGAAACTGAACAATGTGAAGCAAAGAGACTAAAAAGACTAAAATAAAATGGACATAGTAAGGGTAATCTGTGGGATGACAATATCAGGTATATATATAAAATCTCAGAAATAAGAAAAAATGAAGAAAAATACTTGAAAATATAGTATGCAAATTGTTGTACCTTTGATGAGTACCAAAAATCCACTGATCCAACAATCTTTATGAACCCTAAGAAAAATCAACTTAAAGAAAAACCACACTGCAGAATATTGTAATCAAAATTCTGGAATAGGAAATAAATCTTAAAAGTAACTAGAGAAGGGGAAAAGACACACTGCATAAAGAGGGGCAAACATAAGGAAGACAGCAGAATTTGTTACAAAACAAAAAAAAACCAGCATGTGTCAGAGACAGTAAGGATATCTTTCAGAACTAAAAGAAAAAAAAAAAAAAAAAAAAAACTATCAACTGAAAATTCGTTAGCTAGCACAAACGTCTTCAATAAATAAGAGTAATTAAGATTAATTAAATAAGCAGAAGTTGAGAGAATTTATAAACTCTAGACATGCACAATAAAAAGTATTAAAATAACTTATTCAGGCAGAAAGGAAATGGCTCCAGATAGAGATTTGAATTAATGTAAACTATAAAGAGCACCAGAAATGATGACCATATAGATAAATGTATATGGCAGTCATTATTATATTTTAGTAATTTTTAAAGATAATTGGTAGTCCATACCCCCCCCCCCCCCAGAAAACACTGCATAGGGTTTATAGAATATGTAGAATTAAAAATCGTGACAAAAACAGCATGAGTGTGTAAGTATTCAAGTTTCAATCAACTTGATCTAATTGATATTTATAGCATACTTCACCAAGAAACAGCAGAATGTATATTCTTTTCAAGTGTCCATTTTACACTGACCAAGATAAGCCATATTCTAAGGAAAAAACAAACAAACCTCTAAATTTAAGAAGACTGAAATGAAGCCAAGTAGGTCCTCTGATCATAATGCAGTTAAGCTGGAAATAAATAAAAGAAAGATATTTGAAAAAATACACAAATATTTGGAAATTAAACAACACAATGATATTAAGACAGGTCAAAGAAAAAATCATAAGAGAAATTAGAAAATATTTAAAATGAATAAAAATGAAAAAAGCAAGATATCAGATTTATGGAGCACAGCTAAAACAATGAATAGAGATAATTTTATGCAATCAAATGCTTATATTAGATAATTAAAACAATGTCTAAAATTAACGACCTCACCTTCCACCCTAAAGATCTGGAGAAAAAAAAAATGAGCAGATAAACCCAAAGTAAGCAGAAGAAATAAAATACTAAAAGTAAGAGCAGAAATCAATGAAGTAGAAAACATAAATAAATTTTTAAAAACCTCAATGGAATTAAATTTAATTCTTTGAAAACCAATAAAATTTTGATAAACATTAGGCAAATCTGAAAGGGAAAAAAATGATATTACATATCACCAACATCAGAAATGAAAGAGAAGACATCATTATAGATCCAACAGAAACATAAAAGAATATTAAGGAATACTAGGAACAAAATTTTGCCTATAAATTTGACAACTAAGAAGAAATGGAAAAATTTCTTGAACAACATAAAATGCCAAAGGTCACTCAAAAGAAACAGATTATATGGATAGCCCTATAATGATTAAATAAATTGAATGTGTATTTGAAAACCTTCCCATAAAGAAAATCCATGTTCAGGTGGCTACAGTAGGGAATTACATCAAATATTAAAGGGAAAAAATAATAATGATCCCACTCAAACACTTTCAGAAAATAAAACAGATATAAATATTTCCCAACTCATTCTATGAAGCTAGTATGACCATGTTGCCAAAACCAGGTAAAGGCATTACAAGAAAATAAAGCCACAGGAAAAAAAAATAATAATAAAGGTTTTGGCTAATTGATTCCAGAAGTATATTAAAAAGATAATAGGGCTTCCCTGGTGGCGCAGTGGTTAAGAATCTGCCTGCCAATGCAGGGGACACGGGTTCGAGCCCTGGTCTGGGAAGATCCCACATGCCGCGGAGCAACTAAACCCGTGAGCCACAACTACTGAGCCTGCGCGTCTGGAGCCTGTGCTCCACAACGGGAGAGGCCGTGACAGTGAGAGGCCTGTGCACCGCGATGAAGAGTGGCCCCCATTCGCCACAACTGGAGAAAGCCCTCGCACAGAAGCGAAGACCCAACACAGCCAAAAATAAATAAATAAAATTTAAAAAAAAAAAAAAAAAAAAAAAAAATAATAACCAAGAGGGGCTCATTTCAGGGAGGCCATGCTGTTTTAACATTTGTACATCTATTAATGTAACTGACTATATTCCAGACTAAAATAAGTAAAACCATATGATCACCTCAATAAATGTAGAACATAAGTTGACAAAATTCAACATCCACTTATGATTTTTTTTTTTTTAAAGAAGCTCTTAAGAAATAGAAACAAAAGAGGACTTCCTCATACTAATAAAATCTTCCAGGGATCTAGGGATAGAGAGGAACTTCCTCAGGCATCTGTGAAAACCTACAACAAACACCATACTTCACAGCAAAACATAATGTTTTTCACCCTTAGGTGAAACAAGACAAAAATCTTTGTTCTCATCCTGTCTTATTCAGTATTGTACTGACAATTCTAGCCAATGCAACAAGGCAAGAAAAAGAAATAAAGGCACACAAATTGGAAAGGAAGATTAGAAATTAAAAGTTTTAAAAGTACCATTTACAATAACATAAAAATATGAAGTACATAAGCAGAATTTAACAAAATAAATGCAAGATTCAATATTGTTAATATATTCATTCTTAATGTATTGATTTTTATGTTAATTGTAATCCCAATCAAAATCCCAGAAAACTTTTAATAGAAATCAACAAGAGGATTTTTAAATTTAGGTAGAAAGCAAAGGATATAGAATAGCCAAATCAAAATGTGAAAGTAAGAAAAAAAAAATGTAGGACTTATTATACATGATTTCAAGCATTATTTTAAAGTAATTAAGACAGTGCAGTACTGACATAGGGAGACATAAATTAATGAAACATAATAAAGAGTTTAGAAATATATCTACATATATCTGATTAGTTTTTGACAAAAATATCAAAGTAATTCAGCAGAGAAATGATACCCTTTTTAAAAGATGGTTTTAGAAAAACTGGATAATTATGTTGGAAAAAAATAAACATCATCTCCCCACAACATTCACAAAATTAATTAGGAATAAATAATGTACCTAACTGTAAAAGCTAAACAATAGAAGTTCTAGAAGAAAACATAGAAAAAAAGAATCTTTATGATTTTGGGTTTGACAAACATAAACCATAAATGAAAAAAAAAAAAAATCAATGGATTGGACTTCATCAAAATTAAAACATTTTTGCTTTTACAAAGACACTTTTAAGTAAAGGAAAAGGGAAAGCAAAAACTAGGAAAAGAAATTGCAAAATTGATATCTGATAAAGGAATTTTATTCAGAATGCTTTAAAAATTTCTTACATTAAAATAGTAATAAGACAAATAATCTAATTTTTAAAGGGCAAAATTTTTGAATAGATACTCCATCAAAAAAGATATGAGAATTAAAAGTAATCACATGAAAAGATATTCAGTATCATTAATCATTAGATAAAAGCCTATGAAAACCACAACAGGTTACTTCTCCTTTTTGCTAAATGAATGGCTAAATTAAAAAGACTGACACAAATAATTGGTGAAAAGAAAGAGCAGCTATAATTTCCATAAATTTCTGCTAGAGATATAAAATGGTATATCTGCTTGGGAAACTATTTTTTTCTTTATTTTTTTTTAAAAACTTAATATAACATCTATCCAATGACCAAACAATTCCACTTTTAGGTATTCATCCAAGAAAAATAAAAGCATATGACCATGAAGAATTTATTCATGAATATTCATAGCAACTTTATTCTTAAAGCCCCCAAATTTAAAACAACTCAAATGTAATTTATCTTGTGAACAGATGAACAAAGTGAGGTAAACTCATACATCAAAATACCAGTCATCAATAAACAGACCAGAGTACTGTAATACAAGCAACATAGATGAATGTCAAATGTTTTATGTTCAAGAGAGAGACTATATGAAATTCTAGACAAAACTCTACTGACAAAAGTAGATAAGTGGTTATCAAGGGCTGGAAGAAAAAGAAAGGGATAGATTGAAAACAGGCACAAGGGAATTTCAGGGGGCAATGGAAAAGTTCTATACCATGATTTCACTTAAAATTGGTGAATTTTATTGAACTCATTTTATTCCTAAATAAAGCTGACTTAGGTAAAAAGGTGAAATAACATGCATTTAAGTAAACATTGAGTAAATTCATTGTCAGCAGACCTAAACTATAATAAAAACTAAAGAAGAAAAAAATAAAAAGAAAGAAAAAAGTTCCAGCTATAGAAAATGATTCTAGGTGGGAGCACAGTCCTGCAGAAGGAACAAAGTGGACTGGAAAAGACAAAGTGTGGGTACATATAAAAGAATGTTGAGTGTTTTATACAGAAATAAGAATGTTTTGTGGGTGGTTGATATATATAATATATATATATATATATATATAATATATATATATATATATATAAAAGTAAAAATATACAGTAAGAGATTTTTTAAAAAGGAGGACGTTGATACATGATGGTAAACTGTTGAAAGTTTGTCATAGTATTTATGTTTTAAAAACAAAAACTAACTTAAGGATGCATATTGAAATACAAAAAGTAATATAAGACTGTGTTACCTAATATTTGATAGAGGAGAATAAATAGAGAAGGAATATTTGATTAAACCCCAAAGAAGAAAAATAAGAGGAATAAAAGGACAAACAGGAAAATTAGAAATAAATGATGAGATGGTAGATTTAGGTCCAAATATATCAATAATAATTTTTAATATAAATGTACCAGATCCTATTTAAAAGAAAAAAATATTTTTTTTTGTTTTTTGTTTTGTTTTGCTTTGTTTTTTGCGGTACATGGGCCTTTCACTGTTGTGGCCTCTCCCGTTGTGGAGCATGGGCTCCGGATGCGCAGGCTCAGAGGTCATGGCTCAGGGCCCCAGCCGCTCCGCAGCATGTGGGATCCTCCCGGACCGGGACACGAGCCGCATTGGCAGGCAGACTCTCAACCACTGTGCCACCAGGGAAGCCCAGAAAAAAAATAGTTTTAATAAAAGAAACAAGATGCAGATATATGTTCTTCATTAAAAAATGCACTTTAAATATAAGAACACAATTATGTTGACATTGAAAATGGAGGAAGACATATCTTATATATTAGAAATTAATTGATGCAGGACCACTAAAAATAGACAAAGGAAATTTTATGAAACAAAATTTTACTAGAGAAAAATAGGCATATTTCCAGGTGATAATAGGTCAGGCCAAGAAAAACACACAACAACCTTAAATTCCTCATTTCTGCATACCTTCAAATTATTTAACACAACAATTGACAGAACTAAATGGAGAAAGAGACAAATACACCATTTTGATTTGGAGATTTTAACACCTTTCTCACTGATTGATACAGCAACAACAAAAAATCAGTACAAAGGAGGTTTATACAACCCAAGAAAATGACTTGGCCTGGCTAGTATCCTCTCTAAGCTTAACAATTGCAGGAAAACTTTCTTTTTAAGTACACATGGGAGATTTTCCAAGACAGACAACATTCTGGGCCATAAAGCAAAGGTCAACACCTTTCAAAGGACTGAAAGCATCAAGTTAGGCTATTTGAAAACAGTGGAAATAAACTAGAAATCAATAACTAAAATATAACAAATAAGTCCACAACTATTTATAAATTAAGCAACACTTTTCTAAATAATGTATGGATCAAAGAAGAAATCACAATGGAAAATTCAAAATATTTTGAATTGAAATATGTACATTATCAAAACTTTTTGGATGTGCTGAACTGGCACTTAGAAATTGATAGTTTCAAATGCATATATAAGAAAAGATTAGGGGGGGACCTTGAAGATGGCGGAAGAGTAAGACGCGGAGATCGCCTTCCTCCCCACGGATACACCTGAAATACATCCACACGTGGAACAACTCCTACAGAACTCCTACTGAAGGCTGGCAGAAGACCTCAGACCTCCCAAAAGGCAAGAAACTCCCCACGTAACTGGGTAGGGCAAAAGAAAAAACAGAGACAAAAGAATAAGGACGGCACCTGCACCAGTGGGAGGGAGCTGTGAAGGAGGAAAAGTTTCCACACACGAGGAAGCCCCTCCGCGGGCGGAGACTGCGGGAGGCAGAGGGGGGAGTTTCGGGACCGCGGAGTAGTGCACAGCGACGGGTGCGGAGGGCAAAGCGGGGAGATTCCTGCACAGACGATCGGTGCCGACCAGCACTCACCAACCCGAGAGGCTTGTCTGCTCACCCACCGGGGCGGGCGGGGCTGCGAGCTGAGGCTCAGGGTTTTGGTTTTGGACTGGAGCTCAGGGAGAGGACTGGGGTTGGCGGCTTGAACATAGCCTGAAGGGGTTAGTGCACCACGACTAGCCGGGAGGGAGTTCGGGGAAAAGCCTGCACCTGCCGAAGAGGCAAGAGACTTTTTCTTCCCTCTTTGTTTCCTGGTGCGCGAGGAGAGGGGTTTAAGAGCGCTGCTTAAAGGAACTCCAGAGACGGGCGCGAGCCGCGGCTAAAAGCGCGAACCCCAGAGACGGGCGCGAGCCGCGGCTGAGGGCGCGAGCCCCCGAGACGGGCGCGAGCCGCGGCTGAAAGCGCAAACCCCAGAGACGGGCGCGAGCCGCGGCTAAAACCGCGGACCCCAGAGACGGGCGGGAGACGCTAAGGCTGCTGCTGCCGCCACCAAGGGGCCTGTGTGCGAGCACAGGTCACTCTCCACACCCCTCTTCCGCGGAGTCTGTGCAGCCCGCCACTGCCAGGTTCCCGGGATCCAGGGACAACTTCCCCGGGACAACGCACGGCGGGCCTCAGGCTGGTGCAACGTCACGCCGGCCTCTGCCGCAACGTCACGCTGCCTCTGCCGCCGCAGGCCGGCCCCGCACGCAGTGCCCCTCCTTCCCCCATCCCCCAACCCCCGGCCTGAGTGAGCCGGAGGCCCCGAATCAGCGGCTCCTTTAACCCCGTCCTGTCTGAGCGAAAAAACAGACGCCCTCCAGCGACCTACACGCAGAGGCAGGGCCAAATCCAAAGCTGAGCTCCTGTGAGCTGTGAGAACAAAGAAGAGAAAGGGAAATCTCTCCCAGCAGCCACAGAAGCAGCGGATTAAAGCTCCACAATCAACTTGATATACCCTGCATCTGTGGAATACCTGAATAGACAAGGAATGATCCCAAATTGAAGAGGTGGAATTTAGGAGCGAGATCTATGATTTTTTCCCCTTTTCCTCTTTTTGTGAATGTGTACGTGTATGCTTCTGTGTGACATCTAGTCTGTATACTCTAGCTTCCACCATTTGTCCTAGGGCTCTATCCGTCCATGACTTTTTTTTTAAAATTCTTTTTCTTAATAATTAAGTTTAATTGTAATAACTTTATTATACTTTACCTTCGTTCTTTCTTTCTTTCCTTCCTTCCCTCCCTCCTTTAGACAACGAATCACCCCAAATTGAGGAGGTGGTCTCAGGGAGCAGGATTTATGATTTTTCCCCCTTTACCTCTTTTTGTGAAGGTGTATGTGTATGCTTCTGTGTAAGATTTTCTCTGTATAGCTTTGCTTCCAACATTTGTCCTAAGGTTCTATCCGTCCCTTTTTTTTTTTCTAAATATTTTTTAATTCAATAACTATATTATACTTTATTTTATTTTTACTGTATCATCTTTCTTTCTGTCTTTTTTTCCTTCTTTCCCTCCTTCCTTCCTTCCTCCCTCCCTCCCTCCCTCCCTCCTTTCTTTCCTTCTTTGCTTCTTTCTTCCTTCCTTCCTTTCCTCCTTTCCCTCTTTCTTTACTCATACTTCTACTAATTCTCCCTACTTTTTCTCCCTTTTATTCTGAGCTGTGTGGATGAAAGGCTCTTGGTGCTCCAGCCAGGAGTCAGGGCTCTGCCTCTGAGGTAGGAGAGCCAACTTCAGGACACTGGTCAACAAGAGACCTCCCAGCTCCACATAATATTAAACGGTGGAAATATCCCAGAGACCTCCATCTTAACACCAGCACCCAGCTTCACTCAACGACCAGCAAGCCACAGTGCTGGACAACCTATGCCAAACAACTAGCAAAACAGGAACACAACCCCACCCATTAGCAGAGAGGCTGCCTAAAATCATAATAAGGCCACAGACACCCCAAAACACACCACCAGACGTGAACCTGCCCACTAGAGAGACAAGATCCAGCCTCATCCAGCACAACACAGGCACTAGTCCCCTCCACCAGGAAGCCTACACAACCCACTGAAACAACCTTAGCCACTGGAGACAGACATCAAAAACAACGGGAACTACGAACCTGCAGCCTGCAAAAAGGAGACCCCAAACACAGTAAGATAAGCAAAATGAGAAGACAGAAAAACACACAGCAGATGAAGGAGCAAGATAAAAACCCACCAGACCTAACAAATGAAGAGGAAATAGGCAATCTACCTGAAAAAGAATTCAGAATAATGATAGTAAGGATGATCCGAAATCTTGGAAGTAGAATGGACAAAATGCAAGAAACAGTTAACAAGGACCTACAAGAACTAAAGATGAAACAAGCAACGATGAACAATGCAATAAATGAAATTAAAATCACTCTAGATAGGATCAATAGCAGAATAACTGAGGCAGAAGAACGGATAAGTGACCTGGAAGATAAAGTAGTGGAAATAACTACTGCAGAGCAGAATAAAGAAAAAAGAATGAAAAGAACTGAGAACAGTCTCAGAGAGCTCTGGGACAACATGAAACGCACCAACATTCGAATTATAGGGGTTCCAGAAGAAGAAGAAAAAAAGAAAGGGACTGAGAAAATATTTGAAGAGATTATAGTTGAAAACTTCCCTAATATGGGAAAGGAAATAGTTAATCAAGTCCAGGAAGCACAGAGGGTCCCATACAGGATAAATACAAGGAGAAACACGCCAAGACACATATTAATCAAACTGTCAAAAATTAAATACAAAGAAAGCATATTAAAAGCAGCAAGGGAAAAACAACAAATAACACACAAGGGAATCCCCATAAGGTTAACAGCTGATCTCTCAGCAGAAACCCTACAAGCCAGAAGGGAGTGGCAGGACATACTGAAAGTGATGAAGGAGAATAGCCTGCAACCAAGACTACTCTACCCAGCAAGGATCTCATTCACATTTGATGGAGAAATTAAAACCTTTACAGACAAGCAAAAGCTGAGAGAGTTCAGCACCACCAAACCAGCTTTACAACAAATGCTAAAGGAACTTCTCTAGACACGAAACACAAGAGAAGGAAATGACCTATAGTAGCGAACCCAAAACAATATATAAAATGGAAATAGGAACATACATATCGATAATTACCTTAAATGTAAATGGACTAAATGCTCCCACCAAAAGACACAGATTGGCTGAATGGATACAAAAACAAGACCCTTATATATGCTGTCTACAAGAGACCCACTTCAGAACTAGAGACACATACAGACTGAAAGTAAGGGGATGGAAAAAGATATTCCATGCAAATGGAAACCAAAAGAAAGCTGGAGTAGCAATTCTCATATCAGACAAAATAGACTTTAAAATAAGGACTATTAAAAGGGACAAAGAAGGACACTACATAATGATCAAGGGATCGATCCAAGAAGAAGATATAACAATTGTAAATATTTATGCACCCAACATAGGAGCACCTCAATACATAAGGCAAATACTAACAACCATAAAAGGGGAGATCAACAGTAACACATTCATAGTAGGGGACTTTAACACCCCACTTTCACCCATGGACAGATCATCCAAAATGAAAATAAATAAGGAAACACAAGCTTTAAATGATACATTAAACAAGATGGACTTAATTGATATTTATAGGACACTCCATCCAAAAACAACAGAATACACATTTTTCTCAAGTGCTCATGGAACATTCTCCAGGATAGATCATATCTTGGGTCACAAATCAAGCCTTGGTAAATTTAAGAAAACTGAAATTGTATCAAGTATCTTTTCTGACCACAACGCCATGAGACTAGATATCAATTACAGGAAAAGATCTGTAAAAAATACAAACACATGGAGGCTAAACAATACACTACTTAATAATGAAGTGATCACTGAAGAAATCAAAGAGGAAATAAAAAAATACCTAGAAACAAATGACAATGGAGACACAACGACCCAAAACCTATGGGATGCAGCAAAAGCAGTTCTAAGGGGGAAGTTTATAGCAATACAAGCCCACCTTAAGAAGCAGGAAACATCTCGAATAAACAACCTAACCTTGCACCTCAAGCAATTAGAGAAAGAAGAACAAAAAAACCCCAAAGCTAGCAGAAGGAAAGAAATCATAAAAATCAGATCAGAAATAAATGAAAAAGAAATGAAGGAAACAATAGCAAAGATCAATAAAACTAAAAGCTGGTTCTTTGAGAGGATAAACAAAATAGATAAACCACTAGCCAGACTCATCAAGAAAAAAAGGGAGAAGACTCAAATCAATAGAATTAGAAATGAAAAAGGAGAAGTAACAACTGACACTGCAGAAATAAAAAAAATCATGAGAGATTACTACAAGCAACTCTATGCCAATAAAATGGACAATCTGGAAGAAATGGACAAATTCTTAGAAATGCACAACCTGCCAAGACTGAATCAGGAAGAAATAGAAAATATGAACAGACCAATCACAAGCACTGAAATTGAAACTGTGATTAAAAACCTTCCAACAAACAAAAGCCCAGGACCAGATGGCTTCACAGGTGAATTCTATCAAACGTTTAGAGAAGAGCTAACACCTATCCTTCTCAAACTCTTCCAAAATATAGCAGAGGGAGGAACACTCCCAAATTCCTTCTACGAAGCCACCATCACCTTGATACCAAAACCAGACAAGGATGTCACAAAGAAAGAAAACTACAGGCCAATATCACTGATGAACATAGATGCAAAAATCCTCAACAAAATACTAGCAAACAGAATCCAACAGCACATTAAAAGGATCATACACCATGATCAAGTGGGGTTTATTCCAGGAATGCAAGGATTCTTCAATATACGCAAATCTATCAATGTGATAAACCATATTAACAAATTGAAGGAGAAAAACCATATGATCATCTCAATAGATGCAGAGAAAGCTTTCGACAAAATTCAACACCCATTTATGATAAAAACCCTCCAGAAAGTAGGCATAGAGGGAACTTTCCTAAACATAATAAAAGCCATATATGACAAGCCCACAGCAAACATCATCCTCAATGGTGAAAAACTGAAAGCATTTCCACTAAGATCAGGAACAAGACAAGGTTGCCCACTCTCACCACTCTTATTCAACATAGTTTTGGAAGTTTTAGCCACAGCAATCAGAGAAGAAAAGGAAATAAAAGGAATCCAAATCGGAAAAGAAGAAGTAAAGCTGTCACTGTTTGCAGATGACATGATACTATACATAGAGAATCCTAAAGATGCTACCAGAAAACTACTAGAGCTAATCAATGAATTTGGTAAAGTAGCAGGATACAAAATTAATGCACAGAAATCTCTGGCATTCCTATATACTAATGATGAAAAATCTGAAAGTGAAATCAAGAAAACACTCCCATTTACCATTGCAACAAAAAGAATAAAATATCTAGGAATAAACCTACCTAAGGATACGAAAGACCTGTATGCAGAAAATTATAAGACACTGATGAAAGAAATTAAAGATGATACAAATAGATGGAGAGATATACCATGTTCTTGGATGGGAAGAATCAACATTGTGAAAATGACTCTACTACCCAAAGCAATCTACAGATTCAATGCAATCCCTATCAAACTACCACTGGCATTTTTCACAGAACTAGAACAAAAAATTTCGCAATTTGTATGGAAACACAAAAGACCCCGAATAGCCAAAGCAATCTTGAGAACGAAAAAAGGAGCTGGAGGAATAAGGCTCCCTGACTTCAGACTATATTACAAAGCAACAGTCATCAAGACAGTATGGTACTGGCACAAAAACAGAAAGATAGATCAGTGGAACAGGATAGAAAGCCCAGAGATAAACCCACGCACATATGGACACCTTATCTTTGATAAAGGAGGCAGGAATGTACAGTGGAGAAAGGACAGCCTCTTCAATAAGTGGTGCTGGGAAAACTGGACAGGTACATGTAAAAGTATGAGATTAGATCACTCCCTAACACCATACACAAAAATAAGCTCAAAATGGATTAAAGACCTAAATGTAAGGCCAGAAACTATCAAACTCTTAGAAGAAAACATAGGAAGAACACTCTATGACATAAATCACAGCAAGATCCTTTCTGACCCACCTCCTAGAGTAATGGAAATAAAAACAAAAATAAACAAATGGGACCTAATGAAACTTCAAAGCTTTTGCACAGCAAAGGAAACCATAACCAAGACCAAAAGACAACCCTCAGAATGGGAGAAAACATTTGCAAATGAAGCAACTGACAAAGGATTAATCTCCAAAATTTACAAGCAGCTCATGCAGCTCAATAACAAAAAAACAAACAACCCCATCCAAAAATGGGCAGAAGACCTAAATAGACATTTCTCCAAAGAAGATATACAGAATGCCAACAAACACATGAAAGAATGCTCAACATCATTAATCATTAGAGAAATGCAAATCAAAACTACAATGAGATATCATCTCACACCAGTCAGAATGGCCATCATCAAAAAATCTAGAAACAATAAATGCTGGAGAGGGTGTGGAGAAAAGGGGACACTCTTGCACTGCTGGTGGGAATGTGAATTGGTTCAGCCACTGTGGAGAACAGTATGGAGGTTCCTTAAAAAACTACAAATAGAATTACCATATGACCCAGCAATCCCACTACTTGGCATATACCCTGAGAAAACCAAAATTCAAAGAGAGTCATGTACCAAAATGTTCATTGCAGCTCTATTTACAATAGCCAGGACATGGAAACAACCTAAGCGCCCATCATCGGATGAATGGATAAAGAAGATGTGGCACATATACACAATGGAATATTACTCAGCCTTAAAAAGAAATGAAATTGAGCTATTTGTAATGAGATGGATAGACCTAGAGTCTGTCATACAGAGTGAAGTAAGTCAGAAAGAAAAAGACAAATACCGTATGCTAACACATATATATGGAATTTAAGGGAAAAAAATGTCATGAAGAACCTAGGGGTAAGATAGGAATAAAGACGCAGACCTACTGGAGAACGGACTTAAGGATATGGGGAGGGGGAAGGGTGAGTTTTGACAGGGCGAGAGAGAGTCATGGACATATACACACTAACAAACGTAGTAAGGTAGATAGCTGGGGGGAAGCAGCCGCAAGGCACAGGGATATTAGCTCGGTGCTTTGTGACAGCCTGGAAGGGTGGGATGGGGAGAGTGGGAGGGAGGGAGACGCAAGAGGGAAGACATATGGGAACATATGTATATGTATAGCTGATTCACTTTGTTGTAAAGCAGAAACTAACACACCATTGTAAAGCAATTATACCCCAATAAAGATGTTTAAAAAAAAAAAAAAAAAGAAAAAAAGAAAAGATTACATGTATAAAATTATTGATGTAAGCTACCAACTAATAAATCTAGAATTATTTAGATAATTAAATGAAGGATACAAGCAAAAGTCAATGCAATGGAAAACTGGCATATAATAGAGTAAATCAACAAAACCTAAAGGTGGCTGTTTGAAAAAAAATGAATAAGACAATAACCCATAATACCATAATTTTTTCAAAGGAGAAAAACCAAGTTAGAAGTATCAGGAATGAAAAAGGAAGTACCATTACAGATTTCCTAGATATTAGAAAAATGTAATAATAATAATAATAGGATATTATGAAACAATTTATGCCAGTATCTTGGACAACTTGGAGGAAATGAACAAATTCCTTTAAAAAAAAACCACAACTTACCCCCAAAAATCCCTCAAAAAATTAAAAATAGAGCTACCACATTACCCAGCAATTCTACTCCTGGGTATTTATCTGAAGAAAACAAAAACACTAATTAGAAAACTTATATGCACCCCTATGTTCATGGCAGCATTATTTACAATAGCCAAGATATGAAAGCAACCTAAATGTCCATCAACAGATGAATGGATAAAGAAGATGTGGTACATATATACAGTGAAATACCATTCAGCCATAAAAAAAGAATGAAACTTTTCCATTTGTGACAACATGACCTTGAGGGTATTATGCTAAGTGAAGTAAGTTTGACAAAACAAAAAAACAAGTACTGTATGAATTTGCTTACTGTGGGACCTAAGAAACAAAACAAATGAACAAACGTAACAAAAAGCAGGAACAGAGTTATAGAAATGGAAAACAAACAGGTGGTTGCCAGAGGGGAAGGGGTAGGAGGAGGTAAAGATGGATGAGAGAGATTAAGAGGTACAGACTTCCAGTTGCAAAATAAATGTCAGGAGTATAAAATGTACAGTGTGGGGAATACAGTCGATAACTAAGTAGCATCTTTGTATGGTGACATATTGTAACTAGACTTAGCATGGAGATCATTTTGAAGTGTATAGAAATATCAAATCACTACGTTACATAACAGGAACTAACACAGCATTGTAGGTCAATTATATGTCAAAAGCGAATAAACAAATGCATAGGAAAAGAAATTGAATTTGTGGTTGCCAGAGGTAAGGGCTGGTGGGAGGAGGAATCAGATGAGGGCACTCAACAGGTAGACACTTCCAGTCTTAAGATAAATAAGTACTAGGCATGTCATGTACAACATGGTAGATTATAACTAACACTGCTATATGCTATACATGAGTATTATTAAGAGGGTAAATCCTAAGAGTTCTCCTCACAAGGGAAACTTTTTTTTTCTGTTACTTTAATTTCATATCTATATGAGATGATGACTGTTCACTAAGCTTATTGTGATAGACTTTCATGATTTATGTAAGTCTAATCATTATGTTATACACCTTAAACCTATACAGTGCTATATGTCAACTATGTATCAATAAAACTGGAAGAAAATTATATGAATAAATAAATAAATAAACCATAATTTACCAAAATAAAAACAAAAATTAGAAAAAAAGATCCTTTATTTTTTGACTGACAACATAATTTCAAAATTCCCATCAAAAATGCTATAGGGCCAGATGTTCTTACTGCAAAATTCTTCTACTTATTTAAGAAGGAAATAATATCACATTTATACAAATTTATTTGGAAAATAAAGAAAGAAAAAACACTTTGCAACTTCTTTTGTGAGGCCAGCATAAGCCTGACACTAAAACTTGTCAAAGACACTATAGGAAAAGAAAATTAGAAGCCAGTGTCTCTCATGAGCACAGATATAATAATGCTAAAAAAGTATATAAGCAAATTGAATTCAATGATGTAATGAATAATGCATTATGACCAAAAGAAGTTTATTCTAAGAATGCAAGGTTGGTTTAACATTTGAACATCAAACAATGAAACTGGTCTTGTTAGCAAAAAGCGGAAAGCAAAAAGCATCTGTTCAACTGAATATATGTGAAAAGCTATTAGAGAGAATTCAACACCCATTCACAAATAAAATACAATGAAATGAAATGAAGTAAAATTAAAATATCTCACCAAACTTAGAATAGAATGGAACTTCCTCAACCTCATAAGAAGAATCTATAAAACATCAATAAGCAACATTATTCCTAATGGTAAATTATTAAACACTTTTTCTCTGAGGTCAGGAAAAAGACAATTATGTCCACTATCACCCTCATATTCCACGTGATACTGGAGATCCCAACCAGATCAATAATGAAAGGAAATGAAATTAAAATGTAAAAAGGTGGGAAACAAGAAACAAAAGTGTCACTTTTATAGGTGGCTCAATTGTATATATAGAAAATACCAAAAGACGTGCAAATAAACTATTGAAATTAGAATGTGAATTTTAGCAGGTTTGCTGGCTGCAAAGTTCATATCCAAAACCCAATTGTACTAGTAACAAACAACTGGAAATTAAAATAAAATATAAAAAAATAACCAAATGTTTAGGAATAAACCTAACAAAATGTTGCAAGACCTCTATGTGTATAAAATACAAAATATTGATGAGAAACTAAAGAACATTTTAAAAAATGAGAGATAGTCCATGATCTTGGATTAGAAGTCTCAGTTGTGTTCAGATGTCAATTCTTCCTAAAATAACAAAATTCAGTACGTTCAATACAATCACAAGGAAAATCTCAGCAGGCATGATTGAGTAAATTGACAAACTGTTTCTAAAATTTATATACAAATGTAAAGGATCTCAAGTACGATACAACCTGAGAGAACAAAAATGCTAGTGAATTTATACTAACAGAGATTGGGGCTTATTATGAATCTACAGAAATCAAGAGAGAGAGATTGCCAAGGGGTAGACAAATAGATCATTAGCACAGAGCAGAGATTATAAAAATAGCACACACATATGCAAATCAACTGATTTGCGAGAAAGGCACCAATGCATTTCACTGGGGAAAGGATACCCTCTTCACTAAATAGTGCGGAAGCTATTGTATATCCATGAGGGGAAAAATGAATGCTGGACCCTTTCTGGCACAACATACAACATAATTTTATAAAAATGATGGAACAAATTGTAAGGGTAAAATATTAAAATCTCATGAAGAAAACATAAGATATTACCTTTGTGTCCTTGGGGCAGGTAGAGGCTTCTTACACAAGGCACACACAAGCACACACACACAAACAATAATAAAATACTGATAATTCAAACTTCATTAAAGTGAAAAAAACTTCTGTTCATCAAACACTCCATTAAGAAGAATGAAAAGGTGAGCCGCAGACCAGGATAAGGCATTTGCAATACAGCAAAAGATTCTTACCCAGAATATATAAAAACACCTGGAAATCAACTGCCAAAGACAGCTACCAATTCACTTAATTGACACAAGAATGAACAGTTGTCAATTCACAAAAGAGAATATTCCATGGCAAATAAGCTATGAAAAGCTCAATGTAATTACCTATCAGTGATACACAAATTAAACCACAATGCGGTACTAACAGGTCCACACCCACCAGAACGACTAAACTAAAATGAAGACCAAGAATGGGCTGCACCTGGCACTCTTGTACAATCTTGGTTGGAGTGTAAATTGCACAACCACCTTGGTTTGGCTGTGTCTACCAAAGATAAATGCGTACCTACCACAGAACACACTCCTAGGCACGCCCGACAGAAATGAGTATACATGTGCACCAGAGTGTGAAACAATCATATTCGTCACCCCTTAACTGGACTTATAACAACCCACAATGGAAACAATACTATGTTCACCAACAATAGGGTGAATACCTTTTGTCAGATGTATACAATAAATACAAAGAGAACGAACCACGGCTATCAGAAAAAAACAGACATTGGCCAAAGCATGAACACAAAGAAGTATACATTGTATGGGAACATTTCTATGAAGTTCCCAGGGTGGAGAGTCAGAATCAGGGTACCGGGGGCGGGGGGGTTTGCAATGTTTTATTAGCTGGAAATTCTCCTGAGATCTCAGAAAAAGTAGTAGCTCTTGATTTGGATGATGTATAAAACCCGTTAAGTTGTACGATTAAGACTTGTGTACTTTGCTACACACATGTACATTTATTTATTTGTATGCATATGTATATGTATACTGTATGCCTGTGTATATGTATATATATGTGCATATGTATATTTGTGTGTGTGTATAAGTTCACTCCAATTTCTTTGGCTCATGGTTTTTCACACAGAAAAATCTATTTCTGAATTTATATTATCTAGATGGAAGGAGATTCTTTCCAGGTATTCCTGGGACTGTCTCCCCATCTCAGATTCCTGGGAAAGCTCAGGGCCCACACTCCCACTAGGACTTGAGGGGAAGGATGGCCTGCCCAGCATGGGGTCCTAGGTGGTCTTGCTCAGCCCATGGGGCCCCGAGGGCAGCTGGCTCTGTCTGTCTTAACCTTGCTTGCCTGGAGCTCCTGCCGGAGCTGGAAGGCCTATGATAAGGTTTTCCTATGCCCAGGTCCCTAGACTCACATCTGAGTCCCATCAGGGGACAGAAGACCAGGGCCCTGCTGCCCTGAGGACCACGCCATTGTCCTGGAGCTCGTCTCAGGGACATCTCAGATTCCCCTCCCCCCCTCTCAGGCTTCCCATAACCCACCCCCATAACCCATCCCCACCACAGCGCTCCCTGGTCCCACCTGCTCTCCACCCAAATGGCTGAATCGTGGTTTAGAAAACAAGAGCTGAGAAAGGCTGAAGGTGCCTTCAGGAAACTTCTGCTTCAACAGTGAAATTCGAATAGTTGCTATAAAGGAATGCAGTAGCTGACTGCCTTGTTTTCTTTGTTCTCAAATCAAAGGGGGGAAAATACAATAAGGAAACACAGTCTGATGACTCTGTTAGCTGTCCTTCCAATTTACCTCTTCACAACCTCCTTTGCGGTTGATGAGAAGGTGCTTTCAGGTTCGGGCCTGCCACTGTTCCACAGCCTCCGTGGACACAGATCTCTGAGGGAGCCAGCACCAAACACATCACGCATGGCTGGTGTGGACCTTGGACAGCTCTGTGTTCCAATCCTGGCTTCTCCACAGCACACATGGGAGTCTGCGCCTGTGGGAAATCCTTACTGTGAGTCTCCGTGTTCTGAGTGTGGTATCCTGTGTCTATTTGTTACTGACAGTCAAGCTTCTCTCGAATGTCCACCCATGGTCCCATGGTGTCCTCCTGCCTGGTGCTGTATGGCATCACCTGGTGCTGAGAGCCCTCCTGCAATACATCACACACATAAACGCAGCGCTTGTCCTCAGGAAGGGGCAAACAGAGGGTATTGCATTGGTGTTAATCTGGCCAGTTTATTATAATCTTCAGTGTATTTTTAAGGTTGATGTTTTTTAATCAGAAAGCTTTCTATAAAATCATTTTAGCTTCCTATAATCCTCATTTATTTCCCAGCTACTAGACACATAAGTCCCTTACCTCATAAGGTAACTGCAAAAATCCAAAGAAAATCCAGATTTACATACCTGGGAATAGAATACAAATTGTGTTTTTCCCTTAATTACAGTGTGCCTGAAATGGCAGGTTACTTTGAACACTTTCGAAGGGGTCTGTGCAGCTTTCAAGTGTGTGTTGAATAAGGTTGACTTACTTTTTTCCTCTTTAACATTATTTCGTTGGCATTTTGACTGTGCAGAGTAGCCCAGGGGCTAGATATTTTATGCAACTCTTCCAAAATATTCATATAATGAACAATTAATTTAATTCACAATTTCCAATGATTTATTAATGGTAAGAATAGTTTCATGTTCTATAGCATTAATGCCTTCTTTTTAAAAATGAAAACAAACAATCAATGTCAATTGTCACAGGCTTTCATTTTCTATTCTCTTACGTGGCTACCAGTACAGGTTTTAAAACCCATAAGAATTTGATTGGTATCATAAAAACACATGACCTGTCAAGGTCTCTTTATGGCTTCAGATCTCAGGAGTTGGAAACATTATATATAGGATGGATAAACAGCAAGGTCCTACTGTATAGCACAGGGAACTACAGTCAAGGCAGAATATTTTTAAAAAAGAATGTGTATATATGTATAACTTAATCATTTTGCTTGTACAACAGAAATTAACACAACATTGTAAATCAACTATATTTCAATTTAAATAAATAATAAATAAATTTTTGAACATGTGCTTTATGTCTTCATGATCTTAAGATCCAAGTAGCATGTTTAGTCTCCCAACATTATCTAAGTTAAATTAAATCTAAATTTTTTTAATTGTAAGAGTACACCTCCAGGGACTTCCCTGGTAGTCCAGTGGGTAAAGACTCTGCACTCCCAATGCAGGGGCCCGGGTTCGATCCCTGGTCAGGGAACTAGATCCCGCATGCCACAAGAAAGACCCGGCGCAGCCAAAATAATAAATAAATATTTTTAAAAAGAGCACACCCCCAACTTCACCCTCACATACACAACAGCTAGAAACGTCCCTATAGACAACCACATGTGGCCTGTGGGCTCCCAGTTCATCTGACTTCCTCTTCCTCCCCCAATTCTTGAGTCTGCTCATGCATTTAAAAGCAGATTGCCAAGTCTTATCTGTAATGGTTTTTCTGGACAAAAATGTGAAAGTTGTTTCCTGCTTGTTAAAATTGTGAAAACTAATCATTGCACTGGGTGGGTCATGCTCCTGGGGACCACGGTTGGTAACTGTGTATGTGTATGTCTGTGTGTGTGTGTGTGTGTGTGTGTGTGTGTGCGCTCGTGTGTGTGTGCAGGCGGAGGGTGCTGTGACTCAGAATAAACCCAGTTCATCCTTTCCTGTTGCCAGATGACTCTGTGCCATGGCCGCCTGGCCCTTCCCCGCTGAGTCAATCCTCCAACGGTGATGGTGGGTCTCCCGGCTGCTCAGGGGAGCACTGTCATTCCCTCTGCACTTCCTTCTTCTTCTAGAAACATGTGAGGTTTGGTCAAATGCAGCTTTAGGGAACTGCAAAGACACCAAGGGTTTAGATGAGCCTAGGTGCTGGACCCCTTCTCGCAGGAGCTGTTTGCAGAAAGCACTAGATTTACAATGGTCATTTCCTTCCTTTCCCACCTACAGCGTGTTGAGAACAACCCCTTTGCTTCTGCGAGCCTCAGATTCCTCACCCGTAAAACGGGAATAATTATACACACCGCACGTTTGTTTCAAGACGAACGGTGGTGGTGCACTTAAATTGGGTGAGGGGACCGCAACTGGACTGACCGTGTGTGGACAGAATCTACTGCGGCCTCTTCTGTGACTCATTTTCCCAGAGTGGAAGCTGTTTTGCAGAGTGAACACGAGACTGGTGCTGAGCCAACCCTTGTTTGGAAAGGCCTCCGTGTCCCGGCCAAAGGAAGGAGCTTCTCAGTCAGGCTTTCCTGCGGGAACTTGTCCGGGCAACACTGCCCTTCTTATCTATTCTTAGAATTTCAACTGTCCCTGTGAGGTGCTCACGTACGTGTCCACGTGGCCCACGGGTGTTTTATCTGAATGTCTTTTCTCCTTTCCTCTCATCAAATGTCTCCCCCACTCCCCACCATACACCAAAGCAAATAAACCCAAACTATTACCGGGTCCTGCTGGGAGCTCATCCTACCCACTTTCCCATTTATTTCACTAGAAGCGTCTCCAGGCAAATTTTGAACACTCGGTAACCTCTGTGTCTTTCCGCTCCAAATCCAGACTTCCTGGTCTATCAGTTAATCTGTCGAAGCTTCTCTGTGCTCCCCATTCCAACGGCCACACCTCTACTCCAGGCATGCTTCATCCTGCAGGAATGTCCTACTCAGTCCTCTGTCTTTAGTCTTCCCTACTCCAGCCCTTCAGTTAAATGCACAACAGACTTCTGCCAAGTGAACGATAACTTCATCCCTAGCCAGCACCTGGCTTCCTGTGATCAGCCTGGACCAGACTCCTCACTCAACCAGCTCACATTCTCACCTTAAGCCTCACCTCCAACCACCATAGCTTGCAGCCAGGTGTACCCCTTCCTACTTCCCACCAGACGTTTGCATCCTCACCCCTCAGCTTCGTGTGAACCAGTCCCCACATTTACATGTAGTTGCTAGCCTGATTCAAGTCCATTCCTGGGTGTGAATTGACCATTAGGCAGCAAAAAGAATCTGTGTAATCAGAATTTGAATAAATTCAATAGGAGAAATGTATCTAAGGGCACAACCTTCTGATTTCAGGAAGCTGGTGTTGATGAGCCAGTGGACAGGTATTAGTAAAGAAGGGGTTACAGCAGATTCGTAAGGCAGGCGCTGGGGGAGCCCAGGTTTGCACAGCCCTAAAACGTGGGAAACTCCCACTGAAAGCTGGATGTCTACCTCGCCAATTCACTGGGACAGGACGGGAGCCAATCCACTTAGCTGTGCTCAGCCACGGGCTTCTCATCTATGACAGTAAAGGTACAGAGCCAGGATGCATCTCTGAGAGGCATTCCATTCACTTACTATGAATCAACTACTTGGGGTCTGTAATTCTGCTTTCTCAAACTCAGGAAATGCATGCAAGGACATGTCATGCTTTTCGTGGTTAAATGTATACTTTCAACATTAAAATAACTGGGAAAATTTTTTCCGAGAGACCCATACAAAGCATCACCATGTTGATGCACACATACCAACCCAAGACTCACCTGGCCTCCACACCAATGGCACAGCCCACCACACAGATGGCAGCTGTCTGCTGTCCAGGCGGGAAAAGCGAGAATGGGTTCAGTCACACCTCGCCCTGTGTTCACACCTGCAGAGGCCAGTGCTTGTCGAATGAGGCTCAGGAAGCAAGAGTGCTGCCTGGATATGTATTTACATAACGTGCTACCCCCAGAGGTACAGACACATGGAGCTGTCAAGTGCAGCTCCCAGACTGCGGGTGGAAGTCCATCCGCAGGGGAGGCTGACACTTCATGGAAGCACCTGGGCCGTCTATAGCAGCTAGAGATGCTATATGTAGATCACGCCTTCCCCAAATCTGACTCTCTTCATCTGTTGGGCCTTCCGTGACAACATACTGTAGATTGAGGGGCTCAAACAATTTATTTTCTCACAGTCCTGGAGAGAGAGCTCTGGTGTCGCTACCTCCTTTATAAGGACTCTAATCCTACAAAATCAGGGCTCTGTGCTTATGACTTTATTTAACCTAATCATCTCCTTAAAGAACTTACTTCCGTGGGGTGTCAGGGCCTCAACACGCGTTTAGGGGGAGACACAATTCAATCCACAGCAATGACCTCCACTGAAGTTTGGATTCAACTGTACAGGAATTTGCCACACAGTCCTTAGCAAATTCCTGTATTGTTCATCATTTCCACTCTTGTGGGTCTGGAGTTACTTTAAATTGCAGTGACCCCCCCCCCCCCACACACACACAGGCACACATACACAGGCGCACACCTTCATGCACACACGCGCACACGCAGGCACACACGCCGTCACAGACGTCACGGCACACCCTCCTCATAGAGCCCCTCATCCTGTGCTCTGTTCGGCCCTTTGATTCTCCTGCTCTGTGATTACAAGAGTGAATCTGAGAATGACGTGTGTTTTTCTGTTTGTTTCTTTAGTTATTTAAATTTAAGTTTTATTTTATATTGGAGTATACTTGATTTACAGTGTTGTGTTAGTTTCAGGTGTACAGCAATGTGGTTCAGTTACACATATACATGTATCATTATTTTTCAGATTCTTTTCCCATCTAGGTTATTACAGATTATTGAGTAGAGTTCCCTGTGCTATAAGTAGGTCCTTGTTGATTATCTATTTTATATATAGTAGTGTGTATATGTTAATCTCAAACTCCTAATTTACCCTTCCCCCTGACCCTTCCCTTTTGAGACAAAACCGTTCCCAAGGCAGGGTCACTTTAAGAGGAATGACCTTCATAAATAAAATGATAAAATCAACGGGAAGGAGGAGCTAAAATAGGCAGCCTCCTGTAGTCTTCGCCTATTTCTAATCTCATGGTGCCTCCACATCATTATTCCATAGTAGCAGGTTACAAAAAATTGTGATTAAAATATGAATTTTTCCCAAAAGGACCATGAGAATTCTGGCAGTTCTGACTCAGATTGACACCATCCATTCTGGAAATCTCCCAGCCTCCATGTTTTCCTTATTTCTGGATGGTCCTTTTCTAGGCAGCGTATCTTCAGTTACTTTGTGAGGAACCCACTCTATACAGTCATGCCCATGGGAAGGTCAACAGGGCAAACATGGCCCCACACATGCGGGTCTGTCAGAGTTCCTCGGTGCTGGAGATGGTGTGCAGTTTCCCCAGGAATGCTGAATAATCCTTGAAGGAGGACTGCTAGACTTTTGTTTTTTAAGAGTTCTTAGAAACAGAATATATACATATGCATATATATGTATAACTGAATCACTTTGCTGTACACTTGAAATTAACACAACATTGTAAATTAACTATACTTCTTTAAAAAAAGAAAAATCCTCAAAAAACACAAAACACAAACAAAAACCCCATAATCCTAAAAAAAATAATAAAGATGCCCTAAAAATGAAAGAAAAAGAGCTAACCATATATTTTAGTTTAACCCAAAATTTGAGTAAAGCAACCAGCCTACCTTACTGTCATTATTCTGCTCGTCACTGAGTCTGCCTTAGTTCCTTCAATGGCCTGAGGCTGACCAATGTTTACAGGTAACTGGGCTTTGGCTGTGAGGTATAGAGATGGCTTTCAAGAAATAACATCCTGGTGTTACTTAACGACAGGTGTTTTTTGTGTTTCAGATGCCTTTCATTCATTCACTCTCATTTGTTCATTCATGCATTGACTCAGCAGGTGTTTTGTGGGTTGCCCGTTGTGTGCCGGGACCCCATCCTCAGGGACCTAAGATGCAGCTATCAGGGTGCTTCCCCTGACCAACAGCATCCCCATCCGTATCCGAGTGACAATACTCAAGTGACACCTGGGGATGACTCTGCCCCTAGGAGATCTCTTGAAAGTCAGTGCCGTGACTTCATACATTGTTCTTTTATCCTACAGATGCACACACAAACGCACGCACACACACGTACCCCTTCCATCCCATGGCTCCATCTTCCACTTCATCCATCTTAAATCTGAAAGTTTTGTCCCCCATCCTCCAAATATCCTCCAAGGAGAAATGCTTGCCAGATGATGTGCTGTGGATGAAATGATATGCAGTTCCAAGAGGATAACTGGGAGCTGTTCTGAGCAGCCTCGGCAGCCACACCGGACAAGGCAGGAGCCATCCAAGGGGACGTCTCAGAAGGGCTGGCGTGCATTTAGAAGTGGAAATTCAGCTTGTTGCTTAGAAATCATCCTTGTGACAGTGTCGTCACACCTCATACGTAGCTCATCACCTTCTTTTTATGCAGAAGAATGCCACCTTGCTCGAGCAGGGCACAGCCCCAGAACAGAGGGCTCTCTCCAACGGCTATGAGAGTAGCATCTTGTTGCCAAGAAGGCGAAGCACCACAGTTTAATCTTCAGCATGAAAGTTTAAATTCTACAGACACCTGTTAAAATCTAATCACAGCACAAGAAATTACATTGGCTAGAGTTGCCATTTTTATGATAAACTGGTATATTTCCATCCATCAGGAGGGGGAATCAATGAAATAAACCAGAATACAAAATACTTCAGACGGTGGGAAATTTTTAAGTGACTGAAGGACTATAGTGTGATACTGGTAGTCCTGGCAGAGTGGGGTATCAATCCCGGAAGCCACAGGGATTTCACTGTGCACAGAATGGATGAGTCATGCCTTCTAGACCTCAGAACTCATGGGTTTAGGTGTGTTATTTACACTTGAATTCAGATTGAACAGCTATACCAAAGGACCTTGCAAATGGACCTCCAGCCTGTATCAAAAATTAGAACATAATGCAAAGTATTAATTATAAATCTGTTTTGTTTCAAAAGTGTGAGCAATCATGTTTTATGCAAAAATGTTTAAAACTCGGGAGTATTCAGATTTAGGATAAATTTAAATGAACATGGTTTGAAGAGTAAGCATCCCTGCTATGATTTTCCTGTGGGTACTGTATTATTCTTACAGGTTCTCAAACACAGCCGCATCACCTCCTAGCGATGCACAGGCCATAAAGAGTCCGCCCATGATCCCACCCTCGTCACACTGCTGTGAAAACGTTACCATGAAGAGGTGATGAAGATGCCACTGCACAAACAACTATCTTCCCAGGCCCCTAGAACTACAGTGATGGAATTTAATCCTGCAGTGAGCCAGAGAGCCCCTCGCTAAGTCCTGCTGATACCAAATAAAGCAAACAGCCCTCACCCACTCCGTACCTGGGCAGCCCCAGTGGGTGGGATCGTCCACTAACCTCAAAGCCTCAGAAGAATCACTGGGGCAAGTCCATCCTTATTAAGAGCTGGCAAAGTGTGAGTGTCTCAATATTCTATTTCGGTTTCCTCAAAAAGTTAAACATAGAATTACCATATGACCTGGGACTTTAATTGCTAGGTACACACCCCAAAGAGTTGAAAACATACGGTCAAATATGTGTACGCAAATGTTTATAGCAACATTTTTTACAATGGCCAAAATGGGGAAGCACCCAAATGTCTGTTAACTGGTGAATAAAAAAAAATGTGGTCTATCCACACAATGGAATATTATGCAGCCATAAAAAGGGATACTGCACTGAAACATGCTACAAAACAGACAGACCTCAAAACCATGATGCTACGTGAAAGGAGCAAGACACAGAAGAGCACATACTGTATGATTCCATTTATAAAATGTCCAGTATAGGTAAATCCATAGAAACAGAAAGGAGATTAGTGGTTGCCAGAGGATTAGAGGAGGGGGAAATGAAGACAAATTGCTTCATGGGTATGGGGTTTGTTTGGGAATGATGAAAAATGTTTTGGAATTTGATACAGGTGTTAATCATACAACACTGTGAATGTATGAAATGCCACCGGATTGTACACTTTTAGTAGTTAGTTTTATGTTGTGTGAATCTCACTTCCACTAAAAAAGAAACCTGTTTCCAGAGTAGAGCCTCCACCACTAAGTCAGAGAGAGTCACAGATGACACTCCCAGCCTTCACCACCAAGTGCTGGCCCTGGAGTTGGTCCTGTCCTGCTAAAGCCTTTTGCTGTTGCTTATTTTGTTGGTTTTTGTTTATGTCTTTGTCTTTGTTTTATGGAATCTTGAGGCTCTAGGAAACACCAGCACTGGCTTCATACAGCTCACGCTGTCCCTGGACAGCACGCCTTTAGCGGCTTGGGAAGCAAAAGCAGGCACCACAGCCAGCATGGACCTGAAACTAACTTTCCAAAGGACGCTGTGCACATCTATGGACATAGAAGCAGAGGATGGGAGCAGCATATCCAGACTGAGGGTTGTTGAGGACCCCCAGAAATTACCTCAAGCAGAATGAGCTAAGGATGAGACAGCAAAGCAAATGCCACCAGAACGCATGGAGCCACGGTGGCAGAGATGCAGCCAGAAGACAGCTCGACAGGCGGTAATCCAAACGTGACTGCTTCCTGCAAAGAGAGGTCACGCTGACACTGAGAAACTGCTCAAACTTGAACTTGAACTACAAATAGTCACCCAGACAGTCTCTCCTAACACCCAGGGTGAATGCCTAGGGTGCCTCGCTACTCTCTGGGCCAGAGTCACAGACAACTACAGCCTTTCCTGGTCTGTTAGGGCAGCTGGCATACGATCCTCAAATCCAGGAGCAGCCTCTCTGTAAGAATGACCATGGGCTCACTCAGAATGACATGGTACACCCAGCAGTGACTTTCGGCAGATCCAGCCTTTCCTGGACAGGAACACAGAGGTGACCCCCAAAAGGAACAGGTAGGATGCATGAACCCTCAGTGTGCTCCAACCAGCTGCCCTTGCACGTTACCCTCAACTGTGACACCTAGGCTGCAGCCACAACGCTTTCTCCACCCTCCCACAGCTTGTCCGCATGTGCTTGCAACAGGCACTGGATGGGCCTCAACTGCCAGCCTCTCCTTGCAGAATCGGGCATCATCAGACCGGCCTGGACTCTGCTTCCTCTGCAGGACATCTCCTTTCTGTCTTCTAATGGAGTGTACGGCTTCCACTGCTGTCTACTTACTCTCCTGCCCTAATTTTTTTAATTGAAGTGCAGTTGATTTACAATGTTGTGTTAGCTTCAGATGTATATCGAAGTGATTCAGTTACACACACATGTCTTCTTTTTCAGATTCTTTTCCATTGTAGTTTATTACAGGCATTGAATGTTGTTCCCTGTGGTCTACAGTAGACCCTTGTTGGTTACCTATTTCATATATACTAGTGTGTATCTGTTACTCCCAGACTCCTAATTTATCCCTCCCCTCCCTTTCGTAGCCATAAGTTTGTCCTCTATGTCTGTGAGTCTGTTTCTGTTCTGTAAATATGTTCACCTGGGTCATCTTTAAGACTCCTCATGTAAGTGATATCACTGTCACCACTCCACTACCCAGTTAGTACGAATGGCTTTTGGCAGTGACAGACATGGGGCACCCGCTCCGTTGCCCTCCCTCCTACCACCTCTCGCTCGTGCCCCCAGCTGGTTGCTTCCTCTGCATGATGTACCCAAGCCCTGCAGCCCAGCGACTGCCCAGCGATCAATATGTCTGGTCCGGGCCGGGGGAGACCCCTGAGGAGACCTGCACAGCTGAAGCCCTTGTGAGCAGGCACTTAAGATGAAGACTGTATAATTAAGTGGAAACTTGCTCCCAGCTCCCAGGGCACAGGGGCCCTCTCATTAGCGGTAAAGAGCACCCTGATTGGCCACTGCAGTCAGGCCTCTGGTGGCCCCTTTGTCGCCGCTCGGGAAGGATGGTGCATGCTGGTCAGAGCTGGCTTTGCCAAATGTTATCGTTTTAAGAGCCGTGAAAGAGAGGGAACTGGCCTAGGGGTATACACAGCCCCATATGCCGGCGACAGTGATACAAGTGTAATTCTAGACTATTAGAGTGACACACAAGATCATTTCTGCCCCAGAACCCTAGACAGCTGAGGGGATTATGCAGGACAGGCTGTCACGCCATAAAATTTTCAGAAATCTGTTAACCCCAGCTCAGACCCGGTGAATATTTGATTGTTTGACACTGAGAAAAAAGGTACATTTATTAACTATAGAAAGACAGAGCTGAGAGGCTGGGCAGATGAAAGGGGAGAGGGGGATGTGCTCAACGCCCCGCGGGAAAAATAGCCGGAAGGTTGTGGACGGGACGGACGGGAGGCTGGACCTCTAGGAAGCTCACACTTTGGGGGCTGGAAACCACAGGGGGCTGGGCATAGGGAAGCTCGGGAGTCCTCTTGGGAGGACACCTCACGGTCCCCCCAGCATGTCTCATATAAAGGACACTTAGGGGAGTGACAGCACCAGTGTCTTGTGCGGGAAAAGCCAAGTACCTCCAGAGCTGGAGGGAGACAGATTTTCTTTACAAATGTCTTCTTTGAAAAATGGAAAGCCATGCTGTATATTGAACTTTGACCATTTTTAATTATAACAGAAAGTAAAGGTTTTTATTTTGGAGGAAAACGAAGTGTCATTCAGAGTCATGGGCCCTAAGAGAAAGGCCCGCTGCTGGCTGTGCGTGGTGACCACAGAAGGACCAGGAGTCAAGGTCATCGCAAAATCCCTAAATAACAGAACTGCAGATCCCTCACCTGCCAGGTGGCCTGGGTTAGTCAAGACCTCACATTTGGGGAATGACCTGTCCCTTCCCACATCCTGCTCTCTCTCATCTCACCTGGGGAAACCGAGGCAGGAGTGACTAAGGTTCGCGGACCAAGAGGATTTATAATCTGAGATACAGCTTGTCCAGAACTTTCTAAGGCTATGACAGCAATCCCTCCAAGACGGATGGAGACTAAACCACCTCTGGCAGGGTTCAATGGAATAAACTCTGTTTCACCCAATAAATCTCTTTCTACATCAATTCAATCCCTGCCTTGTCCTCATTAAGGTGACTGATTTAAAAAAGTAAATAAATAAATAAATTTGAGACCAGACCTATAGGGACACAAAACCCAAATATGTGATGTATTTAAAACAGCTCATTCACGGCGTGCTCGCCCACCTCCACCCTAACACACACGCACACACACACACACACACACACACACTCTCACTCAGACACCACAACAGAGAAAGGGAAGCTCGCCGGCTTTTTAGCAAATCACTGAGATGATTGAGATAACGTTTGCCCAACAGTGTCACAAGGTCATGGAAAAAACCAACACAATATGCTTCTCCAAACCCGCCCCATCTGAACGCCAGCTCCCAGGGTAAGCAGAGCCCAGGGCGTGTGCGGCAGAACAAAAGCAGCCCTCTGCTAATTGACTGAAAAATCAGCCAGGTCCCCCCCCCCGGGAGGTGCAGGAGCCCGCAGCAGATGGAGGCTGCCTGGGCGCCGCTGCTCAGAAGCTACTCGAAACCTGCTGGGGATCTGCCGCAATTATGGGTCAAATACAGCCCTGTTCCCAGAACAGCAGCCCGGCCACCAAGAAGCCGTCACCTGGAGAGTCCCTTCACTGGGCCCAGAGCTCCTGGGGTGCTCAGGCTCAGGCGGTGGGGGGGGGTTGTTGGTTGGTCGATTTGGGGGTTTGTTCGTTTTGTTTTTATAGACTTAGCCTCTAGCCCAAACAGATGCTTTTTTCTGCTTTCTTTGATTCCGCTGGAATTAATTTGATTTCTGTGTCTCAGTCCCCAGTTCTGGGCCTGATAAGCGAGCAGCAGAAGTGGCCGTGCATTTGCTCATTGCAAACACGCTGTGTGTGTGTGTGTGTACGTGAGTCTGTGCTCACACACACAAACCTCTCCAAGCACAACTTAGTCACACTGGCCAGGATGATTTATTCTTCTAACGAGAAATAAACCCCTGCGGCCACCGCTGGTCTTGCGACTTAGAAGACGTTTTAATCACGAGTCTGCCCTGATTCTCAAGTGCATTTGACTAAGACTAACTGCATCGTCTCCCAAAGCCTGCAAGTGGGAAACTCTTGGCTATGTGAGGTTTTGAGACACTGTGTAATCTGAATTGATAAACAAATGATTGAAAACTGGCTCTAGACTATCCATACGCCTTTGTCTTTTACCAGAAAAAATAAACATCCAGTGGGATAAAGGAGGCATTTGATTCCACCTCCTATCTAATTTGAAAAAAAAATAATAAAGCAACTTTGCTTTTGTCACATAATCCTTAGATTTGAAAAGACTTCAGTTTTACCTGATAATAATTTCACAATTGTCAACAGTGTACCATTATAAAATTATTAATTCAGACACAATATCTCACCTTGTACAAATGTCTTCATTTTTGTCCCAAGTGAAGTTCCTTTAGAAGGCACTTTGTTGGTAAATCCTTAACTCTACCACTAATGTGAAAAAAGTTATAAAATCCACCCTAAAAGGAAAAATGAAGATTATCAAGCCAGCCTATACATAGCTGATGATTTTTTTAAAATATAGGACACACTCTGTATCTTTATGCATTTCTCTATGAGGTTTATATGTATTCTATCAATAACAGCAACATTTAATGACTTATATTCACCAATAAATGTTATATACCATTATTATAAGAGTTCGAGAAAAATACATGAGAGAAAATCACCCATAGTTCTGCAAAACAAACATTTTTATCACCTCATCTATTACCTTTTATTTTTTCATGGCAAAATTTTTATAAGATTAAATATAGTTTCACAGTATAACTCATTTCACTTAACATTATTACAAATCTGCTTTTTCATGTTGCTGCAATTTTTATGATTATCCTTTTAATATTCTAGTAAGTGACATTTTCATAATTGACCTAGCTATTCTGTTATTACTGGCCACTTGGTTTTTCTCCTTGATTTTAATTTTTAAATTACCATACAGCAGATTGCTCTTTTTTTGGTGTATAGATCTGTGCAAACATTATCACAATCGTGATACAGAACAGTTAGATCACATCAAAAATCTCGCGAGGCTATCTCTCTATCCCTTTCCAGTTGCATCTTCTCTTCACGCTGACCCTCAGCAATCCTCATCTATTCTCCATCATGATGGTTTTGCCTACTTGAGAATGTCAGATGAATATAAATGGGATCGTACTGTATGTCATCTTGAAACTGGCTTCTTTCACTCAGTACAATGTCTCCGAGACTCACCCAAGTTGTGTGTATCAGGAGTACCCTCCTCTTTATCGCTGAGCAGGAATCAGGGTGTGACTGCACCAGAGTCTGTGAATCCATCCACCTGGTGAAGGGCACTTGGATGCTTCCATTGTTTGCCAATTACAAATAGAGTTGCTATATCTATATTTATTCACAGGTTTTTGTGTGGACACATATCTTCATTTATCTGGAATAAATACCCAGGAGTGGAGTTGCTGGCTCATGGGGTAAATATATAGTTAAGTTTATTAGAAAATGCCAAGTTGTTTTCCAGAAAAGCTGTATCAGTTTTCTTCTTCTTTTTTTTTTTTTTAATTATAGATGATTCACAATGTTGTATTAGTTTCAGGTGTACAGCAAAGTGATTCAGTTATACATGCATACATATATATTTTTTTTCAGATTCTTTTTCCTTAAAGGTTATTACAAAATATTGAACATAGTTCCCTGTGCTGTACAGTAGGTCCTTGTTGTTTATCTATTTTATATAGAGCAGTGTGCATATGTTCATCCCAAACTCCTAATTTATCCTCCCCTCCTTTCCCCTTTGGTAACCATAAGTTTATTTTCTGTGTCTGTGGGTCTCTTCCTGTTTTGTATAGAAGATCATTTGTATCATTTTCTTTAAATTCCACATATAAGTGATATCATGTGATACTTGTCTTTCTCTGTCTGGCTTACTTAGTATGATAATCTCTAGGTCCATCCATGTTGCTGCAGATGGGATTGTTTCATTCTTTTTATGCCTGCGTAGTATTCATTATCCATTGCACTCAGCAATGTACGTCCTGGTTGCTCCACATCTTTACTAGCACTTGAAATCGTCGTGTTTTTTTTTTTTTTTATTCTAGCCATGTTAATAGGTATGGAACACTAGCTCATCATGGTTTTATTTTGCATTTCGTAATGGCTAATGATAGTGTACCTCTTTTTATGTGCTATTTACTTCCTCTTTGGTGAAATGTCTGTCCAAATATTTTGCCCAATTTTAACTGGATTATTTTTACTGTTTAGTTTTGAAGGTATATATATTAGTTCCTATATTTTCTGGATATAGATAGATGGATAAGAGAGAGAGATAGATATAGATATAGATATATTATGGACACAAGTCCATATTCAGATATGTGTTTTCTCAATATGTAATTTATATGTGAGTCTCCTAACTTAATCTTGTCTTTCAGAGAGCAATGTTTTTAATTTTGATGAAGTCACTTCTGTCATTTTTTTCAATAATTAGACCCTATTTTGTAAGTTGTTGATATTCTTAGTGTAGAGTTATTTGCAGTTTTCCCTTATTATCCCTTTAATATTGTGACGTGGTATCACTTCTTTCATTCTTGATATTGATGATTTGCACATTTTTCTTCTTTTTTTGTCAATCTAGCTAGAAGTTTATCAATATTATTGATCATTTCATAGAAGCTTTTGATTTTTTTCATTTTCTCTGCTTATTTCTGTTTTAAATTTCATGGGTTTCTGCTTTATTTTCTTCTCCTTATGTTTAGTTTGCTGTTTTTTTTTCTGGCTTCTTAAAAAAAGAAACTTGGATCTTTGTTTTGAAACTTTTCTTAGTTTCTCATACACACCTCCAATGCTGTAAATTCCCCTCAAGCACTGTTTCAAGGACATCCCACAGATTTGATGTGGCATATGTTCAGTTTACTTTTATTCAAAATGTTTCTAATATGCTTTGATATTATTCATCACACAGATTATTTAGAAGTGTGTTAGTTAATTTCTAAGTGTTTGGAGATTTTCTTGATATCTTTCTCTTATCAGTTTCTAGTTTAATTCTATTATGATCTAAAAACATATTTTGCATGATTTCAATTTTATTGAATTAGTTAAGATTTGTTTTATGATTAGGAACATGGGCAATCTTGGTGAATGTTACGTGTGCATGTGAAAAGATGTGCATTATCTATCGGAGTGGAATGTTGTTTAAATCTTGACTAAGTCCAGTTGGCTGATGGTGCTATTCAGTTCTTCCATATTCTTGCAGAATTTCTGTATACAAGTTGTATCTGTTACAGAGAGGTGAATTGGAAGTCTCCAACTGTAATTGTGCATTTGTCTACTTCTCCTTTCATTCTGTCCGTTTTTGCTTCATGCTGTTAGAGATGTACATGGTTAATACTGTTATGTCTTCTTAGGGAATGCATTTGGTCATCATTCTGTAATGTCCCCGTTAGCCCTGGTCATTTCCCTTGCTCTGAAGACTACTTCATCTGATATTAGTATAGCCACTCCAGCTTTCTCTAACTTAGTGTTCTCAAGGTGTAACTTTTTCCATTCTTCTGCTTTAACTTGACTGTGTCACCATACTTGAAATGAGTTTGTTATGGACAGCGTATAGCTGGGTCACTTTTTTTTTTTTAATCCATTGTGATAATCTTTGTATTTTTTACTGGTGTATTTGGATCACTTACATTTAAGGTAATTATTGGTATACTTGGGTTTACATCTACCATTTTATTATTTGTTTTCTCTTTCTTCCTTTTGTTATTGTTCTTCAGTTTTCCGTGTTCTGCCTGTGTTGGGTTTATTCACCTTTTTGGTATTGCACCTCAGCTCATCTATTGCAGTTTGACTCTATGTATATCTACATAACTATTTACCAATGTATAGCATGTGTATATGTATGTATGTGCCTGTGTAGCATCTAGAGTTTTTCTAGGGTTTATAATATACACACTTAAATTTTCACAGCTTATTTGTAACAGTATTTTACCTTACAAACATATAGACTACCTTCTCCCTCTATGTTATACTTCTCTTATTATATTACAGCAATATATATTGAAAACGCCATCAGAAATATTATAAATTTTGCTTTTAAGCGTCCAACATATTTTAAAGATCTCAAGAGGAAAAGAGTCCATTATATTTATCCAGACATTTGCCATTTCTGTTGTTCTTCCTTTATCTTTATATTTAAGTTTTCTTTCAAGTATCTTTTCCCTTCTGTTGAAAACTTTCCTAGTAATTCTCTTAGGGTAAATCTTTTGGCACCAAATTCTCTTATGGTTTCCTCATCTGAGACCAAATTCTCTTATGATCTTTATTTTGCCTTTGCTGCTGAAGGATGTTTTCACGGTAGGGTTGACACTTCTTCAGCACTTTAGAAATGGTCTACATTTTCCTCCTGCCTTCACTGTTTCTGATGAAAAATCCAGTCCTTTTAACCACCCCCTTACAGATAATGTATCATTGCTTAAAACATTTAAATTTTTTTTTTAGCTTTCAGCATTTTTGTTGTGATGTATCTTAAATGGATTTCTTTCCGTTTATCTTGTTAAGAAGTCACTTAATTTCTTCAATCTATAGATTTATACCTTTAACCAAATGGGAATTGTTCATCTACTATTTCTTTAAAAAAAATTTTAGCACCAAACTCTTTTCTCCTTTCCTGTGACTCTGATTACATAAATGTTAGAGCTTTTGCTATTGTTCCACAGATCCTTGAGTCACAGTTGTTTCTTTTCTTTTTTTTTTTTTGAATTGCTTTTTCACGTTTCTGTTGTTGTACCTTTCAGTTATAAAATTTCTATTTTGTTCTTCTTTATAGTTTCCATTTCTCTATTCAAATTCTCAATTTTTCTCATTTATTTCAAAAGTAATCATGATTATTTGTTGGAGCATGGTTATAATAGTTACTTTAAAGTCTTTGTCAGATAATTCTAACATCCGTACACCTCGGTGTTGGCATCCGCTTAATGTCTTTACACATGAGAGTTGAATTCTCTGGCTCTTTCTTTGACAAGTAACTTTGCATTGTATTCTGAAT
Organism: Phocoena sinus; assembly: GCF_008692025.1. Classification (NCBI taxonomy): domain Eukaryota; kingdom Metazoa; phylum Chordata; class Mammalia; order Artiodactyla; family Phocoenidae; genus Phocoena; species Phocoena sinus. The sequence goes on along the minus strand of NC_045765.1, from coordinate 171,682,012 downwards.
ACATATTTTGAATATTAGGAAATTCAGAGTAATATTTAAATTACTATGAATAATGTAATGAATTACATTGAATAATGTATATTATTCATATACATGAATAAAGAATATGAATAATGTTGATAATTTTGTTTTATCCAGCAACCTGGTTAGGTGCAGGCTACAAGACTCAACATACCCAACTTAAGTAAACAGAAAAACAAAATATATGAAAAAAAAAAAACTTTGGGTATCTGTTAATGAGAACTTAGAACTGTGATCCTTGGGGGAAAAGCAGAAAAAATGAGATGATACCTATTGTTGTATCAGCTTTATATATAGAGAAACAGTCCGGGTCACAAAGTAGAAAGGGGGATCTCTAGTTACACAGAAAAATTTATATAAATCTGCACTGAGATTCCCTTGAACTTTGCTGAATACTAAGATGTAAATTATATGTGTAGGATGAAACTCCACAAGTGTGGCAAAGATTAACAAATGAACTGATACCCAGGCCTAAGAGCTATATAACTTCTTATTAGCAGAGTGGAGAGTCTTTGCTGATAACTCAGAGGATACATTAGTGTCCAAAGAAGACCCTTCAAGAAGATCAATGCACCTCAAGCAGAAAAACTACATACAAAGCCACAATAAGACAATTCATAATAAAATACATGAAATCCTGTGATAAAAAGAAAATCGTAAATTCAGGCAGAGTAAAAAGACACATTCGGTATAGAAGAAAAACTGTTACTATTAGAGAAGACTTTTCATGGAAATTTATTCAGCCAGGAGAGAATGGAATAGCATGCTTAAAATGTTAAATTGTCCAAGTAGAATTCTAAAGCCAGCAAAAATAGCTTTCAAACCAAAAAGAAATAAAATATTTTCGCAGGGGCACCCACCAAGATAGATCATATGCTAAGGCATAGAATGAGTCACCAAACATTTTTAAATATTGAAGTTATACAAAGTATGTTCTCTGACCATGATATGGTGTTTCTTCAAAATGGAGGTACAGATTCAATTCAATCCAAGAAAAAACTTCCAGCAGGTGATTTTGTAGAAATTGATCATCTGATTCTAAAATGTACCTGAAAGTGCAAAAGATCTGGCATAACCAAAACAATTTTGAAAAAAGCAAAACAAAGTGTAAGCACTTATCTTACTTGACTCCAAGAATTACCATAGAGTTACAGAAATCTAGATAGTATGTGATTGGCATAAACACAGACAGATATTAATTAAACAGAAGAGAGAATTTGATAATAGGCCAATGTATGGTCAAATGATTTTTTTATAGAGGTGCCATGGCAATTCAATGGTGAAAGGGTATTCTTTTACAAAAGTGGTGTTGCAGAAACTGGATGTCCATATAATTTAAAAAAAGAAAAAGAACCATGACACTTTGCTCACATCACACACAAAATTATTTCAAAGTCCTTTATAGTCTCAAATGTAAAAGCTAAAAATATACATTTTCTACATGAAGATGTTGCAGAGAAAATACTTTTTTACGTCATCATGTTCAAAATGTTCTTAGGACACAAAAAGCATAAAACCTAAAAGAAAACTAAATTATGAAATGGATTTCCTTGAATGGTACATTATATCTGTGGTCTTCTTCCCCAAAACCCATAACCCCATTCTAGTCATAAGTAAATCAATCAAATCCCAACTGAGGGACATTCTACAAAATACACGACCAGTATTCTCCAAAACTGTCAAAGTATTCAAAAACAAGGGAAGTCTGAGAAAACGTCCAAGAGGAGCCTAAGGAGACATGATTCATAAATGTAATGTGTGTTCTGGATGTGATCCTGGGACAGAAGGACAGCGAGAAACTAAGGAAAACTGAATATAGAGTTTAGTTATACTATTGTATAAATATTGATTCATTAATTGGGACAAACACACCATACTAATGTAAGATGCGGGAAACTGTAAGATAGGGAAAACTGGGTGTGGGATATGTGAGAATTTCCATACTATCTTTGCAACTTTTCTGTAAATCTAAATCCATTTTTAAATAAGCATTTATTTTAAAAGTTTTAAAAAGCTAAACTTAATCAAAATTAAAACTTGTGTTCTTCTAAAGACATCACGGAGAAAATTAAAAGTCACATCAAAATTGGGGGGAAATCTCCACAATACGTATCTCTGATAAATAACTTCTATCCAGAATAGATAAAAACATTTACAACTCAATAATAAGAAGACATACAACCCAGTTTTAGTAAAAGGAAGGGATCAAGGATCAAACAGACACTTCACCAAAGAAAAGATAGGGATAGCCAATATGCACATGAAAAGATGCTCCACATCATTAGTCATTAGGAAAATCCAATTCTAAGCCATGGTGAGGTCCCACTACACACCCAGTAGAATAACTAAAATTAGAGAAGACTGACAATATTAAGTTTGAGTGGGGCTGGAGTCTCTACATAGTTGGTAGGAGTATGAATTGGTACAACCACTTTGTAAACCAATTTAGTAGTTTCTTATAAACACTCACCATGGGATCCAGCAATCCTGCTCCTAGGTATTTACCCAAAGTCTTGTACAAAAATGTTCGTGGCAACTTTGATTATAATAGCCCCAAACTGGAGACAACCCAAATAACCATCAACAGGGTCATCAACGTCATGGTGCATCCATACAATGGGATACTACTTAGCAGTTAAAAAGAACAAGTTACTTATGCAAACAAGGTGGGTGAAGAATAAAAGCACTATTGTGAGCAGAAGATATCAGGCACAGATTATAATTCCATTTATACAATGCACAAGCAAGGAAGAGTTTGATCAACAGTGACAGAAAGCCCATCAGTGGTTGCTTTGGCAAAGAGACAAAGGGTGGGAATTGGCTGAGGAGGGGCCCTAGGGAACCTTTGGGGATGATGGCAATTTTCTGCACTATGAATAGGGTGGTGATTTCATGGGTGTACACATTTTTCCAACCTCATCAAACTGTGCATTTTGTATGTGTGCCTTTTATTGTTTATAAATTATACCTCAATAAAGTCCACTTTAAAAAATCCATGATGCAGAGGATCAATTCCAGAAGGTAAGTAGAGAGCACATTCTAGCAGAAACCAGGGTAAACCCCTGGAAGTGCTGGGAACTGGTGCCGGACACATGGTGGTCAGTAGGAAGGTGATTTAAGGGCCTTCAAAGCTGTGCTAACACCTGTGGATGACTGACAAGGCAAACTCTCTGGGCTACAGTTCATAGAAACAGTGTTTCTAAGCTTGGAAAAAAATGCAATAAGGAGTTTTGAGCATATACAGATTAAAAAAAGAGAGAGAGAGAGATGAACAGAGCAGCACTGCAGTGACAGGACACCTAAGCGTTGTTCCCTGGTGTGATTCCTTTAAATCATGTTATCCATTGTTCTTGGGACAAGGGAACTTGAGCTACTCAGAGACTGTTGAAAACTTTAATGCACTGATATGTTGGGGTGATTTTAGATACTTTAACTTTATGTTAAGGGTAATATAATCTGAGTTGCTTTAGAAAAATCAAGAAATCTCAGAACCAACTGTCAAATAATATAACTCATGCTTGAGAAGCAGCCCTCATCAAAACATACAAGGACCCTTCAGTAAATACAGAAACATGTGCTTTATATGTCCTCATCTCTAAACAACAGTTTGAAAAGTTTCCAAAGTTAACATTGGTTGCATGCATGCACACACACATACACACACACACCATGTGCACAGAGAGCGATGTAAGTGTGGGGTTTTGTGTGTTCCCATGTCTCTACACCCTATCATGTTTTAGGAAAATAAAAATAGCATCAATCCTTGGGATGCTGGTGGGCCTAACTTTGAAAACAAGAACAGGTTTCTATCTTTCTTTCTCTAAAAGTTTTGTGCTGTTTAAGTGGGATCTTTGAAGCAAAATGCAAAAGATGAGTTGTCTGAAGTAAAATGCAAAGATTAAGTGCCAGGGCAGAGTGAGAAAGACCAGGAATCCAGGACATCACAAGGTTCTGAGCTAAGCTCCCCTCCCTGCAGCAAGGCCTGTGACTCCTGCATGGGATTCGGGGGAAGGGCAGAAGAACCAGAAAGGGTGAATCTCTCCTCCACTTGGTTGCCCATTTGGGTTGCCATGGAACCACCTCTGTGTGTTCAACTTGGAAAATATTATGTGTGTTCAATGAAAGCATAGATATTGGAAACTGATTTTCAACAGTAAAATATAAGGGCCAGGGAACCATAGGAAATCTTGAATACCATTTATTCTAATGTGTTTGTCTGACTGATGGGAGATCCGTGGACCAGAGTGGTTCTGAACCCTTCCGGGTAATATGGTCTGCTTCTGACAGAAGTGGGACTGGAGTGATGTCTCCAGACACCCTGTTCTTCATGGATTGTTCTGCCATTCACCTTCTGGGTACACGGCGGCCATGTGGACCTGGTAGCACACAGGTACTGTGAAAGCAAGTGACATGTGGGGACCCACCCTTCCCAATGTCTTCACCAATGAAACATTAAACAAGAGTGCATATCTGTGTGCCTGTGTATACACACACACACACACACACATACACAATTTGGAGCCCTGCACTCTCCTTCTCCTTTTCTTCATAGCCAAACTTTTGGTAAAAAAAACAGATCTCTTTTTATCTGTCTTCATTTCCTCTCCTTAAGATCCCGCTGCTGTCCTCCTGATTCCCAGAAACTGCCCTCTTGTCACTAGTCACATCTCGGGCTATACACTGAATGGGTACTTGCCATGGCCTTTCAGTGGCCACGTCCTTCCTGTTTGCTGTGGCATTGCTTGTCCCTGTTTTTGTCTCATGATCTTTGCCAGTAACTCCTTCCTGACCCTGAAGTGAATGCAGATGTCGTTCAGGGACCCCTGAGCCTCCTGCCCTTATGACCCCAGGCATCTCGGCTGCCCCCTGACTTCAGTATTTGCCCTCACCCCTGACACTCAGCTGTCTGCCTCTGGCCCATATCTTTCTGGTGCTGACCAGTTGCTTATAAACACCTTCCTACTCAATAATATGTACTCGGATCCCCCCATTATAGCTCAAGCCAGATATTTCACAACAAAATTCACCTTGCTTCTCTCTCGGAGTGTTTTTCTGCCTTTCTGCATTGTCCCTGTTTTAGAGAATGACAGTACACCCACTTCAGCATGAAGGTCAGCAACAAGGGCATCTCTTAGACACTTCTATCACACCCCGTTGGTAAATAACACTGACTGGCAATGTTTGCTGAATGCGCACCATGGTCCAGTCCCCACAGTGAGGCAGGGCCAAAGGGCCGGGCCAGCCTGGAGAGGTCCCCAGTGGTAGGTTCCACTTTTTACTCTGATATGTTCCTGTAATATGATTATTTTACTGGATAAATCAGCAATTCCCAGCACAGGCCTGGCACCGTGCAGGCAAGTCATAATTACCTGTGGGATGCTGGAGAAGATGGAAATCTCTCCATGAACATCCAGATGAGCTCCAAGAATTTAATGTGATTCTGGCCTTGAATTCTCTCTCTCTCTCTCTCTCTCTCTCTCTCTCTCTATATATATATATATATATATATATATATATATATATATATGTGTGTGTGTGTGTGTGTGTGTGTGTGTGTATGTGTGAGACAGACAGATACATAAGTGAAATATATATATATATAAATATACGTATGTATACCTATAGATCTATTTATATTTATTCAATACTCATTTATTCATCAACTATTTACTGAATGCTAACTCAAGGTAGATAAAAATACATTATAGAAACATACTAATGTTGTAATTCCCTTTTGAATTTAACATTCCATGATTCCCAGCCAAAACTAACAGTATTTTTGAAGACAAGAACGATCTTTACTTTACTTAAGTGGTTTAGACATTAACCTGACAGTCATGCTAGTAATATATCTATATCAATCATAGTTTTGAAAGCCAGCCTGAATTGATTAATAGTTTGAAAACACTAGGTTGAAGCTTTTCAGTGAAAAATACAAAAATGCATTGCACGTCTGGAGGGAACTGTGAGAAGAGAGTCCTCCTTCTGTTTTGAGAGACTTCAGTTCTGCTTTGCAAGCATCCAAGTGTGCCCAGCCCCCGGTGGGATGCCTCAAGTGTTACCCATTCCGGTCCGGCAGGACTGGATGGGGACAGAGTTTATGACTTGGCAGCCCAGGCAAGTACGTGACCCACAGATACATATGTTTTCCGGTACACGGTGTTTAATTTTTAAAAAAAAAAATCTCACAAACATTATGTTTCCTGTCTTGTCCTGAAAACATGACAAATCCAGCCATGCTGAGCTACCTTGGTGACAATTGGCTGGAGGAGATTGAGCTGGGACATTGGCCGACTAGGTCACTGCAAGCCCTACCATGTCTCGCTGGACTACATTGACCTTTCACCCACACTTGTAAATGTTTAAATTCATGACCCCAGGTCTACCCCAGGCACACTTGTTCGGTAAAGGCCCAGTAGTAAATAATTTAGGCTTTGCGGGTCATGTGATCTCTGTTGCAATCATTTAACTCTTCATTTGCAGTGCAAAAGCAGTCCCAGACAATATATAAATGAATGGGTGTTGCTGTGTTCAATGAAACTTTACTCATGGACACCGAAAATTGAGTTTCATATAATTTTCACATGTCATAAAATCTTCTTCTTTTGGATTTTTGGTTCAACACATTAAAAAAATGTAAATTTCCAGGGCCTGAAAGTGGTGGGTCAAATTTGACCTGTGGGCTGTAGTTGGTCAAACGTTGGATTTGGGCACAGACTTTGAGAATTAGACAAAACTGCCTTCAAACCTGCCATTTGCCTTCAACAATGCACGTGCATAAGACCTAACAGCGATGCCGGTGCCAGGCACACTCCAACCCCACCTGTAACAAACTCTACTCCAAACCTCGAACTGACACAGACAAGACCAAAGGAGAAATTATAAAAGAAAACATGCAATCATTGGTGATTCTGCCAGATAGATTTCCCTGTAGGTACATTTCCAGAGTGCAGGTGTGGGGAAGGTAGAAAGAGTCTGATGGTACCGGGGTGAGAAGAGGGGAGGTTGAGGAGACTCTACACATGTGCAGAGGATAAGAGTGACAGGACCAGAAAGCAATTTCTCGAATTCAACCCAGAACCTTTCTGCAGCAATTACGAAAAGGCAACTTTACAAGATTGACTGGGAAATTGTGACAATCTCATTCATTCTGGTCTCTTCTAGCAAGATAGCAATTAAAACACAATCTTTAACGAGCAATTCCCAAGGAATGTCCCTTAATTATGTTTCCAGGCCTTGGCAAGTTTAATTGTAGGCATTTCTCGCTTCTGTTAATCTTAAACATAAAGGAAGACAGAGCTACAGAGCTGAGTCTCTACTCCACGGGATCTTTTTCCCTCGGACCTAGCATTTCCAGCAGGAGCCTTGCAAACTACGGGCTGTTACCATGACTTTGAAAGGTAAGCAACTGGAGGACAGGTTCTGTAATCATGAACCCAGCCTCCAGGAGGGGATTTGCTGGTACCTGCTGCTGCACCGCAGGGATAGTTTCTACCACCAAATCCAAAATCAGGAATGGCCACTAGTGCTTGATGGACCTAAACCTTGGTGTCAATCAGATTTAGTCTGCCAATTTTCTAGCCAAGAGTTTGAGACACTAGGCTTGAGGCAGAAATATGGGTTTGGAAGCAAAACAAAGGAAAAACAAATAAAATGCGGGACAAGTACCTTAAGCTACATATTTTTACCTGTAAGATAAGTGTAGAAAGAAGAGATTAGGAACAACACTAATATGTAGGAAAAGCTACCAAGGAATTCTGAAAAAAAACACCTTTAATGTTTACTTCAATATTTCATGGATTCCTATGAATTGAAACTATAAAAATATTATTTTAGAATTAAAGATGAAAATAAGTGTTAGTTGAAAAGTATGATATCCACACTTCTATTACAGAAAACTGTAGGCAAGGTACATACCAACGTTCATCTCTTTTGGACACCAAAAGGAAATTCCACATGTGGGTATGTTATGTATGTATGAATTTATGCTATCTTGGGGGATGTTGAGTGAAATATTTTTTTCACATCTAAATGAATTTAAATTAATCCTGTATCTTTTGTTGTACTGATCACTGGATATGAAACCATAAAAGCAGGTGATTGAGATATGGCAGAAGGGAATTCTACTTCGCATGACTTGATCCTATAAGGTGGAGATGTCAAGGAGGTATATTTGATGTCATCTTTCTGGGAACAAATCTCAGGATCAGGTATCCATCTTTGTGGGACTGCGATTCAAAGACACGTGCGTGTGCCCCAATTTCCTTCAATGAGCATGGCGAAGGTTCAAGAAGGGCCGCAGTTAACCCAACTCTTGGAAACCCTTCACAGTCGGTGTTAGGTTTCTAATCCCACAAATTCAACTAGATGTCTGCATGGCCCTTTCCAACCACATATCCAATTTTCTTTGGCAATGTGTTGCCTATTCTGGGATACTTTTATTCAACAAGTTCCTCCTGAACTGGTTGAAAACATTCTTTTAAATCTTGATATGAATTGTAAAATAGAAGATGTTTGTGTTATTTGTGGGCACCCAGAAAAAGACGGTTAAGTTTGATTTCACGGTGACATTGTTCCGTGCTCACCTTCCTTCTGCTAATATGCATTAAACTTTTGAAAGTAAAGCAAAAAAAAAAAAAAAAAGAATCTCATCTCTCCCACATGATTTACCCTCTACAACATAATAAGATTATTTATTGATTATTTGAACATGCAACATTTGTAGTAAATAGTTAACTATAAAAATCCAGCTACTGTTTTTCGGGAACATCTCATTTCATTGAACATGGACATTACAATAAGAAATTTGACCAATAGTTACTTACGTACAAACCTGTTCAATAAGCTGGTTATGCGACATGTTAATTTAGAACACATGATTCTCATTGGCAGTTAAAGTCTAATTGTCAATATTATACAAATTAAATGTTTCTAAAAACGTGTTTTGACACACAGTATATGTCCTGAATGAGTTCCAAAGCACAGTCAGCCGATGGTACATGGAGTAGGTTGTGTCATAAACACTTCTAATCTATTTTAATGTTTGTTGTCACAGCACCCAAATTTTCCAAATTCAAAGTCAAAAATGCATTCCGTCCTCAGCTGTCAAATGGTTTGGAAAGCCAGCCTAGCAACAGAACAGGCTCAATGTTTACCCAGCCCTAGTCAGCTCTGCCTTCAAACACGCTCAGAACAAACCTCAGTTCCTAAGAGACCTCTCCTGGAGGGCTTCCGGACGACAGTGCCAGGGTAGGGGGCCCAGGGTATTTTAACGCCTAATGTCAGGTCAAGAGGGAAAAAAAATCACTCAAAAAAAATTGCACGTCCTTTCTATGTTTGAACGTAATTTATTAAAGGTTGACTAAACACATCTCGAGACTCAGCTTGGCTTTCTCTTTGGGGCAGGCATCTTGCAGGGGTCCTCACTTTATCCACAGGAAAGCTCAGATTCTGAGTCCACCCAGTCTTCTGTCTTCACTGTTTCTTCAACTGAGCCGGAACCACAGTGTTGGTGAAACATTACTGTAGAGTCAAGTTCATGTAATCCTCACCACAATGTATGTGATAAGCACTCTTTTCCCACCTTGAGGGTAAAGAAACTGAGGGACACAGAGATTAAGCAGCTGACCCCAGTGAAGTAGCTTTTGCCCCCGTCATGGCTGGGAAGCAAGCTGTCTATCTCACAGAGCTGAACTGCAGAATATAAAGCACACACCCGCGCCCAGGTCCTCAGCAGCCCGGAGCCTTGCACACCTCCCTGGGTCATCTGAGCTGGACGGCAGCCTTATACCCGAGCATAGGTCAAAGACACACAGTGCTGGCACCTGCCCACCACTCTTAGTATGACTATCAGTGGGCGTATCGTTCTGTGGATCTGCATGAATTACCTAAAAGTCCACTAGAAACAAAGGTGATGAACTAGAATGAGGAACACCTTCCTACCTTTTCAAGTCACTGACCAACGAATCTGTATGGCTGCCTTCTCTACGCACAGAACCTGGCTGTGGAGAAGGTCGTCCTACTCATCAGAGCCACCAGTTTCTCAGCCCTTACTGCACGCCGGGTGCTGTTACAAAGGTCACGTCTACAAGCTGCACACAAGAAGTTTGGTGCCAGCACCTCAGATGAGAAAACTGAACCCAGCAAAGGTAAATCCTTCAACTGCAGGTCTTCCTCTGGTCAACTGATCTATCAGACACGAAGAAGTGGGTTCCCAGCACGATATTATTGTATCTTTCTAACAAAGAGGTGCCTTTCCCATCAGGGCATCTTATGGGCTCTGCCATGGGAAGAGTTATTGAAACTGGAAAGAAAAATACAAGTGTGAGACATAACCAACAGTGAAAGCAATTTTTATTCCCTTTTAATATTTGCATCCACATGACTTGTAAAGGTAACTTCTTTTCTAGATATTGTACATGTATTTAAAGGGTCCTTATTGTAAATAATGAAGCAAGCCAGACTATTACATAGAACTGTCCCTACTGTTGTATTGCATATGTAAATCTACACACACGCACGCCAAACATGATCCATTATAATGCTGCCCTGGGAAAATAGACAACGAGAGAACACTTGTATGGCAGGGATTGCTATATCAGGGTTTACTTGGGCAGAGTTGATATTTTAGAGAGAAGAAATAGCTCTGTTACTGAATTTGTGTAATAATACACTGCATGATAGTAAGTCTCTAGTCTGTCATCAGTAAATCCCTACCCAAGGCAGGTCTAGGTAATGAGTGTGCCCAGGAGAAATGGGGCTGTGACCCAGGGCTC